>NC_086451.1:265309026-265615276 GCF_028390025.1 Pseudophryne corroboree | reverse complement strand
ATACAGGAGATTGGCCGTTTGGAAGTCTACAGCCTATAAGTCTTATATTCATTTGGCTAAGGTTTAACTTGCACTGGCTTTGTGGTTCCGGCCATGTGGCTTTGCTTTGTTTGTTTCATTTATTGCAGGATGCTCTGGAGTTGTGCGCCCTTGCGCGACATCAGGCGACTCGTTCCGGCCTGGATCACTGGGGTACAACTGGGGGCGCTGGCTGTCTATTAATCTGGGCCTTGCAGTTTGGGGTCATTTTATTTCTTTTGTTTCAGTGTGGCAGAGAGTGGGGCCTAATCCTTGCGGATAAGGGCAGCTGCTCTGGCTGCATCTGGGGTATTCCAGCAGCAGCTATACAGGGGCCTGTCCGCTGGAAAGGTTCAGCTTGTGTGTTTTCCATACGTTGTTTCTGTTGTGGCGCCTGTTGCGCTAACCCAAACACGTAGTTTACCCATCAGTTTTTGAATGGCTAGCATTCAGGAATTGAAGGTGTGAAGTGAATTTTAAAATTTTCCACTGAGGAGGCCGAATTACAATTGGCACTCTTACAGTCCATGGGAGTTTTTTTGAGTTTTCTCCTTCACTTGGGTTCTTGTTTGTGGTTGTAGTAATATCTAAGTGTGAATTGTTACTGCTGTTAGTGTTTTTCTTTTTCAGCTCCATTGGATATTTCTGAATAGAATTGGCTAGTTGGCCATTCATACATTTTTTTGGCGGAGAGGCATCCTATGGCAGGACAAATGGCTGACTTTTTAGATGACAGGGTAGTCCGTTGCTTAGGTGTGAGAGGTTTGTGGTTTTTCTTTTTCAGCTTCATTGGATACTTCGGAACGGATTGGCTATTTGGCCACTCATACATTCTTTTGGCGGAGTGGCATCCTATGGCAGGGCAAATAGCTGACTTTTTAGGTGACACGGCAAACTTTATGGTTAAATGCGAGAGGTTTGCATTGGGTTGTTTTTCTTCGGCATCTTTTTCGTCATGAATGAAGGTGGGGCCAGCCCAACTAGATCATCATTCACCTTGGCGGGACTGACATCGACCTCATCCTAAGTGTCAAGACGGATTGGTTGGTTTAGGGTTTTGGTTTTCTTTTGTTTGGATGGTGTCTGCAGTTTAGGTAAACATTGTTGTGGTGGAAAGTCGCTACCAGCCAGCGGTCAAAAGCTTGCATAAGTGGTCATTGTGGGGCACCCCCTTTTGGTAAGACGACGAGTGTGTCCTCCCCCTGCGGGTGGACTACGGACGTTCCCGTGTGGTTTCGTACATTGCTCTGCTAGAGTAAATGGTGATGAGTCCTACACAATGCGGGTTATGCTGTTAGGAGGCGGTGGGAAGTCGCATCCTAGGTTATTTGGTATTATTCTAGTTGACTGATGCTGGTGAGTTGGTAGCGCCTTCTTTGCCATCCTCCAATACATAATTAAAATTAGGTCATCAAACAATAATTGCATGTTGACCTTTTAAATCTAGCAGTTGGTATCCGTGTAGTTATTTCTTACTGCTCAGCTAGTTTAAGTATACAGATGGGTCCACGGTTATCTTGACTAGTTTGCTGCTCTTATGCACAACATGGTTTATTAACATAAACTAGAGATGTGCGGCTGACACTTTTTTGTGTTTTATGTTTTGGTGTTGGTTCTAATTACACTTTTGTGTTTTTTATTTTTATCTTGGTTTTGCCAAAACCACCCTTTTGTGTTTTGGTTTTGGATCTGGATGATTTTTGAGAAAAACATAAAAACAGATAAAATCACAGAATTTGGGGGTAATTTTGCTCCTACGGTATCAATCATTTCTACTCATTTCCAGTCTATTCTGAACACCTCACACCTCACAATGTTGTTTTTAGGCCAAAAGGTTGCACCGAGGTTGCTGGATGACAAAGCTAAACAACACAAGTGAACAACACAAACACCTGGCCCATCTAGGAGTGGCACTGTAGTGTGGGCAGATATTAAAAAAGGCCCCAAACAGCACATCATGCAAAGAAGAAAAAGAATTGCAATGAGGTAGTTGTATGACTAAGCCAAGTGACACAAACAATTGGCCCATCTAGGCATGGCACTGCAGTGGCAGACAAGAGGGCAGATATCAAAAAAGGCTCCTAACAGCACATGATGCAAAGAAGAAAAAAAGGTGCACCGAGGTTGCAGTATGACTAAGCTAAGCGACACAACCACCTGGCCCATCTAGTAGTGTCACGCAGTGGCTGAATGTCGAGAGTGGGCCGCAATTGTTCGGTCCACTGACAGCATCTCCAGCACATTCCAGTCATTTTTAAAAAAATCTGCAATTGGTGGACTTATACAGCAGTACTCCAGGACTAATACAGCAGTACCGCTGGACTCATACGGCAGTGTCAGACAGAATTGCACTTTTCAAAAACTAGGCCCCAAACAGCACCTCATGCAAAGATGCCGAAGAGGTGCAATGAGGTAGTGTGGCACTGCAGTGGCAGACAGGAGGGCAGATATAAAAAAAAAGGCTCCAAACAGCACATCATGCAAAGAAGAAAAAGAATTGCAATGAGGTAGCTGTATGACTAAGCCAAGCGACACAAACAATTGGCCCATCTATGAGTGGCACTGCAGTGGCAGACAAGAGGGCAGATATCAAAAAAGGCCCCTAACAGCACATGATGTAAAGAAGAAAAAAAGGTGCACCGAGGTTGCAGTATGACTAAGCTAAGCGACATAACCACCTGGCCCATCTAGTAGTGTCACGCAGTGGCTAAATGTCGAGAGTGGGCCGCAATTGTTCGGTCCACTGACAGCAGCTCCAGTCATTTAAAAAAAAATCTGCAATTGGTGGACTTATACGGCAGTACCCCAGGACTAATACAGCAGTACCCCTGGACTCATACGGCAGTGTCAGACAGAATTGCTCTTTTCAAAAACTAGGCCCCAAACAGCACCTCATGCAAAGATGTCGAAGAGGTGCAATGTGGTAGCTGTATGACTAAGCCAAGCGACACAAACAATTCCAACTGGAAGTATACGTCCAAATCACTGGAATTAATTGGCAAAATCACTGTAATTACACATCCAAATCACTGGAATTAATTGGCAAGATCACTATAATTAATAATTATACGTCTAAATCACTGGAATTAATTGGCAAATTCACTGTAATTATACGTCCAAATCACTGGAATTAATTGGCAAAATCACTGGAATTAATAATTATACAGCCAAATCACTGGAATTAATTGGTAAAATCACTGTAATTAATTGGCAAGATCACTGTAATTATATGTCCAAATCACTGTAATTAATTGTCAAAATCACTGTAATTAATAATTATATATCCAAATCACTGGAATTAATTGGCAAAATCACTGTAATTATATGTCCAAATCACTGTAATTAATTTGCAAAATCACTGGAATTAATAATTATACGTCCAAATCACTGGAATTAATTGGCAAAATCACTGTAATTAATAATTATATGTCCAAATCACTGGAATTAATTGGAAAAATCACTGGAATTATACGTCCAAATCACTGGAATTAATTGGCAAAATCACTGTTATTATATGTCCAAATCACTGGAATTAAATGGCAAAATCTTGCTATCGCCTGCCTAGTGAAGTGGAATCTTGATGGAATTTGGTACCGGGGACACAATACGTCCATCAATTGTCTAAATCTCACTGCACTAATGGTGGATACCGAACGCATGTCTAACACCAACATAAGTGTCAAGTGTCATGTTATGAGGGCTTCCATCGTCATGTGAAGCTGAACCACTAGTCATGAACATAGGCCAGGGCCTCAGCCATTCCTTGCTACTCCATGTCGGAAATGGCATATTGGCAAGTTTATGTTTCTCCTCAGACCATTTAAATTTATTTTTTTGGGGTCTTTTTTACTGAACTTTGGCTTTTTGGATTTTACATGTCCTCTACTATCACAATGGGCATCGGCCTTGGCAGACAACATTGATGGCATTTCATCGTCTATGTCATGGCTTGTGGCAGCAGCTTCAGGACTAGGGGGAAGTGGTTCTTCATCTTTCCCTATTTTATCCTCCAAGTGTTTGTTCTCCAGTATTTTTCTGGAGTTATATAACACAATATGCGGCACAATAAAGTGTACCCCTACACCTCACAGGGCAAACCCAGTAAAATTATTTGGATTAAATATTAACAACCCCTTTATTTGGAGTAAATAATATACAGCACAGGACAGCACCACTGAACTTATATGGCTGCACCACTGGACTGTATTTATTTTATACGGAATTATATGGCTTTATATGGAATTATACGGCAGGATTACTGGAATTATACGGCAGTATTCTGAGAATTATACGCCAATATCACAGAAATTATACAGCAATATCATAGGAATTATACGCCAGTATTCCGAGAAATATACGGCAATATCACAGGAATTATACGCCAATATCACAGGAATTATACACCAGTATTCCAAGAATTATATGGCAATATCACAGGAATTATACAGCAATATCATAGGAATTATACGCCAATATCACAGGAATTATACGACAGTATTCTGAGAATTTTATGGCAATGTCACAGGATTTATACGCCAGTATTCCGAGAATTATACGTCAATATCACAGGAATTATACGCTAGTATCACAGGAATTATACGCCACTATTCTGAGAATTTTATGTCAATATCACAGGATTTATACGCCAGTATTCCAAGAATTATACGTCAATATCACAGGAATTATATGCCAGTATTCCGAGAATTATATGGCAATATCACAGGAATTATACGCCAGTATTCCAAGAATTACACGTCAATATCACAGGAATTATACGCTAGTATCACAGGAATTATACGCCACTATTCTGAGAATTTTATGTCAATATCACAGGATTTATACGCCAGTATTCCGAGAATTATACGGCAATATCACAGGAATTATATGCCAGTATTCCGAGAATTATATGGCAATATCACAGGAATTATACGGCAACATCATAGGAATTATACGCCAGTATTCCGAGAATAATACGGCGGTATCACAGGAATTATACGCCAGTATTCCGAGAATTATACGGCAATGTCACAGGAATTATACGCCAGTATCATGGGAATTATATGGCAGTAACACTGGATATATGGCAGCGGAGGACACCACCATTGTGACTGGTCACTGGACTGATGCTGCACAAGACACTTCCCCTGGTCTGATGCAAGACAACACAGCACCACTGAAAGGGACTTATACAGCTACACTGGGTATATGGCAGCAGAGGACACCACCACTGTGACTGGTCACTGGACTGATGCTGCACAAGACACTTCCCCTGGTCTAATGCAGGACAACACAGCACCACTAAAAGGAATTTATACAGCTTCACTGGATATATGGCAGCAGAGGACACCACCACTGTGACTGGTCACTGGACTGATGCTGCACAAGACACTCCCCCTGGTCTGATGCAAGACAACACAGCACCACTGAAAGGGATTTATACAGCTTCACTGGATATATGGCAGCAGAGGACACCACCACTTTGACTGGTCACTGGACTGATGCTGCACAAGACACTCCCCCTGGTCTGATGCAAGACAACACAGCACCACTGAAAGGGATTTATACAGCTTCACTGGATATATGGCAGCAGAGGACACCACTACTTTGACTGGTCACTGGACTGATGCTGCACAAGACACTACCCCTCGTCTGATGCAAGACAACACAGCACCACTGAAAGGGATTTATACAGCTTCACTGGATATATGGCAGAAGAGGACACCACCACTGTGACTGGTCACTGGACTGATGCTGCACAAGACACTCCCCCTGGTCTGATGCAAGACAACACAGCACCACTGAAAGGGATTTATACAGCTTCACTGGATATATGGCAGCAGAGGACACCACCACTTTGACTGGTCACTGGACTGATGCTGCTCCTTATATGGAATCCAAATCCCGCAAAAATCCGACAGCGGGATGATTACGTTTTTCCTCGTTCGGGTTTCCGAGTCAGGCGGGAAAACCAGAGCCTGGCTTGGATCCGGACTTGAATGGTGACGTTCGGTACGGTTCGGTTATCTGAGAACCGAACCCGCTCATCTCTAACATAAACCCTTCATCTATTGTTCTCAGCTGCAATACAATACAGAGAACAATACAGCAGGGGTTTAAATCATTACAGCAGGGGATTATGTCCGACTGGCCAGTCTCAGTTAATCCTATTAAAGGTCAAGATAAACACGGACTAATCTGTATATATATTTAAGTGTGTCACAATAAAGTCATGGGCGACTTATTATGCAGTGACTCTCCTGGATGTCAGCTTCACTGTGAAATCTTGTGTGTTACTCTTTTGAATTTTTCAGATAACCTTTATTAATATTTGCTGTGACAATCACCCATCCCAATTCATAATTAAATCTAAACTGCCAGCCTCAGACGTTCAGTTTCCCTCAGGCATTGTCCTTTGCTGTGAAAATTAATATGAAAGACACCTTAATTGATTTAATCTCTACGATTGTCAAGCCCGACTTGTGTCACATTAGGAACAGACCTGACATTTGTCAGCTGTCACCGTAAACACAAATGTGGCCAAAAAGATCAAGAAGCTGAAGGTGACCTTATTATACATTTGGTTTTGTAAAGTCCATTAAATGAGTTGCAAATGAGGACCATGCTGCCTTTCATGGATATATATTAGGGGAATTGTTTATTTAAATTTGTATTAAATCATAACGATCAATCTATTATTTATTTCAAAGGATGCAAGATTACAGTCTATGTGGGTCAAAAGGTTCAAGTAATTGAAAGATAAGGTCTGTTACATAACACTCCATTTTGTATTCATATATAAATTAATAAGATGCAGCTATTTGTTGAGTGACATGTTTAGCGCTGATCTGGGGTTCATGGAAATTGTGCTGATTCACACAACCCTGGCAGGTGAGTTTAACATAATATAGCTTGACACAAGTTTTATATAGTCTAAACTAGAATGCTGGCAAATCATATGGATCCAATATATAATACACACCATGAAGGGTAAAATATGTAATTAACCCCTGTTCACACTGCACCAAAAACCCGACACCGACACTGTGTTTTGCTGGGTCGACACAGGTCGCTGTGCAGTGTGAACAGGTCACTGCTGAATTCCTGGGTCGTCTGACCCGGTAATTCAACCCGGGAATAAAGAAGGGCTATTCCCAGGTAATTATCGGGTTAGGCGTAGTGTGAATGGGTTACCCATGTCGATGTGACCCGGGACCCGTTCACAGCATTGGGAGAGGTGGCGCTGGAAATGATGTCATCTTCAGTGCTGCCTCCACCCCCGATGTTGCCTCTAGCCCTGCCCCCGGATGGCAACCTGAACCCGGCATATTGCCGGGTCGGGAAGCCACCCCGTTCACATTGCACAGGTCCAATGCCGGGTCACACCCAGGAAGGACCCGTATCCAATTACCGGGTGTGATTCGGCAATGGCAATGTGAACGGGGTATTATTGGGATATTCAGTACATACTAACATTTGCTGTGCAGTCACCAATGTTACTGTTTTGTTATATGGCAAAAACTGATGTACTCCCTTTAGTCATTGTCAGGGCTGTCAAGAGAAACTGCAATACCCGAGTGATACCGAGGGGGAATGCCCACAATCCCCTCTGACAAAAGAATGAAAAATACTATGAACACCACAAAGCTGCAGTGCGCGCTGTGAAGGGGAACATTTGTCCCCATAAATAGTACACACCCGCCTCTCATCTAGAACCTGATTCAGATGTAGTTGGAGTGATTGTTGCTGCTACTTACTTGATGCACAGATATGGTAATGCTGTAGGGGGTGTCTGGTAAGTATATGCCTTCTGCATGCATTTGTGATCCAGTGTTATGTCCGTGGATGCAGCATCAGATCACTTGCGACTCAATTGGCTGGCTGAGTGACCCATGGGGTCAAGAGTCAAGCAAATCTCTATCAACAGACGAACACCCTGGCCTAGGTACTCCCATAAATGGAGGCTACACACACCGCCTAGTTTTGGAAAACAAAGGATATTGCCACCCTAAAATGGGTGCAAACTGTCAAACACTTGACATCTGCAGCCATTAGGCTTCTGATAAATCAGGACCCGTACTGCACATTTGCAAAGGTCCGAACTTCAGTACTTTGCGACTACAACAGCAGTAGCAGCAGTATCTGAATCAAGGTCACTGTGCTTGAATACATCTTATATAATAAAAGGCTAATGCTGCTCCTCACCTCTATGATGTTTTGTGTGCTGATGGCCCCTCGATGGCACCCAACAGAGCAATTCAATTGCTGTTTCATTCAGGCAAACACAGGTGCTGGCATTGACATAACTGTTATGTTCTTTCGTCATTTTGACGGGCTGGTCATATGTGCATGCAGGGGGTTGTTTCCGAGTATCTGAAAACTCCCTTGTATGCCAATCTATCGGCACAGATGACCAATGTTACCCTCTAGACAGAGGAGCTGCAGGGCAGGCTGTATTCGAAAAAGCCCCTTTCACATCTTAAATGCTAGATTTCACTCGGGAATTGGAATTGGGTCCTTCCCGGGAGGGATCCAGCATTGGAGCATCAGGGCTGGCTACCCGACCCAGCAATATGCCGGGCTGGTTACTATAGCAGTGGGGGGCGGAGTCAACAGCGCGTGCGGAGGCGGCACTGGGAGATGAGCTCATTTCTGCGCCGCCTCTCCCTATGTAGTAAACGGGTACCCGGGAACCCATTTACAGTGCCACTGACCCGGTATTCAACCCGGGAGTAACCCTTCTTATAACCCGGGTGGAATTACCAGGTCAGGCGACCCAGGAATTTTCCAAGGCCCCTTTCACATTGCACACTGACACGTGTCGATCCGGCAATATGCTGGGTCGATACCAGGTTATTTTTGCGATGTGAAAGGGGTATAATGCACAGCTGCAGCCTCATTATACTGTATTTACATGGAGAGGCTGGGCTGGCTGAACGTAGGGGGAGCTGCAGAGTTACTTCCTCATCTAGACAGCTTTTCTCATGCAGTTCCCATGGGCCTTAGAGACAGAGCTGGCCAGCCGGGTGAGGAAGTGACTCTGCACAGCAGATTTGTGACTTGCATGCTGCAATATGGGTTGGCTGGTTGACTGGGTGATGCTGATCGGGTGAGTACTCACTGTCTTCCCTCCCCATGTCAGTCTGTCTCTCTCTCCTTCTCCATGTCTTCTGTATCTCTGTCCTCTCTCTCTGTCTGTCTCTTGCTGTCAACATGTCTGTCTGTCTCTCCATGTCTCTCTCCCTCCATACTGTATGTCTGTTTCTGTCTTAGGGAAGGTTGTCCACAAATATCAAATGCTGCTCCCCACCAGGTAAAAACAGCCCTGAGTTCCTCCCAACACCCTTGGCCTATTAGTATTGGAGTAATAATGGTTTTTAAGTACAAAAACAAAAAAACAAACAACAAAAGGTGTATTGTTTTTAAATTACTCATGCAATCTTTGCCATACCTACCTACTCTCTCAGCAGTTGCATACACTCCAACTGTACCTTTTTGGCAGGTACAGTACCTTTTTTTATGGTCTGTATCGATTTTTGGCTCTCCAAACTACCATTGAAAGTGTAGGAAAATGGGCGTGGCCACGCACCCTTTACCTGTGGCTACACCCCCTTTGCTAATTTGTACAGATTGTTATTATTTAAATGTTGGAGGGTATGCAGTTGTGGGAAACTCATGATTTTTCGTGTAGTCACCTGTATGCCCAAAGAGTGGCCAGAGCTTCCATATGGAAGCAGGCAGGATGTGGAGAAAACACCATAAGTTGAGATTCTGTTTTGAGGCGGCAAAGCAAAATTATGTGAAATTGTGTAATTTAGCCCCTCCCCCCTCCTCACTGACCTGTGAATTTTGCTACTATGGGTTGGCCTACTCCACCCCCCAAAGTTGCCTGCAGTGTCTCCTCTCTGGAATTCTCCTGGAGAGGAGTCCTACAAAGTCAGTTAAGTATGATTTGTGCCCATAGAAAGCCTTCTTATATATTGTCACATCTGCGCACAGTCCTCACTTGTGGTGAGGCATAAAAGTGTAATCAAGGCTGTAAGGCAGACGATACAAAACTGGGGAGCTGTTCATATCCTTTGACAACAGACTGAGATCCGAATTGCTGCTGAAATTTATATCTTCTGCCTTACATGTCTGCCATTGTAACCACACATGAGGATTATCTGCAGAAACACGCTACAGACTCGCTTATAGAAACAGCTAACCGCTATTAACACTAAAAAACCGACTTGTTTTTAGCCCCCTTGTAGGTAATTATTTTGTCCCCATCAGGTGGAAAAATTTCCGGCTGTGCTTATGGAGCGACCTATTACTATTACATAGAACATACTTGCCTACCTGACCCTCTCCATGAGGGAGAAAATGTTCTGTTCCTGGACTATCCTGGTAATGTATGATTGCCATCACCTGTCGTGAAACACCTTTCTTATCAATTTTACTAGCTCACCACAGGTGTTGGCAATCATACATTACCAGGAAAGTCCAGGAACAGAGCATTTTCTCCCTCATGGAGAGGGTCAGGTAGGCAAGTATGACATAGACCAGAGGTTCCCAAACGCGGTCCTCAAGGCACCCCAACGGTCCAGGTTTTAAATGTATCCATGCTTGGCCACGGGTGACTTAAATAGCACCAAAGTCAATTTGATTTAATCATCTGTGCTGAGCCATGGGTATACCTAAATCCTAGACTGTTGGGGGTGCATTGAGGACCGCGTTTGAGAACCTCTTTATTGGTGAAGTGCTGAAATGCACACAGACTTCCTTTTGCTGTGTTTTAAGTTCTGATTATTTATTGTATTTATATTTTCATTTACATTTTAGATAATTAAATATCATTTTAGGCTTGTGCTGTCTGTGCTTCCTAGTTTTTTTCTAATTTTGTTATTATTTTAGGGAGCTTAGGCTCCCCTTTTAGTAGGACCTAGTATGTCTTATAGGCCCTACACACTGGCCGATTTTTTGAAAGATATGAACGATCTCGTTCATAAATGAACGAGAACTCGTTCATAGCTCGTTCATCGCTGGTCCCCCGTCGGCTGTGCATGCAGGCCAATATGGACGATCTCGTCCATATTTGCCTGCAGTTCTATGGAGCCGCGTGACGGGGGGAGTGAAGAAACTTCACTCCCCCCGTCACTGCCCCCCCCGCCGCCGGCTCGCTCGTCGGCCGTATCCGCCGTCGGGCAGCTCGGCGGCGGGTCGCCCAGTGTGTAGGGCCCCTTAGCCTTGTGGAAGGTCTGCTATAATTATCATATAATTTAATTTTTAAATTTACTACAATAAGGTCTCTGTAATTTCTATACCATATTTACCTTTAAGTTTTCATTGCAGAATCTGTTAACACTGCCCCCATTGTGGTAGCGAAGGAGTTACTAACAGCTTGCTGTAGACACTTCACAGAGCTGTCTTTTCTGCATTACATTTACTTCACCCCGTGATTGCCTGAAAATAATTGGCTATAGAGGGAATCAGATGCAGGCATTTCTCAGACAGAGCAGGTCTTATAGACTTATGTCCTGTCAACCGAAGCAAGGTGTTGATCAAATGCTAGTTGCATGAATCTTCATGTGGAGCTATGTCACCATCTCTCCTGCCGCTTGCTTTCTTGCAGGCCAAGCAGCTGAGAATGAGATCCAAACCCCCCTGTTATGTGCTAATTAGATATGTTTAAAGTAACACATACATAATCTATTGAATAAATATTTAATACTTCTAGCTCAACATGACACTACGTTACAGGTTCTCGAAAGGGAAACATTTGAAGACTGTTAATAAATTCACAAAAACTTGTAAATGGCTCAGGAGGCATTGGCTAATGCCAGAGCCAGATTTACACACCATATATGAGCCAAAGGCTACGTGTGTGCGTTATACACAGGTGAAGCAGTATATACTGCTGGAAATTTGGTGAGTTTTGATCACAGAGGTGCAGAAAAGATAGGCAGTGCCTCACCTGCCATAGACTTTTTACTCCAGAGTTTAGACTATAAAAATGATTACAATAATGCAAAGAAGATATTTCTAATACTTTTTTAGTATTTTTCACATACTTTATGTAGTCAAAACTCTGGTATATACGTTAGTATGAAAGAAAAGGCTCTGCCTCACCGCACCGCACGTCACTGTCTTGCTGAGCCTTCCCTCTCTGGATGTGCTACTAAACGTGAGTTTTCTTCTCCAAATCTGTTATTCTCACTTACAAAACAGTGACTATTGCAGCAGTGGGAGAGAGGTCCCAGATAGTGAGGAAAGGTGGGATATGTATCAGGCACACACAGGGGCAGTGGCATAAGTTCATTCCAGGAGACCCGGAGGCACACTATATATACAGTATATATATATATATATATATATATGTGTGTGCGTGTGTGTGTGTGTGTGTGTTTATATAAAAATGTTTTTGTCATATCTTTTGAATCACCCAGGATTAGAACCCATAACCTGTTACACTGAAAGCAGACACCTGCTGATAGAGATATTTGCTCCTGCATAGTAAGCCTGCAGATTCTAACTAAGGGGCTAATTCAGACCTGATTGCTACTGTGCATTTTTTCAGGTCTGAAATGCGCATGCGCAAGTGCTGCAGTGCACCGCCGCATGCCAGAGATGAGATTGGCATCTCTGCCCAGTGATCGCCTCGGCTTGATTGACAGGCAGAGGCTTGCTGGATGGGAGGGGGTGGGTCGGCGGCGTAGGGTCTTTGATTTGGAGGTGCAGTCCGGGCAACGCAGGTGTGCCCACACCGTGCGGGGGGGGGGGGGGGGGGGGAGGGCAGAGCCAGACATTTCATGTCTGTGAAAGTGATTGTGGATGTGCTAAATCAAGTCTGAATTACCCTCTATATGAAGCTAGACTTGAAAATTCAAAACCATTGCAACTAGGTAGATCTATGTAGTGTGCAGGCACACACTACATAGATGGGGAAGCTATGAAGATCCTGCTGCACCGGATCTCATTGATCACAATGCTGACACCACAGGCTTTTCTCCCTCTATGGGTGTTCACGACACACATAGAGGGAGAATATAAACTGTCGTGCCCACAGTGTGATGAGCGCAGCGAGCCCCCAAGGGGCTTACTAGTGCTCGCTCCGCTGCCGGCATCCTGGTGGCCTGGATGCCTCTATTGGTATACTGACGGCCGGCATCCCGGTCATCTGCATTACATACTGAGGTACCCCCCCTACAGAGCAAGAGCCCGGCGGCTGCCGACTCCGTTGCCTCTGCACAGTGGTCCTCTGACTCATGGTGAATTTATCATTTAAATCAGGGGTGGGGAACCTTTTTTCTACCAAGGGTCATTTGGATATTTGGATATTTATAAAATCCTTCGGGGGCCATACAAAAATTGTCAACTTAAAAATTTACCCTGCCTCCCAGTAGGTCTGCCCCTTAGAGGTACTGTGTGCGCGCCGGAGGTGCGCACGCCCCCAAAATGGGTGTGGCCAATTAAAATGGGATGTGATACACATATGCCCCCAATAGTGCAGTGCCAAATCCAAAATTGCCCCCACAGTGCCAGATCCATAATTGCCCCCACAGTGCCAGGTATACAAATGACCCCACAGTGTCAGGTACACAAATGCCCACAACAGTGTCAGGTATACAAATGTCCCCAACAGTGTCAGATCCACAAATGCTCCCAACAGTGTCAGGTATGCAAATGCCCCCACAGTGCCAGTCACACAAATGCCCCACAGTGCCAGATATACAAATGCCCCCACAGTGCCAGATACACAAATGCCCCCACAGTGCCAGATATACAAATGCCCCCACAGTGCCAGATATACAAATGCCCCCACATTGCCAGATACACAATTGTCCCCACAGTGCCAGATATACAAATGCCCCCACATTGCCAGATACACAATTGTCCCCACAGTGCCAGATATACAAATGCCCCCACAGTGCCAGATACACGAATGCCCCCACAGTGTCAGATATACAAATGCCCCCACATTGCCAGATACACAATTGTCTGCACAGTGCCAGATATAGAAATGCCCCCACATTGCCAGATACACAATTGTCCCCAGAGTGCCAGATATACAAATGCCCCCACAGTGCCAGATATACGAATGCCCCTACAGTGCCAGATATACAATTGTCTCCACATTGCCAGATACACAATTGTCCCTACAGTGCCAGATATACAAATGCCCCCACAGTGCTATACCGCTCATTGCTCCTGCAGCTCCGTCCAGCGGCGGCAGGTCTCAGCTGTCGGGTCATGGAAGGGAGGAGAGCGCGGCTATGTCAGGCTGCGGCGGCATGTAGGACTTCAAACCAGCCGCCGGTTCATGAGCCAATCAGAGCTCGCTGACCGGCAGCAGCAGCTCCTGATTGGCTGCCGGTCCGCGAGCTCTGATTGGCTCACGAACCGGTGTCTGGTTTGAGATCCTACCCGCCTCTGCCTCACATAGCTGCGCTCTCCTCCCTGCTCTAACAGCTGAGACACGCTGCCGCCGGACTGAGCGGCGGCGTGTCTCGCTGCCAAACAAGCGGGTGGGCTGGAACAAACGGCTTTTCGGGCCGTATACGGCGCGCGGACCGGAGGTTCCCCACCCCTTATTTAAATGATGATAAATCCACCAGTAATATGGGAAAAAAACAGAAGATTGTCACCTAATGAAAGCTGTAATTAGAGAGGAGCAGTAGGTAGATTTTTGGCTGGGGCACAACGGGACACAAATGATGTACCGCTGGGAGACCTGCCACCTGGATGCTGGAAACTTTCAAAGTAGTGTTTAGCACGTGTGACTGATGACTTAAACTCCACCACCATAACCCCACTGTCTTCCTGATGACACAAACTGTGGAATTGAGTAGTATGCACCTTCCCTACTCTGGGGAACATCCCCGCTCTCTCCTGGAAGGAAGCATATAAAAGTAGTTTTTTCCAATGTTTACATGTTCCGTTAGTATCTTTAACAATAAATGTTATAGTGTTTGTGTATTGGGGGTAGCACCTGAACCCACTACTTGCTGGTTCCACCACTGCCACTGCAGTGTATAGGTGATTAACTTGACCCCAGTGAAGTGAGGAGTGGAGGGATGGAGAGAGGCTCATATTTAGGGTTAGGCACTAAAGTAGGATGGCTAGGGTTAGGCAGTGGGAGGTACAGTTAGGGTTAAGCTGCAGGTAGAGAGGGTTATGGAAGAAGGGGGAGAGTGATAGTATACTTATCCACTGGGTCAGGATCCTGAAAATCAGCATGCCACTGTCATTCTTCTGACCGCCTGCATGGTAAGCGCTAGAATCCCATATCCAACCCATTACTACAGTACATCATAATGATAATTCATTTGCCAATTATTTTTTTATGCCATTGCACCTAGGTACTTGTATTCTTGTACTTGGAATATACTTATAATATAAATTAGCCCTGTCCACTCCTTACCTACCATAAAAAATAAATTGTACAGCATATGTAAAAAAAAAGGGGGGGGGGTGGGAGGGGGGGGGGCTGTCTGCCGATGTAAATGGCTGTATGACTCTTTTTAATCCCTAGCCCTCTTTCAGATCAGGCTTGTGAGTTGTACGTATGGATTAATGTGGGGAGAGCCCTCTGCCTTTATTGTACTAAGAAGGAAAAACAGGGTTAGGGTATTAAGGTTAGTTTAGGGGTTTGGGATAGGATATTAGATATAGTGTATTAGGGTTGGTGTAGCGGTTTGGGTTAGTTTTGGAATGTGGTTTAGAGTATTATGGATAAAGTATTAGGGTTAGCTGTCTGGGTTAGTGGTTATTTTTAGGGTGAGGTTTGGGGTTAGGGATAAGTTAGGGTCAGGATTAGGATAGGGATGCTATTTGTCCTGAATTTACCGATCTAAATATCTTTGTGTAGATTCGGGTAATGGATTAGATTATACAGGTTTTAAGTGCTGTGTACGGTAGAATTGCAGACTCCTTTACACCCTCATCTATGCACCTAGATCCTGTCCAGTCTAAGAAATATTAGTTCCTGAACAAATAATACTGAGAATGCGGCCTATAGACTTACTAGGGACTAGTGACAATGTTGTTCAGCGATGTTCTTTGATAGGATGAGAAATGTTTGGACACAGAAAATGGTTTCATCCACTGTATGTGGGCAGTCTGTTTACTTTAAATGTGACACAGGTTTTAAGTCTACTTCCAAAAGACCTAGGGCCTGATTCAGAATTGAATGCAATCCTGGTGTTCACACAACTTAGTGATTATTGGTAAACTGCACATGCGCAAAGTACTTTTGCTTTCCTGCTCTTAGAGAGAATTTCAATGTAGAGTGATTGACAGTGAAGAGACCATTTGTAGGAGGTAACGGGGAGTGGCGGGCAATAATGCAGGCATATCACAGATGTTTTGCCTTTAGCTGAGATCATGTACATAGAGAAACATGGCACCAGCGTCGCTACTGCCGCAGCTAGACTACGTGACAAATAATGCAAGGGGCATGAATCAGGAATGAAAATATAGTGCTATAGATTGTTTGAGGGAGGGGGCCCCTCACCAGTATCTTGCCTAGGGCCCCATGAGGTCTAAATCTGACTCTGCATCCACTTCCTTTATCCTGCAACTCTCATTGCATCAGCAATATTAGGAACAGATAATGTAAAAAAAATGATCATGAAAACAACAAATGGTAATATGGACAGTCCCAAGGGAGCAACAGAGACAAAAAAAACCCAAAAGAGTAGGGATGGACAGGGGAGGAGGAGGGACGGCACAGAATTCAATAAGACCACAATATGGAGATCAACACTGAATGGTAGATCCTCATGAAGGAGCCATGTCTCATACCAACCAGTATGAGACCAGGTTCTAGCCAGAGGGGGAGGTCCATTCAGTGTTTAAAAAACATCTTTAAAAACTTTATTTTGAGATGTAGTAAAGTCAGGTATGGTGTCAGTGAAATTCTCCCAGATTGTGAAAGCTGCAGAGATTCCCATTGTTAGGATCCTTCTGACCAGTCCATATCAAAAATGAACAACAATTATTTTGCAAAAAGCGTCAAAGAAGGAGGCTGGCAAGAACAAAGTGCTACAAGACATGTGTCTTGCTAGAACTTGTGATTGTCATGCCCTAAACGGAAACACCAAAAATGGTCCATTTAGGTGAAAAGTGGAACAAAGTTCACAAAGATGTGTTATCACAAAAGTTTTAACTTACTGTATTGTAGACCCAAAATCTTTTCAATGGTGGGCAATACCAAGGAAGTGAAAAGGAGATATCACAGCACACACTTTTACGATGGGAAGCAGTCGCCATGTTGTCATTCAAAATGTCTACAATCATAATGTTGACACTACAATGTCGACAGTTATGTTGACATGAAGCATGTCAACATCTGCAGAATATCGACATTCTGCAGGGAGCAGAGGGTTAGGGTTAGGCTGCAGCGGGGGCATTAGGTGGGGTTGGGGTTAAGCTGTAGAGCGGTAGGTTAGGGGCATTACTCACTGCTGGAAGTAATTGTAATGTCACCACCAGACCCAGAAGACACCACTAGAACTGCTGGATCTGCCGAGAAAAGGTAAGCCACTGCTGGACCACTGGGAACGTTTTGTTGACATTCTAATCATGTCAACATGTCATCACTGTTGACATGATGAATGCCTATATGGGGGAGGGGCTTGATTCTGCAAAGGGCTATATGATCAAAGTAATTACAATATGAAAGTCAACTATTTAATCATCTTAGTTACTATTAGGACAATAGTAGCTTTGTTGGTGGTGCTCCCCAGAACAGAATACCAAATACTCATTAGAAATGGATGAAAAGAAGCAAAAATATTTTCTTCTTTGTGGGGCACACTTTATGGTTAAATGAAATGATTATTGAAGCT
This sequence comes from Pseudophryne corroboree, assembly GCF_028390025.1. Lineage (NCBI taxonomy): Eukaryota > Metazoa > Chordata > Amphibia > Anura > Myobatrachidae > Pseudophryne > Pseudophryne corroboree. The sequence continues at coordinate 265,597,430 of NC_086451.1, read as the reverse complement.
AAAATCTAACTTTTATTGTACAGATAGGACCCTATATCAGGTTGGATTGTGGATTCTGCTAAAAAGCAGAAACTGTAATCACCAAAATGGTCCATTTAGGTGAAAAGTGGAACAAAGTTCACAAAGATGTGTTATCACAAAAGTTTTAACTTACTGTATTGTAGACCCAAAATCTTTTCAATGGTGGGCAATACCAAGGAAGTGAAAAGGAGATATCACAGCACACACTTTTACGATGGGAAGCAGTCGCCATGTTGTCATTCAAAATGTCTACAATCATAATGTTGACACTACAATGTCGACAGTTATGTTGACATGAAGCATGTCAACATCTGCAGAATATTGACATTCTGCAGGGAGCAGAGGGTTAGGGTTAGGCTGCAGCGGGGGCATTAGGCGGGGTTGGAGTTAAGCTGTAGAGCGGTAGGTTAGGGGCATTACTCACTGCTGGAAGTAATTGTAATGTCACCACCAGACCCAGAAGACACCACTAGAACTGCTGGATCTGTCGAGAAAAGGTAAGCCACTGCTGGACCACTGGGAACGTTTTGTTGACATTCTAATCATGTCAACATGTCATCACTGTTGACATGATGAATGCCTATATGAGGGAGGGGCTTGATTCTGCAAAGGGCTATATGATCAAAGTAATTACAATATGAAAGCCAACTATTTAATCATCTTAGTTACTATTAGGACAATAGTAGCTTTGTTGGTGGTACTCCCCAGAACAGAATACCAAATACTCATTAGAAATGGATGAAAAGAAGCAAAAATATTTTCTTCTTTGTGGGGCATACTTTATGGTTAAATGAAATGATTATTGAAGTTAAAATCTAACTTTTATTGTACAGATAGGACCCTATATCAGGTTGAATTGTGGATTCTGCTAAAAAGCAGAAACTGTAATCATTTCTATCGCATGCTGGGGGCCGCCCAGCAAAGGGAAGGCCGCCCAGCATGCTGACTTTCCCACCCAGCAGCAGTGACCACAATTTAGTTGCGGTCGTAACAACTGTGGACAGCCCCTGCCATCTTTTCCATTTTGTGTCACACGCAGCTGCCTAGAAAATGGCACCATCCCGCCCCTGTTTGTTGCGTCCCACCCTCGCAATGCACACCGCCGCCCCACGTATGCCTCTGCCTGTCAATCAGGCAGAGGAATTTGCAGCCAGTGTGGTGCGATCACATTGGCCAGGCCGCACACATTCAAGACGAGACCTGCGTGTGTACATTGTCGCCAGAAAGGGTAAATTATGGCCGCATCGCAGTTGCGATGTGACCTGAATAAGATGCATTATTACAATTGTGATGGAACGTGTAATTGTCACAAAATCTGGATTACCATCTTAAATTATGACACAATACATTTATGTAAGTGTCACATTTTAGAAGGCTAGATTAGGTTTGAAAGTGAACACCATACGCGCACGCAGGGGGGGTTTCCAAGTACCTAGAACCCCCCCCCTGGCCACCGTTCTATCGCGCAGAAGCTGACCGATTTTTTTATTTATTTAACCACTTAACTGGTCAGATCACATGCGATTGTGCCGCCCCACTGTGTCCCCTAGTTCGTGATGTTCTGCAGATGTGCATTATATAATATTTAAATATTTTCTAAAATTTATTAAATAAAAAAATTTAAAAATCAACAACGTGAAGTGAAAAATCATCAGTCAAGTGGTTAATAGAGCAGTCCGCCGGAGCTCAGCCTCAGGCAGGGTGGCTGGCTTCCTGCGTGGCTGTAGCAGCTGCCTCCGTAATGTACATGCTCAGAGGCTGGCGGATGCTGACATGTAGTAGGAGCAGCTCCTTTCAGTCTTTTCACTCATGGAGTGGTGGTGCGGCTGAGAGGTGAGTCACTCCTGCGCAGCAGCGCAAAGTGGCTGAATGTGCCGGGAGCAGGCTGGAGCCGTTTTTTTGTAACAGAGTATGCTATTGGACCAGCATGAGTGCGGTGAGTGGAGGAGCGAGGGATGGGGGGGGGTTTGAATGATCATATTCGGCCTGTCTGTTGTATGTGTGATGTCTGTTTGTCTGTGTGTGTGCGTGTGTGTGGGGGGTAGGGGGGATAATGGTGCTTTTCAGTGGCGTAAGTTTGTCACAGTTGCCCAGAGGCAAGAAAAATATTTGTGCCCCCCCCTATATATATATATATATATATATATATATATACAAAAGACGGCTCTCTGGGATGGATTGCAACTCCTCTCCACTATAGTTTAAGAACCAGGCGGCACTCCTCGGATTTATTCAACCATGAAAGCGTGTATTCAAATCAAATCAAAGTTACAGACATAGTGAAACACGAACGTTTCAACGCCTCACGGGCGTTTTTTTTTTAAGGTGCCATGCTGTGGAAAAGTGAAAGAAACAACAAAACCTCACATATGCAAGTCTTACCTTTTAAAGGCCTGTGAATACGACCACCCTCACTTCCCCGCCGGCGTCTTCCTGGGGCCGGAAGCCGCGGACTGCGGTGCTTCCGGGGAGTGCGGCGTGCGTGATGACGTTGTACGCTGCGTCCTCACCCATTCGCCCGCTGCCACCAGCGTTCCGTTGCCAGGGACTCCGTTGCTATGGGAACAGGAGGTAGAAAACTATTAAACAACGTGAACATGATGTGTATGCTAGGAGCTGTAAGCTCCGTGAACAGAGAAGTGGGGTGTAATACCTAGTGATAACGTGACTAAAATATAAAAACATTACTAATATAAAAACGTTGCTGGGAAACGTAGCCTGAGTGGTTAAACAGCTGACTGATGCACATACTAATAAATGACCTACACTAATCTAGGCATTCTAAGTTACCAAACAGGTACTAGGCCTTAAAGGCACTATATAGCAGTCCCTCTTGATGCAAGCTATAACATGATGGCTTTAAGTATAGTGTGTAAATAAAATAACAGATAGAATAGGATAGTCACTATAATTACATAGCTATAAAGCTTGGTCCTACTGCCCCCCTTGTAGGGGTAACCGAACCTATATATAGCCCCTTTGCTTACTACGGGGCTGTGGAGGTGCTGCTTAAAGAGGAGAAGGAGAGACGAAGAAGGGAGAGAAAGAAAGAAAGGAAGAAAGAGAGAGAAAGGCAGAAGGAACAGAGAGAAAAAGGAGAAGAGAAGGAAGGAGGAAGGGCTGGGAGGAATGGACCACTCTACATACGTATAAAGACCCTGCTCAAACCATGCCTACAAAAAAACATTCCACTGGATTTGTTCATTGAGTCCATTGGGAGTTAGAGCATCTAAGAGGTAAATCCATCTGGTTTCTTTCTGCGTTAAAATCTTAGCTCTATCTCCCCCTCTTAGCGTCTTGGGCACATGGTCTATGATGGTGTATCTAAGTTGTCCCAGGTGGTGGTTTGCCTGCTTGAAATGTCTCGCCACCAGTTGGTCTTTGCCCTTTCCTTCCAGGGTAGCTCTGATGGCCGACCTATGTAGGGCCATTCTCTCCCGGAACGTCCTCGTAGTCTGGCCCACATAAATCAAACCACATGGACACACTATCGCATAGATGACATAGGAAGAAGTACAAGTAACCCAGTGTCTTATATCAAGCTCTTTGTTTGTGCGTGGGTGTACAAATTTCTGTCCCGGGGTCATATAATTACAGGTTTCACACCTCAAGCACTTGAAACAGCCCTTTTTATGGGGTTCCCCCGGTTTCTTAGAGACATCCAATGTCGCCACCAAGTCCCTGAGGTTACGGCCCCTCTTATATGATGGCATGATCCTTATACCTTTGAAACAAGGGGTTTCGGGGTCAGTGGATACCAATGGCCATAAGGCCCTCGGTGCCCTTGGGAGGACTAGGCTGGCTGTGGAGAATTCCGTGATTAGAGGGATTCTGTTAGTTTCCTGGATCCTCTGTTGGGATATCAACAGATCTTCTCTTGATTTTCCTAAGATTTCCTCTTTCAGTTGTACTAGAGGTTTCTTATGGTACCCTCTTTGGAGGAACCTGTCCACAACCTGGTTCAAAGCCGGTTCCACTCTTTCTTTCCTACTAGTGATGCGTGCTGCTCTCATCAATTGTGATTTTGGTAATCCCCGTTTCAAAGCTGTGGGGTGGAAACTGTTGTGAAGTAAAAGGGTATTACGGTCCGTAGGTTTGTTGTACACGTCCGTTACTATGATGTTATCTATAACTGAAATCTTGACATCCAGGAAGATGATCTCGGTTGTGCTCCATGTTGTTGTCAGTTTAACTGGCGAGTTCTTTTTGTTCAAGGTATTTAGGAGATCTTGAAAGTCTGTGACCTGGCCACCCCAGAAGAAGAGAAGGTCATCAATGTATCTTTGATACAGTAATATGTTGTTACTGATAGATGCGGTAGCCCAAAAGATCTCTTTCTCCATTGAAAACATATATATATTGGCATACATGGGTGCCACGTTGGATCCAATTGCACACCCGGTTAGCTGTAAATAATATTGTCCATTATGTAAGAAATAATTGTGTTTCAAGGTAAAGTACAGTAACTCAAGGAATAACGGAATGTTTAAAGCTTGAAAATTATTCTCCTCTAAGAATCTCCTCATGGCTTCCATACCAGCCCCATGGGGAATGATAGTATAGAGGCTTTTGACATCCATGGTACTGAGTACCATGCCCGGAGGGACTTCCCCTAATTCTTTCAAAATTAATAAAAGATGACTGGTATCTTTTAAGTACGTGCTTTGTACCGACACTAGTGGCTGTAATAGGGAGTCCAGATACTGAGAAATTGGTTGCGTCAAGGACCCTCGTGCCGAGAGTATCGGCCTGCCCGGGGGATTGATACTGTCCTTGTGGACTTTCGGGACTGTATAGAATATCGGTGTGACCGGATGTGCTTGTGTTAGGGCTCGATGTATGGTTTGATCCAGGTCTCCCTTGGAGACAGCATCCTTCAGGAGTAGGTCTAGTTTCTTCTTAAATTGGGTCGTCGGATCCCCCCTCAACTTCTTGTAGGTACCCAGGTCACTCAATTGGCTGTCAATTTCCTCAATATATTTGGCCTTATCTTGAATGACAATTGCCCCACCTTTGTCCGCGGGGCGTATGACTATGTCTGAATACCCAGCCAGATCTTTAATGGCTTTTTCCTCCTCCCTGGTGATATTCCAGAACACTCGGGGTTGGGCTCCCACAAATTTCTGTATGGAATCATCCAGCAGCCTCGTGAACGTCTTCACTGAGCCAGCTGATGTGGGTGGATCAAAAGTGGATTTTGAAAATTTTGCCAGAAACGGATTAACTTCTTTGTTAGGATGATGCTGGAAGCACTCTTTCAATCTCAAAGATCTGGAAAAGTGGTACTCTTCAACTTTCCATTTAAACAGGTCATAGCGGTTAGTGGGGATAAATGAAAGTCCTTTGTTTAATACAGTTTCCTCTGTCTCCGTCAGCATCCTATGGGAAAGATTAAAAATTAATTTTTCTTTCTGGATGTATTTCTTGGCGGTTTTGCTGAGTCTTTCATTTTGTCCCCCTCTTCTTGTCGGGGTGCTCCTTGGCCTTCCATTTTTCTCCTTGTTGCTACCCCTAAAGGGGCCGGACCTGGGGTACTGATTTCATCGGAGTCTAAGACATTAATGTCACTGTTGCTGTTAGAGGAGGCCGGATTCCTCCAGCCCCTAGCCCTCCTTTCCTTCCAGGGTATCCTTTTTCTATGGCCAATACCGCCGTCATTTTCAGTACTGTACATCCACCTATACACTCTATTTTCCTCATAGTCCATATTGACAGTCTGAAGTTTCTTTTTCTTGAAACTGATTAACTCACTTTTATATTTTTTGATCTGTGCTTCCAACTTATCCCATGTTGTTTGATATTTATTGTCATCCAGCATCTCTCGGTTCTCTGCTGAATATACTTGGATCTTGGTTCTAAACTTTTTCAGCTCCTTACCTGCTTCTTCTGTTACTAGGAGCATCAGATCCATGCTACACTTGTTCAAAATAGAGATCCATTTATAACAGAAATCTGGATTGTTACGTCCTATGGTCGGGGCATTCCTGACCCGGAATCCCCTAGGGATGCGCTTGGCTCGGAAGTAATCCGACAACGATGTTCCATGTAGTAGATAGTCCACCTTTTTTTTTTCAAGCTTAGTAAATTGTGGTAAATTCTACCTGTGACATTATCCTGGCATGTAAGGACATCTTCCGAAAACAGGATTTTTCCTGCTTCCTCCTGTGTATAACAAAACGTGTCCATCAAAGCTGCTGCCATATCCATGGCTGGGACTGGTGAGGTCTTTCCTTGTGGCGTAGTTATACCACTCAGATGATGGAATGCGTTTCCTTCGTGACGTACGGTTGGTCTGTATAATACTGTGCAACTCTAATAAATATATTCCTCTTCGTACTGAATTGAAACGGTGCCTTTATTCAATCTGATCCCAGCCGGATCTGACATATATCCATGGTTTATAATGGCACTCACTGTCATGCAACATCTACCGGGGTGCCTTCCTCCAATGCTTATACACAAAAGATGGCTCTCTGGGATGGATTGCAACTCCTCTCCACTATACTTTAAGAACCAGGCGGCACTCCTCGGATTTATTCAGCCATGAAAGCGTGTATTCAAATCAAATCAAAGTTACAGACATAGTGAAACACCAACGTTTCAACGCCTCACAGGCGTTTTTTTCAAGGTGCTATGCTGTGGAAAAGTGAAAAAAAAAAACCTCACATATGCAAGTCTTACCTTTTTAAAGGTCTGTGAATACGACCACCCTCACTTCCCCGTCGGCGTCTTCCTGGGGGCGGGAGCGGCGGGCTGCGGTGCTTCCAGGGGGTGCGGCGTGCGTGATGACGTCGTACGCTGCGTCCTCACCCATTCGCCCGCTGCAGCCAGCGTTCCGTTGCCAGGAACTCCATTGCTATGGGAACAGGAGGCGGAAAACTATTAAACAACGTGAACATGATGTGTATGCTAGGAGCTGTAAGCTCCGTGAACAAAGAAGTGGGGTGTAATACCTAGTGATAACGTGACTAAAATACATAACTAATATAAAAACATTACTAATATAAAAACGTTGCTGGGAAACGCAGCCTGAGTGGTTAAACAGCTGACTGATGCACATACTAATAAATGACCTACACTAATCTAGGCATTCTAAGTTACCAAACAGGTACTAGGCCTTAAAGGCACTATATAGCAGTCCCTCTTGATGCAAGCTATAACATGATGGCTTTAAGTATAGTGTGTAAATAAAATAACAGATAGAATAGGATAGTCACTATAATCACATAGCTATAAAGCCTGGTCCTACTGCCCCCTTTGAAGGGGTAACCGAACTTATATATAACCCCTTGCTTTCTCTCTGTTCCTTCTGCCTTTCTCTCTCTTTCTTTCTTCCTTTCTTTCTTTCTCTCCCTTCTTCGTCTCTCCTTTTCCTCTTTAAGCAGCACCTCCACAGCCCCGTAGTAAGCAAAGGGGCTATATATAGGTTCCGTTACCCCTACAAGTGGGGCAGTAGGGTCCAGCCACACACTACACAGATCTGCTCAGTCACTCACAATGCTGATTATTTCTCTGACAATTAATTTGCAAGTGTCATATCCAGGATTAGAACCCACAACCTTTTACACTGGAAGCATGCACCTTACTGATGGAGATATCTGCTATTGCATAGGAAGTATGAGAATTCTAACTATATGAAGTTACTTGTAATTGTCAGAGGAATAACTTCATATATTTAGAATTCTCATGCTTCCTTTATAGAAGCAAATAGCTTCATCAGTAAGGTGTCTGCTTCCAGTGTATCTATAATAAAGAGGGTGTGATTTGTAAGGTGTAGTGACTAGTGGGGAAGTCGGCTACGGAAGAGATACCGGCTGCTGTCAATTAACTTAATTGATTAATGTCACTGAACACACGGAACAGGAGGAAAGGTGCCCCCCTTCAAAGCAGGAGCCCGGCGGCAGCTGACTCCGTTACCTCCCAGAGTTCTGCCTCTGGTGCTTTTGCTGTCTGTCTATGGAGGGGGGGGTGCTGGGGGAAATGATCATGGTACCGAAGCAGTCTGTCTTGGTAAGCGGTGGATTGGGGGGGGGGATGATGGTGTCTGTTTGTGGAGGGGAGCCAGTAGCGCTCTCAGATGGGGACCCTCTCATCATGTCTCTCTTTCTCGCCATGAGTCTCTCCCTCTCCCTTCCCATGTGTCTCTCTCTTCCTCCCTTCCCATGTCTCTCCCTCTCTTCTGCTCTGTCTCTCTTGCTGTGCTCACCAGCAGTATATACTTGCTCTGGCCCTCCATGGATTAATGGGTTGGGACTGTTTTGCCAGCAGGCTGGAATCCCGGCAGTCAGCATTCTGACACAGAGATCCCGGCAGAAGAATGCCGGCGGTGTGTGTGTGAATGCAACAAAGCCCCTTGCGGGCTCGCTGTGCTCCCCATGCTGCGGGCTTGGAGGCGAGCTTAGCTCGCCACAGTTTCTATCCCCACTCGTGGGTGTCGTGGACACCCACAAGTGGGAATAGTCCCTGTTAGTCGGCATGGAAGTGTCGGTATTGTAACTGGCGATCTTCTGACCACGAATCACATAACTACATCCCAAAGTAATGTCCCCCAAAATATCAATATAATTGATAAACTGGAAAACGGTGCTATTTATATCAATAAACAGCACCGTTTTGCACTTTAGCAAGGCTCTGAGTGCCGCCATATTGTTTTATATATATATATATATATATATATATTAAATGGTTGTTTAATTACCGGGGAAAAATGACCGGGTTCCCCCCGTATTTAGACAACCAGCACTGGGCTCTTGGGCCGACCCTGGTTCCAAAAATACGGGGGACAAAAGACGTAGTGGTCCCCCGTATTTTTAAAGCCAGCACCGGGCTCCACTAGCCAGAGAGACAATGCCACAGCCGGGGGACACTTTTATATAGCTCCCTGCGGCTGTGGCATTACCCCCCCAATTAGTCACCCTTGGCCAATGTTCCCTTGAGTGGGGACCCCTTAAATCAAGGACTAGGGGTAAAGCCCGAGGCTGTCCCCCCATCCCTGGGGGGCTGATAGACTTTTGTGTAAAAAAGAATATTGTCTTGTTGTAGAACTACAAGTCCCAGCAAGCCTCCCCCGCTTGCTGGTACTTGTAGAACCACAAGTACCAGCATGCAGGGCACTAATGGGCCCGCTGGTACCTGTAGTTCTACAAAAAAAGAAATACCCAAATAAAAACAATACACACACCGTGACAGTATAACTTTAATTAACATACATGCACACTTACACACTCACACATACTTACCTAGTGTCCCACGGAGCCCCTTGGTCTCCTTGTCAAGCATAGGCGTGCGCACGGGGGGTGCCTGGTGCGCACAGGCACCCCCTAATGTCCGGCACCCCCGCACTGCACGCCTGCGATCCGAACATTGATGTGTGCTATAATACCCGATGGTTGGCGCTGCGTGCGGCTCTGCACTCGCAAATCTGAGCAGAGCCGCCTGCGGTAGCGCCGGTACGGGCGTAATGCGGGATGCGGCGCCGACACAGCTGACGGGGCAGCCAGTTTACGATGCTGGCATCGGTTGCCCCTAACAAATATGGCGGCCGCTCCGGGAGGAGGGCTGCTGCGCATGCCCTGCTGCAGCAGCTCCTCCTCCCATGTTCCTTTGCGGAGTAGGTCAGATTCCGGCGCATTGAGCCGCCACTGAGCTAGGACCATGCTAGCCTCCACCACAAAGTGCAGGGGCGGACCAGCACATAGGCATCTTACCTGTATTCAAATGTGTCTGGGCGTGTAAGTGTATATGCATATCTATATATGTATACATGTATATATATATATGTATATATATATATATATATATACATATATACATACATACATGTATATATATACATATATATATATATACACATATATATATATATTAGAGCTGAGCCATGCATTCAGTAGTTTCTCTGTGTGTATGTATGTATATATATATATACACACATATATATATATATATATATATATATAAAAGCAGCGAACAGCGGCACTCCTAACGGATTTGTAAATGAGACAAGACACCTAGGTCTGATAGCGAAGTTTCGGATTTTACTTCGTCCTCGGGCTACAGGTAAAGCTGTACCTGTAGCCTGAGGACAGAGTAAAATCCGAAACTTCGCTATCGGACCTACTGTAGGTGTCTTGTCTCATTTACAAATCCGTTAGGAGTGCCGCTGTTCGCTGCTTCTGTATCCAATTGTTAGCTGTGCACCACGGCAGTTATCTGGGAATACTGATTTGGAGTGCCTACTGATTTGGAGGATATATATATATATATATATATATATATGTGAAGGCAGGGGAGAAGAACAAGCGCCATATGGTGTAGTATTTTGAATAAATTGGAGTGATAGATAGGTATATACGAAGTAAGTACCGGATAGATTCTTGAGATTAGGCCTGTCTGTCTCACTAAATTCTTTGTGGCTGTTCCCCACCTAGGAGACAAAAGATCATCGCCATATGGTGTAGTAACCTCAGATATATCTTGGGGTACCCTCCCCTCTATTTCATGCGTACCAAAAGGAAAATTCAATATAGCATATAGGATATATTTATATCCAGGTAGATCAAGTCGGTCCAATATGATGTAATGGCTGAATCAGTCGACTGTTGCTGCCTTATATAGTATTATCAATAAAAAAAATTTTAATCCACAAAATAATAATACAAATTCAGATAAAAAATAAATAAAACAAATCAGAAAATCTTAGCTGATTGGTGTAGGCAGTAGTTAGGTCAGTCTCAACGCGTTTCGCCTCCAGGGCTTCCTCAGGAGATTCTCCTGAGGAAGCCCTGGAGGCGAAACGCGTTGAGACTGATTAAAAGCAGACTGAAACAAATGGAAACATAGCAGCTGCAACCAGGCAATACCTAGTAGTTAAATGAAACACAACATATGCAGTAGCAGCGTAGCATGAGCAATCAGGCATCAATGGTACACAGATGTTAGTATAATGAGAAATCATTAGAAAGCAACAATCAAAAGCAATCATACAAAGCAATCATAAAAAGCAATGTAAACCCAAGGATTCATTGAGGCCCCGCGGCACAAGGGTTTGTAGTTCATGAATCCACCTAGATTCTTTTTGTAATAACCTGCGGGATCTGTCACCTCCCCGAATTTTGAAAGGTTCATGATCAATGATCATGTATTTTAAACACGCAATATTATGTTTCGCCTGGTAGAAGTGACGCGCAACTGGTTGGTCACTATGACCAGTTGCAATCGCATTCCTGATTGCCAATCTATGATTGGCAATCCTTTCTCGTAGAGTGCGGTCGGTCTTGCCGACATAATTGTATCCACATGGACATGTAATCATGTAAACAATGAATTTGGTGGTGCATGTAACTCTATGCTGGATATAATATTTCTTACCACTAAATGGATTACAGAAAAATTTACCAGTGGTCAGGGCTCTACAAGTGGTGCAATTAAGGCACCGAAAACACCCTTTCTGAAGTGTTAAAAAGGTGTTTTGTTCACTCTGAGCATTATCTAGGCCAGTAATGTCGGTTTTAACCACCCAGTCCCTGATGTTCCGACCTCTGGTGTATGCCGACATAATGGAGGTGTCATGTAGTTGTAAGTTGGTGTCAGTACTGACAATAGGCCACAGTTTTTTAGAGGTGTGTGAGATCTTATTACTCAAAGTATTGAAATGATTAATCCAGGGGAACTTCTTCTTTTTAGGTAAGGACTGACTCGAAGTAAGGAGTTTTTCCCTGGTACAACACAATGCCTTAGTTTTAGCCTGTAGAAGAGATTTATGCTCATAGCCCCTTTGGATGAATTTATCAATCATCCGGTCAATCTGGACACTGGCAGTGTCAGAATCACTGCAGATTCGTACTGCCCTAAGAAACTGCGAGTACGGCAAGCCAAACTTCAGTGATTTTGGATGACAGCTATCTGAATGCAGTATCGTGTTTCTATCTGTCGGTTTATGATACAATTCAGTCACTAGATGTCCCTGGATAGAGCGCACCAGAACATCTAAGTAACACACACTATCAGGGCTGATGTTGTATGTAAATTGTATAGGGTGTCCAGAAGAATTATGTGCCTCAATGCCCTCAATGAAAGACTCCTTGGTGTTATTCCATATAATGAAAAGGTCGTCTATATACCTACAAAAAAATATTATAGACTCTGAAAAAAGGGGATTGTCAAAGAAGATCTCTTGTTCAGCCAAGAACATGTAGGAGTTAGCGTACGATGGGGCCACAGGGGACCCCATCGCACAACCAGATGTCTGAAGATAAAATTTCCCATTAAACATAAAATAATTAAGTGTCAATACCATCTGCAAAAGATCAAGAAAAAAATCCACATCTGGACCCTGATATAAGGGGTTATTAGTAATCAATCTCCTCACTGCATCTATGCCATCACTGTTAGGGATTACCGTATATAAGCTTGATATGTCAATGCTGCACAGAAAACACCCAGGAGGTAAATTGCCCACCAATTTGAGCTTATTCAAAAAAGAGGTAGTGTCTAACAAATACCTGTCATTAACAGTGATACATGGCTGTAACATCGCATCAAGAAATGTAGAGACCCTCTGAAACAATCCATCACGGGCTGAAATTATTGGACGCCCGGGTGGATGTACCAGCGATTTATGCACTTTGGGCAGAGCATAAAGCACTGGTACAATGGGTGAATCAACGATTAATGCTTTCATAAGTGTCTCAGAAATCACACCAGAATGAAATGCCGACAATAATTTATTATGCAGTAGCTTAGAGAAATCACGAGTAGGATCTCCCGCTAGTGCCTTGTATACTCTAGTATCGCTTAATTGACGTTCTAATTCAACTTTGTAATCAGAAACATTCTGTATCACGATACCCCCGCCTTTGTCTGCGGGGCGTATCGTGATATCAGTGTAACTAGACAAATCAATGAGGGCTTGATATTCCTCTCTATTCAAATTGTTTCTAACCCTATTAGGCAGAACAGATGTCACATGATTAGAAACAGAATCACTAAGCATTCTACCAAAGGTCTTAATCGAAGGATTATAGGAAACAGGATCGAAATGGCTACGTCTCTGTAATCGAGCCAATTGAGGTGGTAAAGTTTCAACAGGAGTATGAATAGGTATGTTTTTGGTCCCATTAAAATGTTCATGGAGTTTGAGCTGACGATTCAGCTTGTATTTCTCAATTTCCCATTGGTGAGATGAGAACTGTACTGTCGGTACAAATGACAAGCCTCTATTCAGGACGCGCATCTCAGGGGGGGTCAAAGCATGATCGGAGAGATTAAAGATTATTTCCTCCTGGCCAGAGGGGGTCTGCCCACCCTTCCTCTGCCTCGCTCTTTTACAACAGAGATTTAGACAAAGGAATTATAAACAATTATGGCAATCAGATTCTTCTGGTGATAGAAACACCAACAGTGACTCTGATACTAGATCTGACATCCAGGCTTCAGGATCTAATTCCCCTTTAGGGGCACGTACCCGCCGGGTGGCCGGCGGAAAAGGAGGTGGACGCGGCGAGGGGGCCAGTGTAAAAGAGCGAGGCAGAGGAAGGGTGGGCAGACCCCCTCTGGCCAGGAGGAAATAATCTTTAATCTCTCCGATCATGCTTTGACCCCCCCTGAGATGCGCGTCCTGAATAGAGGCTTGTCATTTGTACCGACAGTACAGTTCTCATCTCACCAATGGGAAATTGAGAAATACAAGCTGAATCGTCAGCTCAAACTCCATGAACATTTTAATGGGACCAAAAACATACCTATTCATACTCCTGTTGAAACTTTACCACCTCAATTGGCTCGATTACAGAGACGTAGCCATTTCGATCCTGTTTCCTATAATCCTTCGATTAAGACCTTTGGTAGAATGCTTAGTGATTCTGTTTCTAATCATGTGACATCTGTTCTGCCTAATAGGGTTAGAAACAATTTGAATAGAGAGGAATATCAAGCCCTCATTGATTTGTCTAGTTACACTGATATCACGATACGCCCCGCAGACAAAGGCGGGGGTATCGTGATACAGAATGTTTCTGATTACAAAGTTGAATTAGAACGTCAATTAAGCGATACTAGAGTATACAAGGCACTAGCGGGAGATCCTACTCGTGATTTCTCTAAGCTACTGCATAATAAATTATTGTCGGCATTTCATTCTGGTGTGATTTCTGAGACACTTATGAAAGCATTAATCGTTGATTCACCCATTGTACCAGTGCTTTATGCTCTGCCCAAAGTGCATAAATCGCTGGTACATCCACCCGGGCGTCCAATAATTTCAGCCCGTGATGGATTGTTTCAGAGGGTCTCTACATTTCTTGATGCGATGTTACAGCCATGTATCACTGTTAATGACAGGTATTTGTTAGACACTACCTCTTTTTTGAATAAGCTCAAATTGGTGGGCAATTTACCTCCTGGGTGTTTTCTGTGCAGCATTGACATATCAAGCTTATATACGGTAATCCCTAACAGTGATGGCATAGATGCAGTGAGGAGATTGATTACTAATAACCCCTTATATCAGGGTCCAGATGTGGATTTTTTTCTTGATCTTTTGCAGATGGTATTGACACTTAATTATTTTATGTTTAATGGGAAATTTTATCTTCAGACATCTGGTTGTGCGATGGGGTCCCCTGTGGCCCCATCGTACGCTAACTCCTACATGTTCTTGGCTGAACAAGAGATCTTCTTTGACAATCCCCTTTTTTCAGAGTCTATAATATTTTTTTGTAGGTATATAGACGACCTTTTCATTATATGGAATAACACCAAGGAGTCTTTCATTGAGGGCATTGAGGCACATAATTCTTCTGGACACCCTATACAATTTACATACAACATCAGCCCTGATAGTGTGTGTTACTTAGATGTTCTGGTGCGCTCTATCCAGGGACATCTAGTGACTGAATTGTATCATAAACCGACAGATAGAAACACGATACTGCATTCAGATAGCTGTCATCCAAAATCACTGAAGTTTGGCTTGCCGTACTCGCAGTTTCTTAGGGCAGTACGAATCTGCAGTGATTCTGACACTGCCAGTGTCCAGATTGACCGGATGATTGATAAATTCATCCAAAGGGGCTATGAGCATAAATCTCTTCTACAGGCTAAAACTAAGGCATTGTGTTGTACCAGGGAAAAACTCCTTACTTCGAGTCAGTCCTTACCTAAAAAGAAGAAGTTCCCCTGGATTAATCATTTCAATACTTTGAGTAATAAGATCTCACACACCTCTAAAAAACTGTGGCCTATTGTCAGTACTGACACCAACTTACAACTACATGACACCTCCATTATGTCGGCATACACCAGAGGTCGGAACATCAGGGACTGGGTGGTTAAAACCGACATTACTGGCCTAGATAATGCTCAGAGTGAACAAAACACCTTTTTAACACTTCAGAAAGGGTGTTTTCGGTGCCTTAATTGCACCACTTGTAGAGCCCTGACCACTGGTAAATTTTTCTGTAATCCATTTAGTGGTAAGAAATATTATATCCAGCATAGAGTTACATGCACCACCAAATTCATTGTTTACATGATTACATGTCCATGTGGATACAATTATGTCGGCAAGACCGACCGCACTCTACGAGAAATGATTGCCAATCATAGATTGGCAATCAGGAATGCGATTGCAACTGGTCATAGTGACCAACCAGTTGCGCGTCACTTCTACCAGGCGAAACATAATATTGCGTGTTTAAAATACATGATCATTGATCATGAACCTTTCAAAATTCGGGGAGGTGACAGATCCCGCAGGTTATTACAAAAAGAATCTAGGTGGATTCATGAACTACAAACCCTTGTGCCGCGGGGCCTCAATGAATCCTTGGGTTTACATTGCTTTTTATGATTGCTTTGTATGATTGCTTTTGATTGTTGCTTTCTAATGATTTCTCATTATACTAACATCTGTGTACCATTGATGCCTGATTGCTCATGCTACGCTGCTACTGCATATGTTGTGTTTCATTTAACTACTAGGTATTGCCTGGTTGCAGCTGCTATGTTTCCATTTGTTTCAGTCTGCTTTTAATCATACATGTATTTTGGTGATTTGTTTATTATTTTGAATGATCGGCGTACTAACCGATCACACTGTAAATTGTATAGTTGTTTGCTTATAGTTACCCCGGTTACGCGGCGAGCGGTGATGACGTCATTTGTGGGCGTCGGCATTCGCGTCCCGCGCCGGAGCTGTTTGACACGCTGTGGTGAGTCTATTTAAGATACATTTTGTATTACATTTATTGTCCTGATGAAGAAGTAATACACTTCGAAACGTTGCTACACCCTGCTCGTTGCCTGTCATTTTTTCTGAGTGCCGCCCGTCCGTTTGCTATATATATATATATATATAGATAGATATATAGATAGATATATAGATATATATTATAGCCCAGTAGGCAGTGCTAGACACGCCACTCCAATCGTGCACCCCCTAATAAAATGTGCTGCGCACGCCTATGTTGTCAAGTAGAATCCAATTGGAAACCTGAAAAATAAAGCCCAAAACACTCACCTATTTTCCAGTGATGATCGGTCCTCTTCATTCCATGTAGAATCCACAAGAATGACCCCAATTAACCTCGCAGTTAACCACAGACCGCAAAGTTCCCATCATAGGCCAGAATGGAGCTGCGCTAAGCTCCATTCTAGCCGCTGCGCTCCGCCTGATTGACAGGCCAGGAGCGCACAGCCAATCAGGAGAGCACCATGACGTGGCACTCCCTGATTGGCTGGCGGGATCTCCAGTGACAGCAGTCATGGGGGGTCCCGGAATTCGGGAAAAGGGGTTTCATGTGTACACATGGAACCCCTTTAGTTGTGTGGACTGTGATTTCATTTTTTTATTTATTTCTATCCTTTGGATTACTACAGGACTGAAGAGGACCGAGGTTCACTGGATGGGTTGTAAGTATAATTTTATTCCTTACAGGTACCCTGTGGATTCTACTGGACAAGTGGACGCGATTCTCAACGTGGGATGTAGGTAAGTATGTATGTATGTATGAGTGTGTGTGTGTGTGTTTGAATGAAATTACACTTTCAAGGTGTGTGTGTTTTGATTTTATTTGGGTATTTTTGTTGTAGAACTGCAGGTACCAGTGGGCCAGTTACTTCCCCGAATGCTGGTACTTATGGTTCTCCGAGTACCAGCTTGTGGGGGAGGCTTGCTGGGACATGTAGTTCTACAACAAAAAAACAATATTCTTTTTTTACACAAAAGGCTATCAGCCCCCCATCCACCGCTAAGGGATGGGGGGGAGGACAGCCTCGGGCTTCACCCCTGGTCCTTGGGTGCCTGGAGGGGGGTCCCCTTGATTTAAGGGGTCCCCACTCCTCCAGGGAACCCCGGCCAGGGGTGACTAATTGGGGGGGTAATGCCATGGCCGCAGGGACCTTTATAAAAATGTGTCCCCTGGCTGTGGCATTATCTTCACGGCTAGTGGAGCCCGGTGCTGGTTTTAAAAATACAGGGAACCCCTACATCTTTTGTCCCCCATATTTTTGGAACCAGGGCCGGCCCAAGAGCCCAGTGCTGGTTGTCTAAATACGGGGGGACCCCAGTCATTTTCCCCCCGGTATTTAAACAACCAGGGTCGGCTCAAAGAGCCCGAGGCTGGTTATGCTTAGGAGGGGGAACCCCACGCAATTTTATTTTCTTTTTAACTCTTTCAGACCCCTTGCCACAGATAAGCATGCGCGGATCTCACTGATCCGTGCATGCCTATCTGAACATGCCACCAAAAAGCAGGTCTATTTTAAAACTACTTTTTTTAACGAATTTTATGCTTTCCCGGCAGTGTTTGGCTATTGGGGGTCATTGCGAGTTGATCGATAGCTGCCATTGTTCGCTGCGTAGCGATCAGTGAAAAAAATGGCTAATCTGCACATGCGTATGCACCGCAATGCGCACGTGCCTCGTACGGTTACGAAGTCCTTTGTGGTTTTGCACTGGTTATAATGATGATTCCAATCGCACAGCCGAATGCAAGGAGATTGACAGGAAGTGGGAGTTTCTGGGTGACAACTGACTGTTTTCTGGGGGTGTTTGGAAAAACGCAGGCGTGGCCGAGCATTTGCTGGGTGGGTATCTGACACAGTGGCGTAATTCCCGGAGGCAGTGGAGACTTTTACCGCCGGGCGTTAGCCATCAAGGGGGCACACAGGAGCAGGCACCGGACAACGGACACTGTAGGTTATAGATGAATCCATCTATAACCACTACTTGTGTGTGTGCTAGGCGCGCTGGTGATGACTTCTGCAGCGAGCAGTAGTACACCTGCTGCTGCTGCAGTAGGTGTCACAGCAGAGTCCCGGGAGCCCGTCTCACCGCTGCACTGCCATTGGTCCATGTGACAGAGGGGGCGTTGCAGCTGTCCCTCGGCTCTCACTCTCCTCAGCTCTGCTGCCCGCGAGGGAGGCTGGGAGGAGGTTCGGCACTGGATCGCGGAAGTCTATGTCTCTGATGTCCCACTGGAGCCAGCGACAGCTCTCCAAGCCGCCAGCATACTTGAGAGGTCTGTTATTAAACATTAAACTATTATTCCCGGGCAGCCAGTATTTATATACTCAACATATATAAGTGGCAATCCTACTGGACCTTAATACACTATTAATATGGAAGCCCATGGAGTGCCGCCTCTGTTTTTTCCATAATGGACTATGCCATGATCCCAGGATGACTGCCATTTATACACTCATTAGGAGGACACCCCTGCGTTGATTAATTTATACAGAGTGCCAGACGACTGGCTATCTATCTATATGTATGTATGTATGTGTGTGTGTGTGTGTGTGTGTGTGTATGTGTGTGTGTGTGTGTGTGTGTGTGTATGTATGTATGTATATATATATATATGTGTGTGTATGTATGTATCTATCTATCTTGTGTGTCCAGTGTGCAATTTAATTTTCTTGGCCTCTCAGTCCAAGATAAATTAATACTTTTGAAAGTTTGTTTTTTTTAATTAAATTGAGGGATATAGCATATCGCGGCCACAAATGCGGTCTGTAGTATATGGGGGTAACCAATGCTGTCTATGGTAAACGGGGGTCACCGTTGCTGTGTGGGGGGGCACCACTGTCAATAGCGCCTCCGGGCGCATGATATAAACTTACGCCTCTGATCTGACATCATTACCGTGTCACTCGTCGCAGCAATCATCGCATAGAATAAGTTACTACAGGGCTGGTCTTGTTCAGCACAAGAAGTGTTTGCTGCCACGTGGCAGCACAGGCGTTCGCACTTCTGCAAAGCGAAAATACACTCCCCCGTGGGCGGCGACTATGCGTTTGCACGGCTGCTAAAAGTAGCTAGCGAGCGATCAACTTAGAATGACCCCCATTGTCGGCAGTGATTGTGAATACGAATTCTTAGTAAATTACCGAGTGAGTTGTATCAAACAGGCGTGTTTGACCGATGGTCTATTCATTAGTATTTGTGAACTCAGCCGGGGAAAAAAATACGAATAGCACCAACACGGCCGAGATTCTCAGGGTTCTGAACCCGCTCATCCCTAGTGTAAACCCCAACTGTTGTGCCATAATGCATGATGGGGCATAATGGGCTTGAGGCCATCAATTTAGTAAGTAATTTGTAATCCTGATTCAGGAGAGAATTGGTTTAAATTTTGTAAGCAGTTTGAAGTTTTAAATCAGCTATCAGTATAAGGATGGTAATGACATCATTAAAAGTGTGATCACTAACCACAAAAATAAATGAGTAAAGGCAGTCACAATATCTTCCCAGAAGAGTTTATAATGGTTCCTGTTCAGGAAGACTGGACCAGGAGATTTGTTAGATGGTAAGGAGTAAATAGTCTGATAATCCTCATCCTTTTAAATTCAGAAATTCCTTTTGTTGGGCTGTGAGTTTGAGAAGAGTGGCTTCTGCTAACAGGGTGTGGTAAAGATACATTTCAAAATTTGCGGCAGTACAGGGTCAGATTAAGGGCCGCATGCCGCAGGGCCGGTTCAAGGGCGCTCTGCGGCCCGGGCATGAAAAGGGGCGTGGCCTAATACAGGGGGCGTGGTCAGCTACGCCCCCTGTACATTGCTAGCGCCGCTTGAATGCTGAGCGGTGCGCGATGACGTTATTGCGCACCGCACAGCAAAAGGTCCTCTCCACGAAGGGAAACTAGACGCTATGTGTCTAGTTCCCTTCGTGGAGAGGACCTTTGCTGTGCGGTGCGCGATGACGTCATTGCGCACTGCTCAGCAAAGTTACTCGGCAGCGGGCAGCGGAGGCGGACGGGGGACACAGCGGGCAGCAGTGGCGGATCTTGCCACGGTGCGGCGCCCTCCGGATGGCGCCAGCGCCCTCCGGAAGGCGGCGCCCCGGGCAAAAGTCCTGCTTGCCCGTGGCAAGATCCGCTACTGCCGCATGGGCCTGGGGCTGAAAATGTTCAAGGGTCTATACTGAGAAGGGGAGGATGTGACCAGTGCTGTACGGGTGTGGCCAGAGCCATCTGGGGGGTACACCACCTACACTCTCAGCTCCAATGTCTCTCTAAATACATAAAAAGCTTGCATTAGTTTGTGGAAAAAAACTATAAATGTGATTTTAATACTTATGATTTATAGCTGACTTTGTGGCCAGCTTGGTGGCTCGTGATCATCATGCTGCCATAATGGTTGGCCTATTTTTATGTGGATGCCTAGAGCTGCAGCTCCATCCTCCATCCTGATGAAGGTACAGTATAATTATAAAACTGAGTTTCAGTATCAAGAAGAGATGAGCGGGTTTGGTTCTCAGAGAACCATACCCCCCCGAACTTCACGCTCTGAGCCCAGATCTGAGTCTGGCTCGGGATTTCCCACAAGACTCAGAATCCAGAACTAGGCAAAATGTAATCATCCCACTTTCAGAATCTCATGGGTTTTGGTTTTCAGATAAACAGCCGCACATCGCAGCCATTTTTGCTCCAGACTTGGAGAGTGCGGGAGACAGACATCTGTCTCTCTGTTGGTGGTGGTGTCAGTTGGGTTCAGTGTGTGCTCTGTAGGGGTGCTGCTCCTATCACTGTGGTGTACCTTGGCTGTCACTGGTGTTTCATGTGCTGTTAGGGGTGCTGCAGCTGTACATGGGTGTTGCTATCCTGGCTCTCACTGTGTTGTACAGGGGGCAGGGGCACTGTCCTCCTATATGCTGTAAACATTCAGGGGTGCAGTTGTTAAAACAAAAGCACACTGGTCCTTTATGCTGTGAAAATACAGGGGTGCTGGCCCAGTCTTGTATGCTGTAAAAATTCAGGGGTGCTTCTGTTGTTCAAATAAAGCACACTGGTCCTGTATACTGTAAAAATATAGGGGTGCTGCTGTCAAAATAATATCACACTGGCCTTGTATGCTGTAAGAATTCTGGGGTGCTTCTGTTCAAATAAAAGCACACGGGTACTGTATGCTGTAATAATATAGGGGTACTGCTGTTAAAATAATATTACACTGGCCCTATATGCTTTAAAAATGTAGGGGTGCAGTTGTTAAAATAATATTACAATGGCCCTGTATACTGTAAAGATTCAGGGGTCAGTTGTTCAAATAAAAGCACAGTAGTCCTGTATGCTGTAAAAATTCAGGGGTGTACTTGTTCAAATAATATTACACTGGCCCTGTATGCTGTAAAACTTCAGGGGTGATTCTGTTGTTCAAATAAAAGCACACTGGTCCTGTATGCTGTAAAAACATAGGGGTGCTGCTGTTAAGATATTATATTGACCCTGTATGCTGTAAAAATTCAGGGGTCAGTTGTTCAAATAAAAGCACACTGGTCCTGTATGCTGTAAAAATTCAGGGGTGCAGTTGTTCAAATAATATTACACTGGCCCTGTATGCTGTAAAAATTCAGGGGTGCTTCTGTTGTTAAAATAAAAGCACACTGGTCCTGTATGCTGTAACAATATATAGGGGTGCTGCTGTTAAAATATTACACTGGCTCTGTATGCTGTAAAAATTCAGTGGTGCTTCTGTTGTTCAAATAAAATTACACTGGTCCAGTATGCTGTAAAAAATCAGGGGTGCAGTTGTTCAAATAAAAGCACACTGGTCCTATATGCTGTCAAAATATAGGGGTGCTGCTGTTAAAATAATATTACACTGGCCCTGTAAGCTGTAAAAATGAGGGGTGCAGTTGTTCAAATAAAACACACTGGCCCTGTATGCTATAAAAATATAGGGGGGGGGGGCGTGCTGCTAAAATAATATTAAAAATTACAATGACAGGGGCATGCAGGAGATGCTGTCGGTGGCCCAAAAAAGTGCGGTCCACTTTCGTTATTCAGTGACTGCGTGCCGAAGACTGGAGCGCCAGCAAACACTCCTGAACCTGCCCTGCAATCACCTGAAGCAAAAGGTGGTAATGAGGAGGAATTCACCCTCTATGTGCTTCAGAGGATGGAGGAGAAGGAGGGCGAATGCACCTGACTCAAGCACAGTGGAGAATGATTTCCGTGTTGTGCAAGGTTCTCCAACCCTTCGAACTTACCACACGTGAAGTCAGTTCAGACACTGCCAGCTTAAGTCAGGTCATTCCCCTCATCAGGCTTTTGCAGAAGCAGCTGGAGAAATGGAAGGAGAAGCTAAGGTGGAGTGATTCCGCTAAGTATGTGGGACTTGTGGATGGAGCCCTTCATTCGCTTTGCCAGAATTCAAGGGTTGTCAATATGTTGAAATCAGAGCACTACATTTTGGCCACCGTGCTCGATCCTAGGTTTAAAGCCTACGTTGTATCTCTCTTTCCAGCAGACACAGTCTGCAGAGGTTCAAAGACCTGCTGGTGAGACAATTGTCAACTCAAGTGGAATGTGACCCATCAACAGCTCCTCATTAATTTTCTCCCGTAACGGGGGTTCGGAGGAAAAGGATAACATTTTCTAGCCCACCCACTGGCAGTGATGCAGGGCAGTCAGGAGCAAGTGTTGACATCTGGTCCAGACTGAAGGACCTGCCAACGACTACTGACATGTCTACTGTCAATGCATATGATGCTGTCACCATTGAAAGAATGGTGGAGGATTATATCGGTTACATCATCCAAGTAGGCATGTCGGACAGTTCTTATGTATACTGGCAGGATAAAGATGCAATTTGGAGGCCCTTGCAGAAACTGACTTTATTTTACCTATGTTGCCCCCCCTCCAGTGTGTACTCCGAAAGAGTGTTTAGTGCAGCCGGTAACCTTGTCAGTGATCGGCGTAGGAGGTTACTTCCACAAAATGTGGAGAAGATGATGTTCATCAAAATGAATTATAAATTGCTCCAATAAGACCTTTACCAGCAATTGCCTGCAGAAAGTACACAGGGACCTGTAATGGTGGATTCCAGTGGGGACAAATTAATACTCTGTGAGTAGGAGGATGTACACAGTGAAAGGGGTGAGGAATCAGAGGATGAGGATGACATCTTGCCTCTGTAGAGCCAGTTTGTGCAAGGAGAGATTAATTGCTTATTTTTTGGTGGGGGCCCAAACAAAACAATCAATTCAGCCGCAGTCGTGTGGCAGACCCTGTCGCTGAAATGATTGATTTGTTAAAGTGTGCATGTCCTTTTTATACAACATACAGGTGGGTGGGAGTTTCCAGGGACAATTCCATCTTGCACCTCTTATTTTTTTTCTTTGCAATATGTGCTCTTTGGGGCTTAGTTTTTAAAACTGCCATCCTGTTTACCACTGCAGTGCCACTTCTAGATGGGCCAGGTGTTTGTGCCGCCCACTTGTGTCGCTTAGCTTAGTCATCCAACGATCTCGGTGCACCTCTTTTTTTCTTTGTATTATGTGCTCTTTGGGGCCTATTTTTTAAAACTGCCATCCTATCTGCCCCTGCAGTGCCACTCCTAGATGGGCCAGGTGTTTGTGCTGCCCACTTGTGTCGCTTAGCTTAGTCATCCAGCGACCGCAGTGCAACCTTTTGGCCTAAAAACAATATTGTGAAGTGTTCAGAATAGACTGGAAATGAGTGGAAATGAATGTTATTGAGGTTACTAATACTGTAGGATCAAAATTACCCCCATATTCTGTGATTTTAGCTTTTTTATGTTCTTTTTTCAAAAATCATCCAGGTCCAAAACCAAAATCAAAACCCGAAAGGGTGGTTTTGGCAAAACCAATCCAGATCCAAAACATGAGCAGGGATCCAGATCCATAACCAAAACCCAAAAAGTGTCCGCCGCACATCTCTACTAACAAGTTGCAAGGTGTAGCAAACACCTGTAGAACATGTCTGGATTAGGACTCTATGCTGCCCTGTGCAGGCCCAACCCCCAAACCTGTTACATTAGATACTACACGCCTAAGGGGAGGTGTCAGAACTAGGAAGTAGAGCACTGCCCGATACATCCTTTGGATGCTCCGGACAGCTCTACACACTGCAAGGAGCGTCCCTTGGATGCCCTATGTTGCACTGCTATTGACTGCAGGACGCCATTCCTTCACTAAGCCAAATACAGATGCCATGGAGCAGTGATAGCGCCACCCGCAGGGTACTGCATTAGAAGGGTCCTTAATTTAGTAATGCAAAATTTTTGACATTGCTTGCAGACAATGTGAGTCAACAACTTACCTGGAATCTCTGAAATATATGTTTAGAAAAATCAACACTTCATTTGGCATCTTTAGACCTGTATGGGGAGAGAATCTTAATGCAATTTAGAAGCATCTTGAGATGCGGCACCTGATACATGGTAATAGGGACCAGCGCAGCCAGAATGGTCCATGCCTTCTCAACAGGGGTATATCTGTAATGGCACAGCGCTAGAGTTTTTTAGTGTTCCTAGTGCTTAGAGTCTACTGTGCTGCTGGATGGAGAGGAGGGGGCTTGGGCAGAGACTGCATAAATGATCCTTCCGCTCTTAATATGCCCCTGCATGTGAAGAAATGAATGCGTGCATTTTATGAGATTCTTTGCTGGGAGAGCTAGAAAACGCGCCACAGATGGGATCCGGTCTGAAGATCGACACTGTCTAGGTCGACAATGTTTAGGTCAACCACCATAGGTCGACAGTCACTAGGTCGACCGGGTTGGAAGGTCGACAGGGTGTCTACGTCAACATATGCTAGGTCGACAGGTCAAAAGGTCGACATGAGTTTGTCAAATTTATTTATTTTTTTAACTTTTTCATACTTAACGATCCACGTGGACTACGATTGGAATGGTAATCTGTGCTGAGCGAAGCGGTAACGGAGCGAGGCACCTTGCCCGAAGCATGGCGAGTGAAGTGAGCCATGCGAGGGGACACGGTGCACTAATTGGGGTTTCCGGTCACTCTACAAAGAAAATGACACCAAAAAATAAATAAATCTCATGTCGACCCTTTGACCTGTCGACATAGCACGTCGACCTAGTGACTGTCAACCTAAACATATCGATCTAATGATCCACACCCGCCACAGATATGTAAATTAAATATCCATGATAACTAGCAATACGGATTTTTAGTTAGTGCACCAATTTAACAAATATATGCCTTCATCTTATGGGTATGAGCAGACTGCAGACTTGCTGTAGGTATTTGTTATTGTTTAGGGCAGGGAGCTTGGAGTGTTAATCTCCAAGAGAAATGATTCACACAGTCAAAAATCTGATATTTAGAAGATTATATTGTTTACCATACAGTATATTTAATAAACTGCTTTGCAAGTTTTTCTCGTGTTGAGTGAACTCCTATGGGGCTCCTGTTTATCGCCTTATACTATTTTTGTGCATTTGCATGAGTCTTTACTGTTTTTTTTTTCATTTTGTGTGCCTGCCTTGTGCTTGCTGGAGATATATGATGTTGAATATCTCCTCAGTGGGATATAAAAAACATTCACTATCTAAGCATGCATCTTTCATTAGTACCTTACAGTGCTGTAACTAGACATTTTAGTGCTGTGTGCAAAAAACAGCATTGGCGCCCCCTCCATATTTAAAATAGGGCCAGTGTGTGCGACAAAAATATAGGTGCGTGACTTCATGGTGAAAGGGCGTGGCCACAAAATAATACCAAAATATATTGCGCTGTACAGTAGTCTCCAAAATTCAAATTACGCTGCACAGTAGCGCCACTTATACACATTACACCAGGTAGAGCCCCTGTCATACATTAAACCAGGTATAGTGCCTGTCACACATTAAACCAGGTATAGCACCTGTCACACATTACGCTATGTAGAACTCCCTTTTAAACATTACAGCAGGTAGAGTCCCCTTTTACACATTACGGCAGGTAGAGTCCCTTATACACATTGCGCCAGGTAGATCCTTTTATACACATTATGCCAGGTAGTACCCCTTATACACGTTATGTCAGGTAGAACTTCTATACATTATGCCAGGTAAAGCCTTATGCATTATGTCACCCAGTACAAACGTATCGGCTTCTTTTCACACTCTGACTTGAGAAATCCAATTGGAATCCTCCCAGCACCCCCCAGCTGTGCGCACATTACTCTGCGCATGTGCAGAAGGTCTCCGGGGTCCTTAACCCGGAAGTCCTTATATCGCAAAGAACAGCTTAAATGTTTCCAGACCAGGGTACTCCACCACTCCTGCAGCTCTGGTCATCTGATTGCCGGCTTCCAGTTCTGTGACCCATCATTTGATGTCTGCTGTAAACTGAGATGCCAGTTTACAGCAGACACCAGATGACCAGGGTCACACTGCAGGAAGCCAGTAATCAGATGACTGGAGGCATGAAGATGCTCACCAGGGACACCAGTCACTGGGGGCTGTAAGTGTTAGGATATGGTGGGCTCTGTACCTGTCTCCTTCTGTGTACCAGTCTATGGGTGCATTCCCTTGTGTTAGACCTCTAGTGCCAGGAGTCACTTGGAGGCAGAGTTATATGATGTAAGTTTCCTGTTCCTCCATCTCAGGGAGAGAGTGAGGAGAGTGTGACATACAGAGGCTGAGAGTCCTGGTGTACTGTACAAGTGTGCAGAGGTGAGACTGGGAGCAGATCTCATCTATAGAGACTCACAGCGTTTCCAGTGCATGCTGCATCATCTTCTCTACAGTGGGAGTCAGACTGCATGGCTATGCAGTCCGCCATGCTTAACCACCACAGACAACTCCTGGTAAGTACCACTACTTAATGCTGTTACCTTGAATGATATATGGGTTCCTGATTACCGCTATCAGTGTTACATCTGAGTCACCTGTGTACACTAAATAATCCTACATTACCGTTTAAGTCACAAAGTTTGTGGACTGACATCACTGCACCAGATAGCCCAGAACACTCTGCCATCTGGTTATGGGCCCAGTCCCACACTCAGACCTGTGTGTACTTGAAGATTAATCCCCTGAGTATTGTTGATTAATCACTGTGACACAGTTTAAAGTGACATTTTAAGCAAGTGCAGAAAGGATGTACAGTATAACACAGGACACAGCATGAACTTTGCTAAGCTGAAAGCTTCAGAGTACTATGCTACATGGAAGTTTGCCATGGAGATGCAGCTAAAGCGGGAAAAGTTGTGGAAGGTTACTACAGACACGGGAGCAGGTCCAGATGATGTAGCCAGAGCCATCGGGATGATAGGTTTAGCTATGTAGCAGCATGTCTATTCAATAGTCAGTAGGAAAGTGTCAGCTAAATACATGCATGTCTGAATCTGAGAGGGTCAAAGCAGACAACAAGACGGAGAACAGGAGTTCCATGAGGAGAAACAAAGGTATTCCAGCCAAGATATACAGTGAGGAGTATGCAAACATAGCTTACTGGGAACATCAAAACATACAGGAAGAAAAGTCAAGCAGTGATTGGACAGAGTGGAAGTCAGCAATTGATACAGAACTGTCAGCACTAAATGATAATAGTACGCTGTTATATCAACTAGACTTTGAGTCCTCATTCCTAAATGGAGAATTGATTAAGGAAATTTACATGGAACCACCTGAACATTATGCAATAATTTCCAAGTATGGAATGACAGATGCAAAAATGACAGATAAAGTACAAAGATGGTCAAGGCCATGTCACCAAGCAGCAAAAGGGAGATAGAAGAAATGCAAGAAATCCATTATCAAAATGCCATTGGTAGTTTGATGCATGCAAGCATTGGGACACGTCCTGACATCACACATGGGGGGTAATTCCAAGTTGATTGCAGCAGGAATTTTGTTAGCAGTTGGGCAAAACCATGTACACTGCAGGGGAGGCAGATATAACGGCCCTCATTCCGAGTTGATCGGTCGCAAGGCGAATTTAGCAGAGTTACACACGCTAAGCCGCCGCCTACTGGGAGTGAATCTTAGCTTCTTAAAATTGCGACCGATGTATTCGCAATATTGCGATTACTAACTACTTAGCAGTTTCAGAGTAGCTCCAGACTTACTCTGCCTGTGCGATCAGTTCAGTGCTTGTCGTTCCTGGTTGACGTCACAAACACACCCAGCGTTCGCCCAGGCACTCCCACCGTTTCTCCGGCCACTCCTGCGTTTTTTCCGGAAACGGTAGCGTTTTCAGCCACACGCCCCTGAAACGCCGTGTTTCCGCCCAGTAACACCCATTTCCTGTCAATCACATTACGATCGCCGGAGCGAAGAAAAAGCCGTGAGTAAAAATACTTTCTTCATAGTAAAGTTACTTGGCGCAGTCGCAGTGCGAACTTTGCGCATGCGTACTAAGCGGATTTTCACTGCGATGCGATGAAAAAGAACGAGCGAACAACTCGGAATGAGGGCCAACATTTGCAGAAAGAGTTAGATTTGGGTGGGTTATTTTGTTTCTGTGCAGGGTAAATACTGGCTGCTTTATTTTTACACTGCAAATTAGATTGCAGATTGAACACACCACACTCAAATCTAACTCTCTCTGCACATGTTATATCAGCCCCCCCCTGCACTGCACATGGGCCCTCATTCCGAGTTGTTCGCTCGCAAGGCGATTTTAGCAGTATTGCACATGCTAAGCCGCCGCCTACTGGGAGTGAATCTTAGCTTCTTAAAATTGCGAACGATGTATTCGCAATATTGCGATTACACACCTCGTAGCAGTTTCTGAGTAGCTCCAGACTTACTCGGCATCTGCGATCAGTTCAGTGCTTGTCGTTCCTGGTTTGACGTCACAAACACACCCAGCGTTCGCCCAGACACTCCCCCGTTTCTCCGGCCACTCCTGCGTTTTTTCCGGAAACGGTAGCATTTTTTCCCACACGCCCATAAAACGGCCTGTTTCCGCCCAGTAACACCCATTTCCTGTCAATCACATTACGATCGCCTGAGCGAAGAAAAAGCCGTGAGTAAAAATCCAAACTTCATAGCAAATTTACTTGGCGCAGTCGCAGTGCGGACATTGCGCATGCGCACTAAACGGAAAACCGCTGCGATGCGAAGAAATTTTCCAAGCGAACGACTCGGAATGACCTCCATGGTTTTGCACAACTGCTAACAAATTTGCTGCTACGATCAACTCAGAATTAGAATTAGGCCCCTGGAGTGAATTGGGTATGCCAGTTTGCAAATAGTCCTGGGAGACAACACTGGATTGCAGTAAAGAGAATACTAAGTTACCTCAAAGGAACCAGTTCACTAAAGCTGAAATTTACAAGATCATCAGATACCAGCTTAAAAGTATTCTGTGACGCCGACTGGGGATCAGATGAGGATGATAGTAGTGATGTGCACCGGACATTTTTCGGGTTTTGTGTTTTGGTTTTGGATTATTCTATTCTGAACACCTCACACCACACAATATTATTTTTAGTCCTAAAATTTGCACCGAGGTCGTTGGATGACTAAGCTAAGCGACCCAAGTGGCCGACACAAACACCTGGCCCATCTAGGAGTGGCACTGCAGTGTCAGACAGGATGGTCGATTTAAAAAATAGTCCCCAAACAGCACATGATGCAAAGAAAAAAAGAGGTGCACTGTGGTCGCTGGATGGCTAAGCTAAGCGACACAAGTGGCCGACACAAACACCTGGCCCATCTAGGAGTGGCACTGCAGTGTCAGGCAGGATGGCACTTCAAAAAAATAGTCCCCAAACAGCACATGATGCAAAGAAAAATGTTGTATAAACAGGACATGCACACTTTAACAAACCCATCATTTCAGCGACAGGGTCTGCCACACAACTGTGACTGAAATGACTGGTTGGTTTGGGCCCCCACCAAAAAAAGAAGCAATCAATCTCTCCTTGCACAAACTGGCTCTACAGAGGCAAGATGTCCACCTCCTCCTCATCATCCGATTCCTCACCCCTTTCACTGTGTACATCCCCTTCCTCACAGATTATTAATTCGTCCCCACTAGAATCCACCATCTCAGGTCCCTGTGTACTTTCTGGAGGCAATTGCTGGTGAATGTCTCCACGGAGGAATTGATTATAATTCATTTTGATGAACATCATCTTCTCCACATTTTCTGGAAGTAACCTCGTACGCCGATTGCTGACAAGGTGAGCAGCTGCACTAAACACTCTTTCGGAGTACACACTGGAGGGTGGGCAACTTAGGTAAAATAAAGCCAGTTTCTGCAAGGGCCTCCAAATTGCCTCTTTTTCCTGCCAGTATATGTACGGACTGTCTGACGTGCCTACTTGGATGCGGTCACTCATATAAACCTCCACCATTCTTTCAATGGTGAGAGAATCATATGCAGTGACAGTAGACGACATGTCAGTAATCGTTGGCAGGTCCTTCAGTCCAGACCAGATGTCAGCACTCGCTCCAGATTGCCGTGCATCACCGCCAGCGGGTGGGCTCGCAATTCTTAGCCTTTTCCTCGCACCCCCAGTTGCGGGAGAATGTGAAGCAGCAGCTGTTGACGGGTCACGTTCCGCTTGACTTGACAATTTTCTCACCAGCAGGTCTTTGAACCTCTGCAGACTTGTGTCTGCCGGAAAGAGAGATACAACGTAGGTTTTAAATCTAGGATCGAGCACGGTGGCCAAAATGTAGTGCTCTGATTTCAACAGATTGACCACCCGTGAATCCTGGTTAAGCGAATTAAGGGCTCCATCCACAAGTCCCACATGCCTAGCGGAATCGCTCTGTTTTAGCTCCTCCTTCAATGTCTCCAGCTTCTTCTGCAAAAGCCTGATGAGGGGAATGACCTGACTCAGGCTGGCAGTGTCTGAACTGACTTCACGTGTGGCAAGTTCAAAGGGTTGCAGAACCTTGCACAACGTTGAAATCATTCTCCACTGCGCTTGAGTCAGGTGCATTCCCCCTCCTTTGCCT
This sequence comes from Pseudophryne corroboree, assembly GCF_028390025.1. Lineage (NCBI taxonomy): Eukaryota > Metazoa > Chordata > Amphibia > Anura > Myobatrachidae > Pseudophryne > Pseudophryne corroboree. The sequence continues at coordinate 265,566,246 of NC_086451.1, read as the reverse complement.
ATATCGTGGCCAGATATATAGGCTTGAATGGCCTTTTGCTGCTCCTCCATCCTCTGAAGCATATAGAGGGTTGAATTCCACCTCGTTACCACCTCTTGCTTCAGATGATGACAGGGCAGGTTCAGGACTGTTTGCTGGTGCTCCAGTCTTCGGCACGCGGTGGCTGAATGCCGAAAGTGGCCCGCAATACTTCGGCCACCGACAGCATCTCTTGCACGCCCCTGTCGTTTTTTAAATAATTCTGCACCACCAAATTCAATGTATGTGCAAAACATGGGACGTGCTGGAATTTGCACAGATGTGATGCACGCACAATATTGCTGGCGTTGTCCGATGTCACAAATCCCCAGGAGAGTCCATTTTGGGTAAGCCATTCTGTGATGATGTTCCTCAGTTTCCATAAGAGGTTGTCAGCTGTGTGCCTCTTCTGGAAAGCGGTGATACAAAGCGTAGCCTGCCTAGGAACGAGTTGGCGTTTGCGAGATGCTGCTACTGGTGCCGCCGCTGCTGTCACAGTCATATAGTCCTGAGTCTGCCCTGCTCCACTTGTCCACATGTCCGTGGTTAAGTGGACATTGGGTACAACTGCATTTTTTAGGACACTGGTGACTCTTTTTCTGAGGTCTGTGTACATTTTCGGTATCGCCTGCCTAGAGAAATGGAACCTAGATGGTATTTGGTACCGGGGACACAGTATCGCAATCAAGTCTGTAGTTGCCTGTGAATTAACGGTGGATAACGGAAACACGTTTCTCACCGCCCAGGCTGCTAAGGCCTGAGTTATCCGCTTTGCAGCTGGATGACTGCTGTGATATTTCATCTTCCTTGCAAAGGACTGTTGGACAGTCAATTGCTTACTGGAAGTAGTACAAGTGGTCTTCCGACTTCCCCTCTGGGATGACGATCAACTCCCAGCAGCAGCAACAGCAGCGCCAGCAGCAGTAGGCGTTACACTCAAGGATGCATCGGAGGAATCCCAGGCAGGAGAGGACTCGTCAGACTTGCCAGTGACATGGCCTGCAGGACTATTGGCTTTCCTGTGTAAGGAGGAAATTGACACTGAGGGAGTTGGTGGTGTGGTTTGCAGGAGCTTGGTTACAAGAGGAAGGGATTTAGTGGTCAGTGGACTGCTTCCTCTGTCATCCAAAGTTTTTGAACTTGTCACTGACTTATGATGAATGCGCTGCAGGTGACGTATAAGGGAGGATGTTCCGAGGTGGTTAACGTCCCCCCCCCACTTATTACAGCTTGACAAAGGCAACACACGGCTTGACACCTGTTGTCCGCATTTGTGTTAAAATAATTCCACACCGAAGAGGTGATTTTTTTTGTAATTTGACCAGGCATGTCAATGGCCATATTCGTCCCATGGACAACAGGTGTCTCCCCGGGTGCCTGACTTAAACAAACCACCTCACCATCAGAATCCTCCTTGTCAATTTCCTCCTCAGCGCCAGCAACACCCATATCCTCATCCTGGTGTACTTCAACAGTGACATCTTCAATTTGACTATCAGGAACTGGACTGCGGGTGCTCCTTCCAGCACTTGCAGGGGGCGTGCAAATGGTGGAAGGCGCCACCTCTTCCCGTCCAGTGTTGGGAAGGTCAGGCATCGCAGCCGACACAATTGGACTCTCCCTGGGGATTTGTGATTTAGAAGAACGCACAGTTCTTTGCTGTGCTTTTGCCAGCTTAAGTCTTTTCATTTTTCTAGCGAGAGGATGAGTGCTTCCATCCTCATGTGAAGCTGAACCACTAGCCATGAACATAGGCCAGGGCCTCAGCCGTTCCTTGCTACTCCGTGTCGTAAATGGCATATTGGCAAGTTTACGCTTCTCCTCAGACGCTTTTAATTTTGATTTTTGGGTCATTTTACTGAACTTTTGTGGTTTGGATTTTACATGCTCTCTACTATGACATTGGGCATCGGCCTTGGCAGACGACGTTGATGGCATTTCATCGTCTCGGCCATGACTAGTGGCAGCAGCTTCAGCACGAGGTGGAAGTGGATCTTGATCTTTCCCTATTTTACCCTCCACATTTTTGTTCTCTATTTTTTAATGTGTCCAATTATATGCCAGTATCAATAGCAATGGCCTACTACTATATATACTGTGCACAACTGAAATGCACCACAGGTATGAATGGATAGTATACTTGACGACACAGAGGTAGGTAGAGCAGTGGCCTACTGTAACGTACTGCTATATATTATATACTGGTGGTCAGCAAACTGTGCAAAACTGAAATGCACCACAGGTATGGATGGATAGTATACTTGACGACACAGAGGTAGGTAGAGCAGTGGCCTACTGTACCGTACTGCTATATATTATATACTGGTGGTCAGCAAACTGTGCAAAACTGAAATGCACCACAGGTATGGATGGATAGTATACTTGACGACACAGAGGTAGGTAGAGCAGTGGCCTACTGTACCATACTGCTATATATTATATACTGGTGGTCAGCAAACTGTGCAAAACTGAAATGCACCACAGGTATGGATGGATAGTATACTTGACGAAACAGAGGTAGGTAGAGCAGTGGCCTACTGTACCGTACTGCTATATATTATATACTGGTGGTCAGCAAACTGTGCAAAACTGAAATGCACCACAGGTATGGATGGATAGTATACTTGACGACACAGAGGTAGGTAGAGCAGTGGCCTACTGTACCGTACTGCTATATATTATATACTGGTGGTCAGCAAACTGTGCAAAACTTAAATGCACCACAGGTATGGATGGATAGTATACTTGACGACACAGAGGTAGGTAGAGCAGTGGCCTACTGTACCGCACTGCTATATATTATATACTGGTGGTCAGCAAACTGTGCAAAACTGAAATGCACCACAGGTATGGATGGATAGTATACTTGACGACACAGAGGTAGGTAGAGCAGTGGCCTACTGTACCGTACTGCTATATATTATATACTGGTGGTCAGCAAACTGTGCAAAACTGAAATGCACCACAGGTATGGATGGATAGTATACTTGACGACACAGAGGTAGGTAGAGCAGTGGCCTACTGTACCATACTGCTATATATTATATACTGGTGGTCAGCAAACTGTGCAAAACTGAAATGCACCACAGGTATGGATGGATAGTATACTTGACGAAACAGAGGTAGGTAGAGCAGTGGCCTACTGTACCGTACTGCTATATATTATATACTGGTGGTCAGCAAACTGTGCAAAACTGAAATGCACCACAGGTATGGATGAATAGTATACTTGACGACACAGAGGTAGGTAGAGCAGTGGCCTACTGTACCGTACTGCTATATATTATATACTGGTGGTCAGCAAACTGTGCAAAACTTAAATGCACCACAGGTATGGATGGATAGTATACTTGACGATACAGAGGTAGGTAGAGCAGTGGCCTACTGTACCGCACTGCTATATATTATATACTGGTGGTCAGCAAACTGTGCAAAACTGAAATGCACCACAGGTATGGATGGATAGTATACTTGACGACACAGAGGTAGGTAGAGCAGTGGCCTACTGTACCGTACTGCTATATATTATATACTGGTGGTCAGCAAACTGTGCAAAACTGAAATGCACCACAGGTATGGATGGATAGTATACTTGACGACACAGAGGTAGGTAGAGCAGTGGCCTACTGTACCGTACTGCTATATATTATATACTGGTGGTCAGCAAACTGTGCAAAACTGAAATGCACCACAGGTATGGATGGATAGTATACTTGACGAAACAGAGGTAGGTAGAGCAGTGGCCTACTGTACCGTACTGCTATATATTATATACTGGTGGTCAGCAAACTGTGCAAAACTGAAATGCACCACAGGTATGGATGGATAGTATACTTGACGACACAGAGGCAGGTAGAGCAGTGGCCTACTGTACCGTACTGCTATATATTATATACTGGTGGTCAGCAAACTGTGCAAAACTGAAATGCACCACAGGTATGGATGGATAGTATACTTGACGAAACAGAGGTAGGTAGAGCAGTGGCCTACTGTACCGTACTGCTATATATTATATACTGGTGGTCAGCAAACTGTGCAAAACTTAAATGCACCACAGGTATGGATGGATAGTATACTTGACGACACAGAGGTAGGTAGAGCAGTGGCCTACTGTACCGCACTGCTATATATTATATACTGGTGGTCAGCAAACTGTGCAAAACTGAAATGCACCACAGGTATGGATGGATAGTATACTTGACGACACAGAGGTAGGTAGAGCAGTGGCCTACTGTACCGTACTGCTATATATTATATACTGGTGGTCAGCAAACTGTGCAAAACTGAAATGCACCACAGGTATGGATGGATAGTATACTTGACGACACAGAGGTAGGTAGAGCAGTGGCCTACTGTACCGTACTGCTATATATTATATACTGGTGGTCAGCAAACTGTGCAAAACTGAAATGCACCACAGGTATGGATGGATAGTATACTTGACGAAACAGAGGTAGGTAGAGCAGTGGCCTACTGTACCGTACTGCTATATATTATATACTGGTGGTCAGCAAACTGTGCAAAACTGAAATGCACCACAGGTATGGATGGATAGTATACTTGACGACACAGAGGTAGGTAGAGCAGTGGCCTACTGTACCGTACTGCTATATATTATATACTGGTGGTCAGCAAACTGTGCAAAACTGAAATGCACCACAGGTATGGATGGATAGTATACTTGACGAAACAGAGGTAGGTAGAGCAGTGGCCTACTGTACCGTACTGCTATATATTATATACTGGTGGTCAGCAAACTGTGCAAAACTGAAATGCACCACAGGTATGGATGGATAGTATACTTGACGACACAGAGGTAGGTAGAGCAGTGGCCTACTGTACCGTACTGCTATATATTATATACTGGTGGTCAGCAAAATTATGCACTGTACTCCTACTATATACTACAATGCAGCACAGATATGGAGCGTTTTTCAGGCAGAGAACGTATAATACTGGTGGTCACTGGTCAGCAAAACTCTGCACTGTACTCCTACTATATAATACTGCTGGTCCCCAGTCCCCACAATAAAGCAGTGTGAGCACAGATATATGCAGCACACTGAGCACAGATATGGAGCGTTTTGCAGGCAGAGAACGTATAATACTGGTGGTCACTGGTCAGCAAAACTCTGCACTGTACTCCTCCTATATAATACTGCTGGTCCCCAGTCCCCACAATTAAGCAGTGTGAGCACAGATATATGCAGCACACTGAGCACAGATATGGAGCGTTTTTCAGGCAGAGAACGTATACTGGTGGTCACTGGTCAGCAAAACTCTGCACTGTACTCCTCCTATATAATACTGCTGGTCCCCAGTCCCCACAATAAAGCAGTGTGAGCACAGATATATGCAGCACACTGAGCACAGATATTGAGCGTTTTTCAGGCAGACAATGTATACTGGTGGTCACTGGTCAGCAAAACTCTGCACTGTACTCCTCCTATATAATACTGCTGGTCCCCAGTCCCCACAATAAAGCAGTGTGAGCACAGATATATGCAGCACACTGAGCACAGATATTGAGCGTTTTTCAGGCAGACAATGTATACTGGTGGTCACTGGTCAGCAAAACTCTGCACTGTACTCCTCCTATATAATACTGCTGGTCCCCAGTCCCCACAATAAAGCAGTGTGAGCACAGATATATGCAGCACACTGAGCACAGATATGGAGCGTTTTGCAGGCAGAGAATGTATAATACTGGTGGTCACTGGTCAGCAAAACTCTGCACTGTACTCCTCCTATATAATACTGCTGGTTCCCAGTCCCCACAATAAAGCAGTGTGAGCACAGATATATGCAGCACACTGAGCACAGATATGGAGTGTTTTGCAGGCAGACAACGTATACTGGTGGTCACTGGTCAGCAAAACTCTGCACTGTACTCCTCCTATATAATACTGCTGGTCCCCAGTCCCCACAATAAAGCAGTGTGAGCACAGATATATGCAGCACACTGAGCACAGATATGGAGCGTTTTTCAGGCAGAGAACGTATACTGGTGGTCACTGGTAAGCAAAACTCTGCACTGTACTCCTCCTATATAATACTGCTGGTCCCCAGTCCCCACAATAAAGCAGTGTGAGCACAGATATATGCAGCACACTGAGCACAGATATTGAGCGTTTTTCAGGCAGACAATGTATACTGGTGGTCACTGGTCAGCAAAACTCTGCACTGTACTCCTCCTATATAATACTGCTGGTCCCCAGTCCCCACAATAAAGCAGTGTGAGCACAGATATATGCAGCACACTGAGCACAGATATGGAGCGTTTTGCAGGCAGACAACGTATACTGGTGGTCACTGGTCAGCAAAACTCTGCACTGTACTCCTCCTATATAATACTGCTGGTCCCCAGTCCCCACAATAAAGCAGTGTGAGCACAGATATATGCAGCACACTGAGCACAGATATGGAGCATTTTTCAGGCAGACAACGTATAATACTGGTGGTCACTGGTCAGCAAAACTCTGCACTGTACTCCTCCTATAATACTGCTGGTCCCCAGAATAAAGATATGCAGCCCCCTGAAACAAAGTGAGAGGACGCCAGCCACGTCCTCTCACTATCATTTCCAATGCACGAGTGAAAAATGGCGGTGACGCGCGGCTCCTTATATAGAATCCGAATCTCGCGAGAATCCGACAGCGGGATGATGACGTTCGGGCGCGCTCGGGTTAACCGAGCCATACGGGAGAATCCGAGTATGCCTCGGACCCGTGTAAAATGGGTGAAGTTCGAGGGGGTTTGGTTTCCGAGGAACCGAACCCGCTCATCTCTAGATGATAGACATTCTTATACTGGATACCTGTCTGAACTAGCAGGCGCAGCCATAAGCAGGGCAAGTAGGAAACAACAATTGCTCTTTCTACAACAGAGGCAGAGTACACGGCACTCACAGAAACTTCAAAAGAAGCGCTTTGGATAAGAGAGACTTTATGCGAATTAGGTCTTCTTTACCACAGTGAGATCATCAACATAAAGTGTGATAACAAGGGAGCAATTGATCTTTCTTGCAACACAAAGCATCATGGAAGGTCTAAGCACATTGCTATAAGACATCATTTCATTTGTGAGCTGGTGGAAAACAAGTCCGTCAATGTGGAATATGTTGTAAGTGAAGAAAATATTGCCGACATGTTGACAAAAGGACTGTCATCACACTTGCTACTTGCATTCCTGATGGAATGTGGACTAGAATATGGTTAATGTTGATTTATTCTTACTGTTTTTGCTTCACATTATGTTTTTGGTTACAGGAGTGACTTTATTAATTTGTTTGATTAAATATCATGTTCTTTAAACTACTTGTGACCGGAGACAGTCTTTAGCGAGGAGGAGTGTTAGGATATGGTGCGCTCTGTACCTGTCTCCTTCTGTGTACCGGTCTATGGGTGCAAACGCTAGTGTTAACCTCTAGTGCCAGGAGTCACTCGGAGACGGAGTTATATGATGTAGGTTTACTGTTACTGCATCTCAGGGAGAGAGTGAGGAGAGTGTGACACACAGAGACTGAGAGACAGAGTCCTGGTGTACAAGTGTGCAGAGCTGAGACTGGGAGCAGATCTCAGCTACAGAGACTCACAGCATTTCCAGTGCATGCTGCATCATCTTCTCTACAGTGGGAGTCAGACTGCACGGCTGTGCAGTACTCCATGCTTTGCCACCACAGACATCTCCTGATAAGTACCACTATTAAATGCTGTTACCATGTGGGATATATGGGCTCCTGATTACCACTATCATTGTTACATCTGAGTCACCTGTGTACACTAAATAATCCTGCATTACTGTTTAAGTCACAAAGTGTGTGGACTGACGTCACTGCACCAGATAGCACATAACACTCTGCCAACAGCAAGTACATTTATCAGTGATCAGTCTGTCGTTTTCTTAGATACACATTGCTGATCACAGCAGCTGGCTCCCCATAGGCAAACTCGTGGGGAGTGTGGTGGGGTGGGGGGGGGGGGTGGTGAGGAGTCCAGTTGCCCAGAAACCCCTCTTTTCTTGTCCATCAGTTCAAATTATTACAGAAATACACTGGTGTATTTATAATAGGTGCAGTGTTTGTGGTACACATGGAACACCGAGGTCCAGGGGGGCCCACACCTCACACCCTGCACCCATTATTTTAATGCTCACCCGCCGGAGTTCCGTGGTGCAGCAGCAGCGTTGCTGAATTCACTGGGAAAATTGTGCGGCAACATTTTTCCAGTGTTTTGCACTAGTCTTTGGGACAGCCGTAGGGTCACCCTAGTGCCCAGAGCTACAGAGCAGTGCCGTAACGACGTGTGTGCCGAGTGGGCGCCGCCCACAGCGCATGGGCACTGCAGGTGCAACCGGCACACTCGGCACACTCGCTCTCCGCTCTCCCCACTTCTCCGCCGCCACCTCCCGCAGTAAGTAGTTTGCGGCCGCCGCCCACCCGCCCTCTCACCCGCACCCGCAGGTGATGTGCAGAGCTCCGATCTCCGGAGCTCTGCCTTGAACTCGGCGGCGGGAGCCGGAAGAAGCATAGGAGCGGACCGAGCCAGAGGCAGTGTGTGGGGTGAGTAACAGAGACGGAGGCGGAGGCGGGAGGTTACAAGTGGCAGCCGCAGCATTAACGCACACTTAGCTCGGCACTGGCAGCTCCACTGACACGCACTGTTCCCTACACCCCAGTCTCTCTGCTCCCCTCAGTGTCACCCACTTGCTCTGCTCCCCTCAGTGTCACCCACTTGCTCTGTTCCCCTTACTCACTGCTCCCTACACCCACTGAGGTGGGACTCTGTTTCCTAATGTGTAAAAAGAGGAATCTGCCTAATGTGTTAACAGGGGACCCTGCATGCTTAATGTGTAAAAAGGAGGACTCTACTGCCCTAATGTGTAAAAAAGGGGACTTTCTGCTGCCGTAATGTGTAAAAAAGGGGACTCTCTGCTGCCGTAATGTGTAAAAAAGGGGACTCTCTGCTGCCGTAATGTGTAAAAATGGGGACTCTGCCTGCCTAATGTGTAAAAAAAGGGGGGCTTTGCTGCCATAATGTGTGAAAGGGAGCTCTGTGGTCTTGCTCCTATAGTTTTGGCACGCGCCTGATGTGCGCAATGGCCCTGTTTTGTATATATGGGGGGGGGGGGGGGCGCCGATGCTGTTTCTTGCACACAGCGCTGAAATGTCTAGTTACGGCACTGCTACAGAGCCACTAGCTGGAGAGGAGAGGGCCCAGACGAAGCCTACACAAGGGCCTCCTCCTCTCTAGATACACCCCAGCAATAGTAAATAACACAATTACTAGAGCTGCCACCACAACATATAGTTAAGGCTCAGAGCAAAGCTGCTCCACATGCCCAGTGGTAATAGCTTCTTCTACAAAGTTTGCTGTGTGTGTGAGCTTAGAAAGTACAGTTCTGTCTCCCACTGATTCTATTATGTTTGTGTATTTATTTGTTGTGGGATGTGTTTAACCTTTTCCTGACCACTTATTTTATTTATATTAGCTAAATATGTTTGATACAGCCTATGCTAAAGACTATTATATTAAATATTAATACTGTATTACATACAGTATCCAATGTTTAAAAAGATCAATGTGTACATAAGTGGCATCAGAAGGCGGGGGATGTAGCCTGCACCTGGGTGTCACCCTCGGAAGGGGTGATACCAAAGTGCCAGCTCTTCTGCAGTGGCAGGAGCCGGGTGCTGCAGTGTAATAATCTGTCACAGACAAGTTCCGGCAGTGCACGCTGCCCAGTCTCTGGGGGCAGTCTGTATCTTTGGGGAAGCTGGAAACGCCCCCGAAGCGCAGGAGAGTAGATCCCGTGAGACCATGCCCCTTTAAATTAGACTGACGGGCTGAACAGGGGTGTAATAATACAGAGTGCGCACCGGATGATTGTGGATTTTGTTTGGAAACTCACCTCTGAAAATCCTGCATTTACCACTGCTCCTGACTCTGCTCTGCCTATCAGAGCGCAGAACATTGACGGGAACAGGAGGGAACCTGTGAATAACGCCATCTGAAAACAATGTTATTATCACAGGGCTGCCTCCAGTATTTTTTTATCACATTTTTGGGAAACGCGATCTAGATCAATTACTAAAAGTAAATTTTCCTTTAGTGTGTTTTATTGGGATGCCTGATGGTCAGAATTGGACTTCTCAGACGCAGTTGGTGGGACAGGCAATATGTATTTGCTTTTTATGGGCCTGCTTGGCTATACGCTATTTATCAACACTCCAATATACTTTGCAAGCAGTTTATGAAACTTTAAATTAATGTCATTCAATTTTGTGATGCTATGTAACCAAATCTTCAAAAGTAGATTGCTTTTTTTGATCTTTGTTGATTGGCTTTTCTTCAGTCACTGAAATGTAATGGATGTGTTTTCCTGGGGACATTCATGAATCTACAAATTTCAAGTGGACCTGGAGTACTTTCAGGGAGATTGTAGATGAGAAATAGGAATCTAGCAGGGCATGTGATCTACCATTCTGTGGTAGATGTTTGAAGCAGTGATAATGGTTGAGACGTGAGCGAGAATTGTGTCATCAGCTGGTAGGACCACAACTTCACTCTTCCAGACGTCCAAGAGTGCAGACTGGAAGAGGAATGGGTAAGAGCATACAGTATGTTATCCTGTAAACTTTCTGCCTACAAGAACATGGGGCATATGTATCAAAGCTTGGAGAGAGATAAAGCACCAACCAATCAGCTCCGGTCATGTTTCAAATACAGAATGTCACTGAGAGTTAGGAGCTGTTTGGTACTTTATCTCTCTCCACGCTTTGATACATATGCCCCCCCCCCCATCATTGCTTGATGAATACAGTATCTTGCCAGATAACCTGCTCCTTGCGCCTGTTACCTCCCTGCTTGAACTAGAGATGTGCGCTGGCCCCAGTGTTTTGGTTTTTGCCAAAACTGCACTCAGTGTTTTGGTTCTGTTTGTTTTGTTTTTGGCAAAACCACCCTTACGTGTTTTGGCTTTGGATGTGTATTTTGCTTTTAAATTGATAAAAACTGCTAAAAGCATGTAATTTGAGCTTATTTTTGTTCCTACAGTAATATTAACCTCAATAACAATAGTTTACAGTCATCTGCAGTAAATTTTGACCACCTCACAATTCACATATTTGCCCAAAGGCTTGCTGGCTAAACTATGCAACAGAGCAGCGGCACAAACACACGGCAGTTTAAAAGACTATAGCACATCTATGAAACATTGCCACACAGCAGTGGCAGACAGGATGACAGTTTAATAAACTATACAACCCCATAGAAACCAAGAATGTTTTCTTTAATCAAGAACTTGATCAGATGATTGAGGGTAGTACAGGAAAATGGAGGAGTATATACAGTATCAGCGCTGTTTCTAGAGAGGAGGGGACCCGTGTGTAGACTCTGAGTGTGGGCCCCCTCCTCTCCTGTAGCCGTCACCGCCGCTGTCCGCCCTGAGACTCTGGCACAGTGCCAGAGTCTACAGTGCATGCGCAGGACTCAGAAAAATGGCCACCGTGCGCAGGCGCTGTAGACTCTGGCACTGTGCCAGAGTCTCTAGCGCTCAGTGCGCTAGCAGCGGCGGTGAAGGCTACAGGAGAGGAGGAGGCCCACACACCACACTGATGGACGCCGGAAAGGTAAGTATAGAAAAAATGGGTGCGGTGTGTGCGGTGTGGGCCCCTCTGGACTCAGAAGCCCGTGTGCACCGCACACACTGCACCCATTATAGATACGCCAATGTACAGTATGTAGTAGAAGGCAGGTAAAAGATTGACTGATTGATTAATGTAAATGATTAAGAACATTTAACATGATTGATTCTGGTTGATTAACTTAAATTATTTTGATTCTGAAAATGTAAGATAGGGATAGGCTGAAAAGCTCCAGAGGTGAGGCTGCAGCACAGTCCAATTTCAAATAGGGGATACAACTGCCAGTCATTCCTGGCTGACTATGTTTAGCAGCGTTTGGGGTGGCTGTTGGTGTGGTTCCCCTATTTGAATTTTGTACTGCGCTGCAGCCTACCTCTGGAGCCACCAGTGGCTATTACCATTGTATTACTTAATTTAAATGATTGATTAAGAAAATTTAAGATGTTTGATTGATTTATTCATTTGAATAATTATTGATTCTGATAATTTAAGATAGGCTGAAAAATTAGGTTTCTGCAGCTCTGCTGCAACTATTCTTTCTCTTACCTTCTCTTTCATTTCAACACTAGGAATCATTGGCTATTGTATTAATATTGTATTCTTTAGCTGATACTGGACTGCTTTTTATTATTTTACTTTTTTTAATAAACATCTTACGTGAACTTACTTCAAATGACGTAACAGGGAGGAGGTGCCTAGATGGTTAATTTCCTACCTTTACTTACTTTGGCCTCACAAATGGTCCAGATGCTTTCACAAATGTCAGGATTTGGTAAAAATAATGCCACACATAAGCAGTGGATTTTTTGCTTTTATCCCCAGGCATAACAATGGCCTTCTTTTTATCACAGTCAAGAACTGCAGCCACTGGTGGCTAACTTACACAAACAACAACCTCATCATCAACATCTTCACTAGCATCAGATACACAAATATTCCCCTCACCCTGTTGCACTTCCACACTAGCATCCTCAATTTCTATGTCACTATCATTACTTGTACTGCTCATCATCACATTTGCACAGGGTTCAGAAATGGTGGAAGCAGGATTCTTTAATAGTACAATATCAGAAAGGTCAGACTCACACAAAGCTAATTTGGACACCCCTAGACTATCCTTAGGGATTTATGAGAACAGAGTTTGTTCTTGTTCCTCAGCCTTATGGACAAGCCACAAACATAGTAAGCACACATAAAAATGTATATCACCTATCTATTTACACATATTACCATGTAGCCATTTTCAAACTCCCTAAGAAGCAGAACACTTTCTTGTCCTGTTTATAGGTATCCTACTACAATGGCATGTCCAATCTAGCAGATATATGCTAGGTAGGATACCTGAGCAATTCCGAGCAAAGCCAGTTTTATATATTGCACAGTTTGTATTCTATCCATGTTTATAAAACAGGTGCACAATGCCAGAGACTTTGCTAGCACCTGTCTGGATCCATCTTTCAGAATATAGAAGATGGTGCCACCAGCTAATATTGGAAGAGTGGGCACTGGGCATTTCTTCGCCTGCAGCATGGGGCTCCCTTGACCTATTGCCCCTGCACTGCACACCCTGCACCCAGGATATATATGCTACTGCTGGTTAGAGAGTTGTAAAGCAAACAATATTTTTTTTTCATAGAATACTTACTGAATGATACTTTCTAATTTCTTGATAACATATTTATTATTTTGAAGCATTCATGCTTAAATTTTTTTCTAAAATTAGTTAATTTTATAACCACTTATAAATGTTAATCTCTGTGTCCACAGGTATTGGCACATTCACTTCTTCCTTATGAGATTAAAGTCCTTCAGAGTTTGTTTTTGTTTTGCTTCATTGATTTTGCATACTACAAAAGCAAGTCCACTTTACACCGTACTGTCCACAGCTAGAAATTCACTAAATGGCTTCATACAGCAACCCATTTTCAGTGTACATGTCTGTAGTTCCATCTTGCAACACATCATTTGCAGGTTTAATTATATTCTAAAGCAGCTATACACATCATCTGCTAATTACTTCTTATATAAATAGAACTGAAGCTTTCTCTAACCCTTGAGATTAGACAACATAGAGTGTGCAGATGTAATGAACAGAACAGTAGCCAGGATCCTAGAAAGTACTATATTTAAATGTTCTACATTGCAGTAATTTAAAGGTTAAATATAATAAGGAATATGTAACATTGTAGCACTATAATTTAATCAGATAAGCAAAGCTCCTATCTCTGTGTATTGAAACAATGGCATCACCAAAACAATGCATTGCTTCCTTAAATATTGATGTAAATAACAGTGTGCTAAAAGGAAAACCTACACGAGTGTGTATATTGTGGCAATATGAAACTAAGGATCGCTAGGATGTACGAATAATCACTCCCGATAGGTGCCCATCCCTGCCGTATTTAAAAGTAAAGTGATTGCTAAGGCAATTAATTTACTTTTGGGCTCAGGACCCAGGAGCATCAGACTACACAGGTGTAAGCGGCAACTGGATGTGAGGGATCCAGCAGATCTCATTCGTACACTTAGGGGATCCTTAGTATTGGCGAGTAGTCCCTGTTTTTAGGGGATATCCTCTGAAATTATTTTTGATGAATATACTCCTTAGGTTACATACTATAGAATTCACTGTTACATACAAAACAGACTTGGTGACATGTAAGCAGGGGTTAAAGTGAGGGGGAACAGGGTGGAACTGAGTTCTACCACCTGTAATGGCAGGTGGAGCTACAGTAGTTCCACCTCCTCCACGGCCCTGCACAGTAACTCTCAACAGAAAAGTCTGCCCCACTCCCCTTGTCAATAGATTTTGCGGGTGGCACTAGTGTAACTGACGAGCTGCTTCAGCTACCTCCCCCTTCCTCAGGTCCTGGCGGCTCCATTGTCTTCTGCCTGCAGCCTTCCCCTCATTGTACTTACACATGCTGTGTCTGTCGGAGGGCATTCATACCCTCCTCAGGTCAAAGTGGCTTCTTTTCTGGCACAGCATATGTATGTCATGCCATCACCATTGTTGAAGTGAAGAAGAGCCACAAAGAAGAGCAGGCTCTGTGCATGTTGAAGACAAGGTGAATGGGGGCTGGAGGGACACAGAGAGGTGGGAAATCTGCTGGAGGGACACAGGGCATGGTGTTGCTGGAGGAACATGGTCAGTGAGCTGCTGGAGTGACAGGCAGAGACAGAGGCAGACATGTGTGCACTGCTGTGGGCATTATTTGTATGAGGGTCACTACTGCGGGCATTATGTGTATAAGCGGCACTTCTGTGGGCATTATGTGTATAAGTGGCACTACTGTGGGCATTATGTGTAAGGGGCACTACTATTGTGGGTATTATGTGTAAGGAACACTACTACTATGGGCATTGTATATAAGGGACACTACTGAGTGATGTAACGTGAATAAGGGGCACTATTACGTGGTGTAATATGAATCAGGGGCACTACATGCAGTGAGATGTGATAATAATTTGAATTGGGGGTACTATTATGTGACCACACCCTTCCTTGTGAGACCACACCCATTTTTTTTGCAACCAGCAAGGTGTTGAAAAACACTAGGCTTTGCTCCGCTCAATGGGAGGGGGTGGCAGATGGTGGGGGAAATTAGTTCCATTACCTCTCCTGGACCACTTAAAGCCCTGCATGTAAGAATAACCAAACACCACAGTTTTTAAATACATAAGTGCTGATCACATTACATAGTACATAATATATTATTGAGCTACAGGGGTAAGCTGTTTTTTCAATATGCGCCACACCCTGTTCTCACCACACCTCCCCATTTATTAGGGTAATCATGAGAAAGTAATATCAGTATTGCATTAACAATATGTTTTAGTTTTAAAGACAGCACTGCTTTATATTACCTTAATGATAAAATATTTCAAGCCCGAGGAATGTTGACTACTATTTCTTTAAACCATTTCCAATTTGCTTACCATATATAAATGGCAAGGGGAGATATCACCAGTTTAGGAAACCCCTATCTCACTAGCATTGGAATAGGCTGTTGGGTTAGTCTCCGGTTCTAATAGTGCATGCAGGACCCATTTGGTTTAGATCCAAAAGACTGGGACTTTTAGCACTTGATGCATTTTTTTAACCTGAATTTACACCTAAAAATTTTATCAGAAACAAAAACACTTTTACGTGTATGTTTATCCACATAGCTCAAAATACAACCACTCCAACTACTGGTTTTAGTTCTAATTTGTCATCCAGTTTTGGTTTTGCCATAACTGCCCTCACTGGTTTTGAATTTGGTTTTGTAATTAAAAAAATAATTGCTAAAAAAGGCTAAAATCACATAATCTGAGACCTTTTTTGTTCCTACATTATTAACTTGTTAATTTCCAGTAATGTGTACAAAATTTTAATTTCAACTCCCACCTCACAGCTAACAATATTGCTCACCATACTGTAATAGGTCAAAGGCTGGCTGGCTAACCTAAGCAGCAGAGCAGCAGCATAAACACACAGCAGCTATTTCTGTTTAAGAATGTTTTGCAAATTAGTAATGTATAAGCAATAACTAATCAAACCAACTTGCAAGTACTTTCAATAGAAAACAATACAACACAGAAATTTACAAAGAATCATGTGTGGAATATCATTGCTTTAAAGTAGATATGTGCGCCAGACCAATTTTGGTCTAAGTCGTCGTCCAGTTTTTTTTATTTTTTTTTATTTCGGCTGTGACTGATTTTGGTTTTGTATTTTTTCCAAAAATTGACAAAACAAGCTTAAAACACTTAGTTTAGCCTTTTTTTTTTGTTCCTTGAGTATTATTAACCTCAATAACATTATTTTCCACTCATTTCTAGTCAATTTTGACCACCTCACAGCACAGCTGACAATATTGTTTTCATCCACTTTAGGCCAAAGGCTGCAACTAGCAGGCTGGTGCAACATACTGAGGTGCAGTGTTCAGAACAGTACAAACAAATTGTTACATTTTTTGTACTTTAAATTTTTTCTATAATTTTTTAAAACTTTTTTTTAACCCTCTGCTTATGTGATTGCAGTGGGTGGGGCCTGCAGAGTATTAGCAACTCTGTCTGTACACCACACAGCTACTTAAATCAGCAGAGTAGAGCGCAGCATACAGCAGCGTACCGTGCATAAATTAAACACACAGCCATTTGTATTAGTCACTCTGTCTGGATACCACACAGCCACTTAAATCAGCAGATTGCTGAATACAGCAGTGTGGCTTATGTAAGTTAAGAACAGTCACTTATATTAGCTACTCTGTCTGGACACTGCACAGTCACTTAAATCAGCAGGGTGCAGCATGCAGCAGCATGCTTGGACTGAAGTGAAATGGTGCAGAGTCACCACCATGAACCCATTATATTAAATCCAAAACCCACGAGAATCTGACGCCAGGAGGATGATGTTTTACCTCAATCTGGAATCTAAGTCTGGCGGGAACAACTGTGCCATGTGTTGGAGCGACTCAGATCCCAGAAGTTCGGAGTGGTTGGGATTCCAAGTAATATGAACAGCTCATCTCTATTCTAAAGTAGTAGTAGTTAACAAATTGCAAAGAAACTCCCCTTAAATCATTTATAAAATAGCAACAGCAGACTTGCATGCCCCCTACACACAAGTGCACAGACCCGCAGTGCATGCCTATTCTCAGTGCCCTATCTATACCTTCCTTCTGAGGGCCCTGGGCCACTGATGACTGGCACTCTGTGTCCATGTAAAGCCCTGATCAATCAGCCTCTTTGTTGAGCAGCTCCCCAAAATCTCCCCAATCATAATAACAGAGTTTTGTAACTGTGTGATACAGAACAGGTCTTATACAGTGCTGGTTACAGTGCAGATCGAATACAGTGTGCGTCAGATACAGTGCGGGTCAGATACTGTGTATGTCAGGTACAGTGAGCATCGATACAGTGCGGGTCAGATACAGTGTATGTCAGGTACAGTGAGCATCGATACAGTGCAGGTTGGATACAGTGAGAGTTACAGTGCATGTCAGAAAATACAGTGAGCGATGGATACAGTATGTGTCATATATAGTGTGCATTGAATAAAGTGCCGGTTACTGTGTACATCAGATACAGTACGTGTTGGATACAGTACTAGATATAGTGCAGGTTGGCTACATTGCAGGATACAGTGTGGGTCAAATACAGTGTGGGATACAGTGTGGGTCAGATATAGTGCAGGTTACAGTGCGGGTCTGATACAGTGCGGGTCGCATACAGTGCAGTTTACAGTTAGAGATGAGCGGGTCCGGTTCTCTGAGAACCAGACCCACATGAACTTCACAAATCTGAGCCAGCATCTGAGTCCAGCTTGGGTTTTCCCACCTGACTCAGATCCCAAAATGAGGCAAAATGTCATCCTCCTGCTGTCAGATTCTCGCAGGTTTTGGATTCTAAATAAGGCCCTCGGTGATCAGCGCCATTTCACTCTGGCTGTGGAGCTTGTAGTGAGCGGACGTGTTCATGCTGTGTCCATCCAGGGGTGCTGTGTTGTCCATCCAGGGGTGCTGCAGTGTTGTCCATCAAGGGGCTAGGGCTGCTAAGGGGTGCTCTCTCCATGCTGTGTCATGCTGTGTCTATCCAGGGGTGCTGTGTTGACCATCCATGGGGGCTGTTTTATCCACTCAGGGATGCTGCAGTGTTGTCCATCAAGCAACTTGGGCTACTTAGGGGTGCTCTTTTCATGCTGTGTCCAGGGCCGGACTGTCTAACTGGCATTTCTGGCAAATGCCAGAGGGGACGATGGGCGGGTGGGCTGGTCCGGTCACAGAGAAGTAGGGAAGGCCACTCACTCGCAGCGCAGCTCCCGGCTCTCTGTGTGTGCCCCCTACCGCCAAAAGTACCTGTTTGCACCAGTGCGCCGTGTCCGCGTGCCCCCGCCCGTATTGTGCAGTGTAATGGGCATGCTGTGAGTTCACGCCACCAAAAATGGGGGCATGCCACAAGTCCACGCCCCCTAACTTGTGGCATACCCCCATGCACTGTGCCCGTGCTACCCCTCCATTGTGCGCGTGCCCCGCTATGCCAATAATGCCAGAGACAAATTCTGGCCCCAGTCCGTCCCTGGCTGTGTACATCCAGTGGTGCTGTTTTGTCCATCAAGGGGTGCGACCCCAGTGTAAAAAAATGAAAGCTAAAGACATAATTGGAAAAAATATAAATATATATACGAGTGTACTATACTATCATTTTTCTGTGACACTGCCGGTCAGACCGCAGTGTATCATACACGTATTGTGACACTGTACGTGGTCCATCTCCAGGCATGCTTTGTTGTACATAAAGGGGTTCTGTGTCAGACAAGGGACTGCTGTGTTCATCCAGGGTTGCTCTGTGAAAACTGGGATGTGACCACCAGAAAAAAAAATATAAAGCCAAAAATATAATTGGAAAGAAAAAATATCTATTTATTTTTGCGCTATACCCCAGTGTACTATGCTATTATTTTTCTTTGACACTGCTGGTCAGACTGCAGTGTATCATACACATATTGTGGGACACTGTAAATGGTCCGTCCCCAGGCATGCTTTGTTGTACATAAAGGGGTGCTGTGTTGGACAAGGGACTGATGTGTTCATCCAGGGGTGCTCCGTCAAACTTTTGTGCTATACCTCAGTGTACTATACTATTATTATACTGTGATGCTGCCAAGGCTGCCATCAGAAATTGTGGGGCCCGGGACTGATAATATAGACAGGGCCCCTACTCCCAAAAAAACATTTTGCCGTACTGCTCCACCCCATGTTGATGTCATACGTTGTGACGTTACACATAGGTGGAGTGTTGCGGACCTACAGGCACTGTTTACAGAGAGCTGATGCGCAGATAAGGCTTGTTTTAAGGCGTTCTTCCTGTACATCAGCCTGCTGTTGATTCACAGACTGTTGCAACTCTACAGGTATTGGCGGTAGGAGACAGCTGATGGCTGCCCTGGATGCTGCTAGTCAGACAGCAATGTATCATACACGTATTGTGTGACACTGTAGGTGGAAGTGAACTGCCGTTTAATAGAGATGAGCGGGTTCGGTTTCTCTGAATCCGAACCCGCCCGAACTTCATGGTTTTTTTCACGGGTCCGAGCAGACTCGGATCCTCCCGCCTTGCTCGGTTAACCCGAGCGCGCCCGAACGTCATCATGACGCTGTCGGATTCTCGCGAGACTCGGATTCTATATAAGGAGCCGCGCGTCGCCGCCATTTTCACACGTGCATTGAGATTGATAGGGAGAGGACGTGGCTGGCGTCCTCTCCATTTAGATTATAAGAGAGAGAGATTTACTGGAGCTTAGGACTAGGAGGAGTACTGTAGAAGTGTAGAGAGTGCAGAGAGTTTACTAGTGAGTGACCACCAGACAGTGCAGTTTATTTAATATATCCGTTCTCTGCCTGAAAAAAGCGATACACACAGTGACTCAGTCACATACCATATCTGTGTGCACTGCTCAGGCTCAGCCCAGTGTGCTGCATCATCTATATATATTATATATCTGTTAGAGATGAGCGGGTTCGGTTTCTCTGAATCCGAACCCGCTAGAACTTCATGGTTTTTTTCACGGATCCGAGCAGACTCGGATCCTCCCGCCTTGCTCGGTTAACCCGAGCGCGCCCGAACGTCATCATGACGCTGTCGGATTCTCGCGAGACTCGGATTCTATATAAGGAGCCGCGCGTCGCCGCCATTTTCACACGTGCATTGAGATTGATAGGGAGAGGACGTGGCTGGCGTCCTCTCCATTTAGATTAGGGTTGAGAGAGAGAGAGAGAGATTGACCTGAGGCTGTGATACTGTAGAAGAGAGTGCAGAGTTTAGTGACTGACGACCACAGTGACCACCAGACAGTGCAGTTGTTTGTTTTATTTAATATATCCGTTCTCTGCCTGAAAAAAACGATACACACAGTGACTCAGTCACATACCATATCTGTGTGCACTGCTCAGCCCAGTGTGCTGCATCAATGTATATATATATCTGACTGTGCTCAGCTCACACAGCTTATAATTGTGGGGGAGACTGGGGAGCACTGCAGTGCCAGTTATAGGTTATAGCAGGAGCCAGGAGTACATAATATTATATTAAAATTAAACAGTGCACACTTTTGCTGCAGGAGTGCCACTGCCAGTGTGACTAGTGACCAGTGACCTGACCACCAGTATATATAATATTAGTAGTATACTATCTCTTTATCAACCAGTCTATATTAGCAGCAGACACAGTACAGTGCGGTAGTTCACGGCTGTGGCTACCTCTGTGTCGGCACTCGGCAGCCCGTCCATAATTGTATATACCACCTAACCGTGGTTTTTTTTTCTTTCTTTATAGTCATACTAGTTACGAGTATACTATCTCTTTATCAATCAGTCTATATTAGCAGCAGACACAGTACAGTGCGGTAGTTCACGGCTGTGGCTACCTCTGTGTCGGCACTCGGCAGCCCGTCCATAATTGTATATACCACCTAACCGTGGTTTTTTTTTCTTTCTTTATACATACATACTAGTTACGAGTATACTATCTCTTTATCAACCAGTCTATATTAGCAGCAGACACAGTACAGTGCGGTAGTTCACGGCTGTGGCTACCTCTGTGTCGGCACTCGGCAGCCCGTCCATAATTGTATATACCACCTAACCGTGGTTTTTTTTTCTTTCTTTATACATACATACTAGTTACGAGTATACTATCTCTTTATCAACCAGTCTATATATTAGCAGCAGACACAGTACAGTGCGGTAGTTCACGGCTGTGGCTACCTCTGTGTCGGCACTCGGCAGCCCGTCCATAATTGTATATACCACCTAACCGTGGTTTTTTTTTCTTTCTTTATACATACATACTAGTTACGAGTATACTATCTCTTTATCAACCAGTCTATATATTAGCAGCAGACACAGTACAGTGCGGTAGTTCACGGCTGTGGCTACCTCTGTGTCGGCACTCGGCAGCCCGTCCATAATTGTATATACCACCTAACTGTGGTTTTTTTTTCTTTCTTTATACATACATACTAGTTACGAGTATACTATCTCTTTATCAACCAGTCTATATTAGCAGCAGACACAGTACAGTGCGGTAGTTCACGGCTGTGGCTACCTATGTGTCGGCACTCGGCAGCCCGTCCATAATTGTATATACCACCTAACCGTGGTTTTTTTTTCTTTCTTTATACATACATACTAGTTACGAGTATACTATCTCTTTATCAACCAGTCTATATATTAGCAGCAGACACAGTACAGTGCGGTAGTTCACGGCTGTGGCTACCTCTGTGTCGGCACTCGGCAGCCCGTCCATAATTGTATATACCACCTAACCGTGGTTTTTTTTTCTTTCTTTATAGTCATACTAGTTACGAGTATACTATCTCTTTATCAACCAGTCTATATTAGCAGCAGACACAGTACAGTGCGGTAGTTCACGGCTGTGGCTACCTCTGTGTCGGCACTCGGCAGCCCGTCCATAATTGTATATACCACCTAACCGTGGTTTTTTTTTCTTTCTTTATACATACATACTAGTTACGAGTATACTATCTCTTTATCAACCAGTCTATATATTAGCAGCAGACACAGTACAGTGCGGTAGTTCACGGCTGTGGCTACCTCTGTGTCGGCACTCGGCAGCCCGTCCATAATTGTATATACCACCTAACCGTGTTTTTTTTTTCTTTCTTTATAGTCATACTAGTTACGAGTATACTATCTCTTTATCAACCAGTCTATATTAGCAGCAGACACAGTACAGTGCGGTAGTTCACGGCTGTGGCTACCTCTGTGTCGGCACTCGGCAGCCCGTCCATAATTGTATATACCACCTAACCGTGGTTTTTTTTTCTTTCTTTATACATACATACTAGTTACGAGTATACTATCTCTTTATCAACCAGTCTATATTAGCAGCAGACACAGTACAGTGCGGTAGTTCACGGCTGTGGCTACCTCTGTGTCGGCACTCGGCAGCCCGTCCATAATTGTATATACCACCTAACCGTGGTTTTTTTTTCTTTCTTTATACATACATACTAGTTACGAGTATACTATCTCTTTATCAACCAGTCTATATATTAGCAGCAGACACAGTACAGTGCGGTAGTTCACGGCTGTGGCTACCTCTGTGTCGGCACTCGGCAGCCCGTCCATAATTGTATATACCACCTAACCGTGGTTTTTTTTTCTTTCTTTATACATACATACTAGTTACGAGTATACTATCTCTTTATCAACCAGTCTATATATTAGCAGCAGACACAGTACAGTGCGGTAGTTCACGGCTGTGGCTACCTCTGTGTCGGCACTCGGCTGCCCGTCCATAATTGTATACTAGTATCCAATCCATCCATCTCCATTGTTTACCTGAGGTGCCTTTTAGTTGTGCCTATTAAAATATGGAGAACAAAAATGTTGAGGTTCCAAAATTAGGGAAAGATCAAGATCCACTTCCACCTCGTGCTGAAGCTGCTGCCACTAGTCGTGGCCGAGACGATGAAATGCCAGCAACGTCGTCTGCCAAGGCCGATGCCCAATGTCATAGTACAGAGCATGTCAAATCCAAAACACCAAATATCAGTAAAAAAAGGACTCCAAAACCTAAAATAAAATTGTCGGAGGAGAAGCGTAAACTTGCCAATATGCCATTTACCACACGGAGTGGCAAGGAACGGCTGAGGCCCTGGCCTATGTTCATGGCTAGTGGTTCAGCTTCACATGAGGATGGAAGCACTCAGCCTCTCGCTAGAAAAATGAAAAGACTAAAGCTGGCAAAAGCAGTAGCACCGCAAAGAACTGTGCGTTCTTCGAAATCCCAAATCCACAAGGAGAGTCCGACTCCAATTGTGTCGGTTGCGATGCCTGACCTTCCCAACACTGGACGTGAAGAGCATGCGCCTTCCACCATTTGCACGCCCCCTGCAAGTGATGGAAGGAGCACCCGCAGTCCAGTTCCTGATAGTCAGATTGAAGATGTCAGTGTTGAAGTACACCAGGATGAGGAGGATATGGGTGTTGCTGGCGCTGGGGAGGAAATTGACCAGGAGGATTCTGATGGTGAGGTGGTTTGTTTAAGTCAGGCACCCGGGGAGACACCTGTTGTCCGTGGTAGGAATATGGCCGTTGACATGCCTGGTGAAAATACCAAAAAAATCAGCTCTTCGGTGTGGAAGTATTTCACCAGAAATGCGGACAACAGGTGTCAAGCCGTGTGTTCCCTTTGTCAAGCTGTAATAAGTAGGGGTAAGGACGTTAACCACCTCGGAACATCCTCCCTTATACGTCACCTGCAGCGCATTCATAATAAGTCAGTGACAAGTTCAAAAACTTTGGGTGACAGCGGAAGCAGTCCACTGACCAGTAAATCCCTTCCTCTTGTAACCAAGCTCACGCAAACCACCCCACCAACTCCCTCAGTGTCAATTTCCTCCTTCCCCAGGAATGCCAATAGTCCTGCAGGCAATGTCACTGGCAATTCTGACGAGTCCTCTCCTGCCTGGGATTCCTCCGATGCATCCTTGCGTGTAACGCCTACTGCTGCTGGCGCTGCTGTTGTTGCTGCTGGGAGTCGATGGTCATCCCAGAGGGGAAGTCGTAAGCCCACTTGTACTACTTCCAGTAAGCAATTGACTGTTCAACAGTCCTTTGCGAGGAAGATGAAATATCACAGCAGTCATCCTGCTGCAAAGCGGATAACTGAGGCCTTGACAACTATGTTGGTGTTAGACATGCGTCCGGTATCCGCCGTTAGTTCACAGGGAACTAGACAATTTATTGAGGCAGTGTGCCCCCGTTACCAAATACCATCTAGGTTCCACTTCTCTAGGCAGGCGATACCGAGAATGTACACGGACGTCAGAAAAAGACTCACCAGTGTCCTAAAAAATGCAGTTGTACCCAATGTCCACTTAACCACGGACATGTGGACAAGTGGAGCAGGGCAGGGTCAGGACTATATGACTGTGACAGCCCACTGGGTAGATGTATGGACTCCCGCCGCAAGAACAGCAGCGGCGGCACCAGTAGCAGCATCTCGCAAACGCCAACTCTTTCCTAGGCAGGCTACGCTTTGTATCACCGCTTTCCAGAATACGCACACAGCTGAAAACCTCTTACGGCAACTGAGGAAGATCATCGCGGAATGGCTTACCCCAATTGGACTCTCCTGTGGATTTGTGGCATCGGACAACGCCAGCAATATTGTGTGTGCATTAAATATGGGCAAATTCCAGCACGTCCCATGTTTTGCACATACCTTGAATTTGGTGGTGCAGAATTTTTTAAAAAACGACAGGGGCGTGCAAGAGATGCTGTCGGTGGCCAGAAGAATTGCGGGACACTTTCGGCGTACAGGCACCACGTACAGAAGACTGGAGCACCACCAAAAACTACTGAACCTGCCCTGCCATCATCTGAAGCAAGAAGTGGTAACGAGGTGGAATTCAACCCTCTATATGCTTCAGAGGTTGGAGGAGCAGCAAAAGGCCATTCAAGCCTATACAATTGAGCACGATATAGTAGGTGGAATGCACCTGTCTCAAGCGCAGTGGAGAATGATTTCAACGTTGTGCAAGGTTCTGATGCCCTTTGAACTTGCCACACGTGAAGTCAGTTCAGACACTGCCAGCCTGAGTCAGGTCATTCCCCTCATCAGGCTTTTGCAGAAGAAGCTGGAGACATTGAAGGAGGAGCTAACACGGAGCGATTCCGCTAGGCATGTGGGACTTGTGGATGGAGCCCTTAATTCGCTTAACAAGGATTCACGGGTGGTCAATCTGTTGAAATCAGAGCACTACATTTTGGCCACCGTGCTCGATCCTAGATTTAAAGCCTACCTTGGATCTCTCTTTCCGGCAGACACAAGTCTGCTGGGGTTGAAAGACCTGCTGGTGACAAAATTGTCAAGTCAAGCGGAACGCGACCTGTCAACATCTCCTCCTTCACATTCTCCCGCAACTGGGGGTGCGAGGAAAAGGCTCATAATTCCGAGCCCACCCGCTGGCGGTGATGCAGGGCAGTCTGGAGCGACTGCTGATGCTGACATCTGGTCCGGACTGAAGGACCTGACAACGATTACGGACATGTCGTCTACTGTCACTGCATATGATTCTCTCAACATTGATAGAATGGTGGAGGATTATATGAGTGACCGCATCCAAGTAGGCACGTCACACAGTCCGTACTTATACTGGCAGGAAAAAGAGGCAATTTGGAGGCCCTTGCACAAACTGGCTTTATTCTACCTAAGTTGCCCGCCCACAAGTGTGTACTCCGAAAGAGTGTTTAGTGCCGCCGCTCACCTTGTCAGCAATCGGCGTACGAGGTTACATCCAGAAAATGTGGAGAAGATGATGTTCATTAAAATGAATTATAATCAATTCCTCCGCGGAGACATTGACCAGCAGCAATTGCCTCCACAAAGTACACAGGGAGCTGAGATGGTGGATTCCAGTGGGGACGAATTGATAATCTGTGAGGAGGGGGATGTACACGGTGATATATCGGAGGGTGATGATGAGGTGGACATCTTGCCTCTGTAGAGCCAGTTTGTGCAAGGAGAGATTAATTGCTTCTTTTTTGGGGGGGGTCCAAACCAACCCGTCATATCAGTCACAGTCGTGTGGCAGACCCTGTCACTGAAATGATGGGTTGGTTAAAGTGTGCATGTCCTGTTTTGTTTATACAACATAAGGGTGGGTGGGAGGGCCCAAGGACAATTCCATCTTGCACCTCTTTTTTCTTTTCTTTTTCTTTGCATCATGTGCTGATTGGGGAGGGTTTTTTGGAAGGGACATCCTGCGTGACACTGCAGTGCCACTCCTAAATGGGCCCGGTGTTTGTGTCGGCCACTAGGGTCGCTAATCTTACTCACACAGTCAGCTACCTCATTGCGCCTCTTTTTTTCTTTGCGTCATGTGCTGTTTGGGGAGGGTTTTTTGGAAGGGACATCCTGCGTGACACTGCAGTGCCACTCCTAGATGGGCCCGGTGTTTGTGTCGGCCACTAGGGTCGCTAATCTTACTCACACAGCTACCTCATTGCGCCTCTTTTTTTCTTTGCGTCATGTGCTGTTTGGGGAGGGTTTTTTGGAAGGGACATCCTGCGTGACACTGCAGTGCCACTCCTAGATGGGCCCGGTGTTTGTGTCGGCCACTAGGGTCGCTAATCTTACTCACACAGCTACCTCATTGCGCCTCTTTTTTTCTTTGCGTCATGTGCTGTTTGGGGAGGGTTTTTTGGAAGGGCCATCCTGCGTGACACTGCAGTGCCACTCCTAGATGGGCCCGGTGTTTGTGTCGGCCACTAGGGTCGCTAATCTTACTCACACAGCTACCTCATTGCGCCTCTTTTTTTCTTTGCGTCATGTGCTGTTTGGGGAGGGTTTTTTGGAAGGGACATCCTGCGTGACACTGCAGTGCCACTCCTAGATGGGCCCGGTGTTTGTGTCGGCCACTAGGGTCGCTTATCTTACTCACACAGCGACCTCGGTGCAAATTTTAGGACTAAAAATAATATTGTGAGGTGTGAGGTATTCAGAATAGACTGAAAATGAGTGTAAATTATGGTTTTTGAGGTTAATAATACTTTGGGATCAAAATGACCCCCAAATTCTATGATTTAAGCTGTTTTTTAGTGTTTTTTGAAAAAAACACCCGAATCCAAAACACACCCGAATCCGACAAAAAAAATTCGGTGAGGTTTTGCCAAAACACGTTCGAACCCAAAACACGGCCGCGGAACCGAACCCAAAACCAAAACACAAAACCCGAAAAATTTCAGGCGCTCATCTCTACCGTATAATATACATACAGAGTCCCCTTTTACACATTATGGCAGGCAGAGCCCCTTTTTACACAGTACGGCAGGTAGATCCCCCTTTTACACATTACAGGAGGCAGAGTCCCCTTTTACACAGTACGACAAGTAGATCCCATTTTACACAGTATGAAAGGTAGTGCCCCCTTTTTCACAGTACGGTAGGTAGAGCCCCCTTTTACACAGTACGGCAGGTAGAGTCCCCTTTTACGCAATACGGCAGGTAGAGACCCATTTTACACAGTACAGCAAGCAGAGTACCCTTTTACACAGTGCGACAGGTAGAGCCCCATTTTACACAGTACGGCAGGTAGAGTCCCCTTTTACACAGTACGGCAGGTAGAATCCCCTTTTACATAGTACGACAGGTAGGAGCCCCTTTTACACAGTATGACAGGCAGAGTCCCCTTTTAATGGCAGAGTCCCCTTTTACACAGTACGGCAGGTAGAGTCCATTTTTACACTGTATGGCAGGCAGTCCCCTTTTACACGGTACGGCAGGTAGAGTCCCCTTTTACACATTATGGCAGGCAGAGTCCCCTTTTACAGAGTACGGCAGGCAGAGTCTCCTTTTACACAGTACGGCAGGCAGAATCCCTTTTTACACATTACGGCAGGCAGAGTCCCCTTTTACACATTATGGCAGGCAGAGTCCCCTTTTACACATTACGGCAGGCAGAGTCCCCTTTTACACATTACGACAGACAGAGTCCCCTTTTACACGGTACGGCAGGCAGTCCCCTTTTACACAGTATGGCAGGCAGTCCCCTTTTACACAGTACAGTAGGTAGAGCCCCCTTTTACACAGTACGACAGGTAGAGTCCGCTTTTACACGGTATGACAGGTACTGCTGCACCAATGGTAGTTCTGCCTCTGCACATTATTAATGCATTTATACACATGACACACATATTGCCCCTTACATATGTGCTGAACACTACTGCACACAGCGCTCACACTGCCACTAACAATGTGACCTCTGCCTCTGCTTGGATACAGATGTGTCCTCATACATCCTGTATCAATAAGCCATGCAGCAGGAGATCCCTGTCATGAGTCAGCTGGCAGCTCTGCTAACGTTGGGCGCCTTTTTATGACGAAAAAGCATCTTATTTGCATTACTATGTGGCTTGTGCAGCTTCTGCTGATTAAAATGATATGCGGCATTGCTATATTCTGTGTGTGACTGTGACTATATCTGCATACAAAATGCTACGTTAAAGTGATTTCCAGGAATACACTGTAACATGCAGATACAGCCACAGTCACACCAGTGGCGGATCTAGACTTAACTTTTAGGGGGGGGCGGTTTAAGAATTATGACTCCTCCCCCTAATCATAGCCCCTCCCACTTAGTAATGCCCTTCCCGTTCGCTTCTAAATTTCCCATTGTTGCCATTACTAATAAAATGTTGCCAGTTAGTGGAAAGAACCCTGCGCACTGGTGATACAGACTGGCGAATCGCCATTCCTTCCATCAGGGGTGGTAGAGGCTAAGACAGTAGGGCAATTTAAACATGCATGGGATAGACATAAGGATCTCCTTACAAAGAAATAAGGATCAGATAAGGTTAGAGATAAAAAATAATGTAAAAAAAAAAAAAGGGGCAGACTAGATGGGCCAAGTGGTTCTTATCTGCCGACAAATTCTGTTTCTACAGCACACAGAATGAGCCGAAATTCACATTATAGCACACTGTATGAGCTGAAATTCACATTGTAGCACACAGTATGATCCAAAATTCACATTATAGCACACTGAATGAGCCAAAATTCACATTGTAGCACACAGTATGATCCAAAATTCACATTATAGCACACTGTATGAGCCGAAATTCACATTATAGCACGCAGAATGAGCCAAAATTCACGTTATAGCACGCAGAATGAGCCAAAATTCACATTATAGCACGCAGAATGAGCCAAAATTCACGTTATAGCACGCAGAATGAGCCAAAATTCACATTATAGCACGCAGAATGAGCCAAAATTCACGTTATAGCACGCAGAATGAGCCGAAATTCACATCATAGCACACTGAATGAGCCGAAATGCACATCATAGCACGCAGAATGAGCCGAAATGCACATCATAGCACGCAGAATGAGCCGAAATGCACATTATAACACACTGAATGAGCCAAAATTCACGTTATAGCACGCAGAATGAGCCAAAATTCACGTTATAGCACACTAAATGAGCCTAAATTCACATTATAGCACGCAGAATGAGCCAAAATTCACGTTATAGCACACTGAATGAGCCGAAATTCACATTATAGCATGCAGAATGAGCCAAAATTCACGTTATAGCACACTGAATGAGCCGAAATTCACATTATAGCACGCAGAATGAGCCGAAATGCACATCATAGCACACTGAATGAGCCGAAATGCACATCATAGCACGCAGAATGAGCCGAAATGCACATCATAGCACGCAGAATGAGCCGAAATGCACATCATAGCACGCAGAATGAGCCGAAATGCACATCATAGCACGCAGAATGAGCCGAAATGCACATTATAGCACACTGAATGAGCCAAAATTCACGTTATAGCACGCAGAATGAGCCGAAATGCACGTTATAGCACACTGAATGAGCCAAAATTCACGTTATAGCACACAGAATGAGCCAAAATTCACGTTATAGCACACTGAATGAGCCGAAATTCACATTATAGCACGCAGAATGAGCCAAAATTCACGTTATAGCACACTGAATGAGCCGAAATTCACATTATAGCTCGCAGAATGAGCCAAAATTCACGTTATAGCACACTGAATGAGCCGAAATTCACATTATAGCACGCAGAATGAGCCGAAATGCACATCATAGCACACTGAATGAGCCGAAATGCACATCATAGCACGCAGAATGAGCCGAAATGCACATCATAGCACGCAGAATGAGCCGAAATGCACATCATAGCACGCAGAATGAGCCGAAATGCACATCATAGCACGCAGAATGAGCCGAAATGCACATCATAGCACGCAGAATGAGCCGAAATGCACATTATAGCACACTGAATGAGCCAAAATTCACGTTATAGCACGCAGAATGAGCCAAAATTCACGTTATAGCACACTGAATGAGCCGAAATTCACATTATAGCACGCAGAATGAGCCAAAATTCACGTTATAGCACACTGAATGAGCCGAAATTCACATTATAGCACGCAGAATGAGCCAAAATTCACATTATAGCACAATGTATGAGCCGAAATTCACATTACAGTACACTGAATGAGCCAAAATAATGCAGGGACACATACATTTTAGTTAGGAGAAGAGGGGGGAGACATGGAACACAGGCACTTTAGCTAGGAGCGGAGGGGGGAGACATGGAACACAGAGGGGGCACACACACACACTTACTTAAAGTTTGGAGGGTAGGAGACATGGCTGGCAGACAGTGACACCTGCTGCAGCCAGCAGCATGAGGAGTCGGATGGAGGCCGGGTGCCGCCGCGGCATTGGGAACGAGGTGGACAGCGGGCAGCGCGGCGGGGGACGGGGAGAGAGAGAGAGCGTCCTGACGCGTGTACAAAAAGGGGGCGTGGTCAGAACAGAGGCCGCTCAGCCGCTGTATGCGCGTGAGGATGCTCTCTCTCTCTCCCCTTCCCCCGCCGCGCTGCACCGCTCTCCAC
This sequence comes from Pseudophryne corroboree, assembly GCF_028390025.1. Lineage (NCBI taxonomy): Eukaryota > Metazoa > Chordata > Amphibia > Anura > Myobatrachidae > Pseudophryne > Pseudophryne corroboree. The sequence goes on along the minus strand of NC_086451.1, from coordinate 265,535,132 downwards.
CTCGTTCCCAACACCGCGGCGGGACCCGGCCTCCATCCCGGTGCCGGTATGTGTAGGGGGGGCGTTCGCCCTAATCGCCCCCCGCTAAATCCGCCACTGAGTCACACACAGAATATAAGCATGCCGCATATCATTTTAATCAGCAGAAGCTACTTGTGCCCCTAGGCATACCAAATGCCCTAGGCATTTGCCTAGTTTGCCTATGCCTAGGGTCGGCTCTGGGCAGGGCTGTCGGTGTCAGCAGTGCAGGGGAGCCGGCGTCAGTGGGGTTATGCTGGCAGTGTCCAGAGTACGGGGGGCGGCTGGTATACTCATTCCTGTGCTGACCATTGAAATCTATGAGCAATTGCTTATTAGCTGAGAGCTGTGACAGACGTGCTCTCGGCCAATTAGCGGTCAACCCATTGAATTCAATAAGACTTTGAAATTTGGAGCCCCAAGCAAAACCTGCGAGATCTGACAGCACAGAGGTGGGGTACAGTTGAAGTGCAGATCTCCTCGGATCCTAGGAGTTTGGGCGGCCGTTCATTTGCAAGTAGGCAATTAAAGCAACTTTTTCACACACACTAGCCAAGTGATAGGCAACATCTGGCATTCCTGGTGTTGTGGAACTACACATCCCAGCATACCTTCTGAAGAAACCGACACGAGTTACGACGGAGAAACGCGTCAAGGGGCTGTGCTGCGGAGTTACGGAGCCGCACTAATAACTCTTTATATCCAGGACATCTCTACCCAGCTGCATCTAAGACCTGTAGTGCCCATCCAGGTGCGTCTCACCGTTGTGATTTCCAGCTTGGTTTGCTGCCACTTTTGCATGTGCCGTTTGGTCCTTGTGCGATAGGACCCGGCACCAACACCAAACATCCACCGCCGCTGCAGCCACTTCGTCCTTGTGCAATAGGACACGGCATTAAGAACGGCATGTATGGTGAGATTTTACCCTATTAACGGCAGAGGGGTGTCATCATTACATTGATAAAGGAGTTCAAATCACCGCATTGTTGGAGAATCATTGCGCACCACTGCATGAATACTGGCAACATCTAATGAGGCAATTTACTATACTACAGGCACTGCATATAATAACAGGGATTCAGCTGAATAATAATTGTCTTGAATATTAAGGAACTTTTTTCTCCCTTTTTTACTGGATCAACCATCTTAGGAGTTAAAAAGGGATCACATGAATATATTTTTCCCAATTCATCATGAATATATGATATGATATGATCTAGTGTCTCTTTATATTGGCACATGGCTCTCTAGCTCCGTTGTACATGATTATACTAATTGAATTTTAATGCTGTTCACAATAATAAATTGTTTTTATTATTATGTATGTTTGCGCTCTCTATTATAGTTATTTATAGTATATGCACAGTATTAGCCTTTCTCAAGAGCAAAACTGTGGCAGGCCATACAGGAATGTGTAGTTCCACAGCAGCTTGTGTGCTACACGTTAACTACACATTTTCTAGCCACTCAGAGCAAAGCCTCTATGGATGAGTACTTTTTGGCAGGCCCTCATCCTATCATATGAATCTATCTCCTTATAGGATGCTGTCATAATGTTGACATTCATAACGTTGCTAAAACAATGATGAATGTTATGATGTCGACATTGACTTGTGGAATGTAGACATGTGAAATAACGACATTCTGCATAGACCGGAGGGTTAGGGCTAGGCCTTGGGAGGGGACGGTTAGGCTCTAGGGTGAGTTTTGGGGGTTTGGAATATTCCCCACTGCAAATGGCGCAGGATCCACTGGAAATCATCACAATGTCACTGGCAGACACTGAAAACACCGCCACAGCTGCTGAACCAACTGTACCAGGTAAGTCACCGCTAGACCACCTGGAACATTTTGTCAAATTTCTAATCATGACATGAATGTCTAGTCTATCTTACACCCATGATGACGAATGTCTACAAAATATACCACATGCCCTTCCTACTGATTAAAAGAATTTTATGAGGTTGTTGGGACAAGGGCCCTCATTCCGAGTTGTTCGCTCGCAAGGCGATTTTAGCAGTATTGCACACGCTAAGCCGCCGCCTACTGGGAGTGAATCTTAGCATCTTAAAATTGCGAACGATGTATTCGCAATATTGCGATTACACACCTCGTAGCAGTTTCTGAGTAGCTCCAGACTTACTCGGCATCTGCGATCAGTTCAGTGCTTGTCGTTCCTGGTTTGACGTCACAAACACACCCAGCGTTCGCCCAGACACTCCTCCGTTTCTCCAGCCACTCCTGCGTTTTTTCCGGAAACGGTAGCGTTTTTTCCCACACGCCCATAAAACGGCCTTTTTCCGCCCAGTAACACCCATTTCCTGTCAATCACATTACAATCGCCTGAGCGAAGAAAAAGCCGTGAGTAAAAATCCAAACTTCATAGCAAATTTACTTGGCGCAGTCGCAGTGCGGACATTGCGCATGCGCACTAAGCGGAAAAACGCTGCGATGCGAAGAAATTTTCAGAGCGAACGACTCGGAATGACCTCCAAGATACACTAAAGTCTGCAATATATAACAGAATGCAGTCCTTCTGGGATACAGTGCTCAGTACTGTTTAGATTTTGTAAATCTCCTAAAGCTTGCAAAAACAACTAAAAATATGATTGTGTTACTATTTAACATCAGGTAACACAGCAGTGGATGCAGAAAGCCATTTTTAGAAATTGGTAATTACATTTTTTTTTCCATAATAGCAATGAGTTAAATCTCATATTCTGCATATCGCACAATATTCACAGGGGGTATAACATATTCAGCTAGAACTTACATTTCAAACTAATTAGACTGTCAACCATTACTTCATCTTAATTAAATAGTCAGCGAGGCATGCACATAGAGAAATCGTAGAGCTGCTTGTCTGGTTGTGTGAAGACATATGAAAGGTAATGTGTTACCAAATCAATGTGCTAGTATAGAGGACAAGCACATTCAGGACATACTAGGTCAATGAAGGTTTAAAACATAAGCAGTTGATTGATGGATGATAAAACTACTCCTGGCATGGGGTGAATGTCACTGGTCACAATGTGTGAGCAGAAGAAACTGATGATGAAATAAATGTGCAAAATTGGCAGCAACATTTATTTCCAACTTTCAGGCATAAAATTGTGGCCCATAATATTCAGCATACTCTTGCAGTGGGCACTTGTAGTGTGCCTGCAGGAACCTATGCCATCTTCAGATTGGATCCCTCTGATTGTACTGGTGTCCTTAAGGAACTCACGTGTGCACACTAACACTGTCTGGTCAGACCCGGCAGTGTAGAGTTACGTCACTACAAGCTCGCATCACTAGCGGCATAACTGCAGGCGTTAAAGATTGTGGGAACAGCTATTATTCTGAACAATCTTGAATTGCATTAGTAATCTGGTATCTGATGTAACAACTTTTGACATTTTTTTGTACCTACATAACAGATCAGGTTAGGGGCATATTGATAAATATGACCCTAATAGCTCAAGATTACACCTCTTCCTCAGAGGAGGCAGATGTAAGTTCAGGAAACAGAGTTCAGTACACAGATGTCTAGCCAAAAAGTGTAAAGCAGGGGCAGATCCAGTTGACAAGCAGAGTTTGGTATAAAGGTGTCTATCCAAAAAATGCTAAGCAATTATAGATTCAAATAACAGGCAAAGGTGTCTGTCAGAAGTGTTAAAAAAAAGGCAGATCCAAAAAGTGGACCAAGTTCATTACACAGATGTCGGTTCACAGAGCGTGGTTCTAACTAGAGGTATGCAGTTGGGGTTTCCCTGAAAACCAAACACCCCACTGAACGTGTTGTTTCTGATTATTTCTGAGCCCAAAGTCAGGTTTACCCATTAGACTCTGCTCCAAAAATAGGCAAAATGTCATCCTCCCGGCATTGGATTATGTGTGTTTTAGATTCAATAAAAGTCCTTCCCTCATGGTTCGGGTGCCATTTCTCACAGGACGGAGGGTTAGAGAGTGGGTGGGCTGCAGTGTGACTTTGACTGTGATTAAGGGCTGTGGACTACTGTGTCACCCTCTGCATTATCATCATCGTCACCATCATCATCATCATCATCATCATCATCATCATCATCATCATCATCATCAGTGAATTAGGGCTGTGGGCTGCAGCACTGTCTGTGACTGTGTCTGTCAAAGGTGAATGTGAATGAAGATTAAGGGCTGTGAGCTGCTGTGTAAGTGTCATCAGTAAGCTGTTGTACTGTGACTCTGTCAGTGTTAGTCAAATCATCATAATAAAAAAATTTGTGTGTTCAGGACCAGTTCAGGTTAAAAAATAACGTTCAGTGGGTGCCACCAATACCTATAGAGCTGTGAATCACAGTATAAAAAAAAACTTAAAAAAAAATGTTAATTAGGTGCCACTGTTACTAATAGCAATGTGAGTCTATATGGATCAGTCGATAGAAGAGCAGGAGCAGTAATCCAGTACTAGTGTTGTGGCTGCTGCCAATCATGATAGTATATCAAATTCTACTAAAGGTGGTCCAAGGGACACAAAGTTTAACAAAGTGCACCTGAAATCTAAACAATATTTTACAATGTTAAAGAAAACATCACCATTAATAATAAAGAGGTTTACTGTCAATAAAACGTAAAATTTGCAATTGCGAGTGGTGGACCTGCTAGTGCTACTGCTACCGTATTTTATGAACTAGAATAATGCCTATTGCGGAAACCGGGGCCAAACGCAGTCAGGCATCTTCTTCTGTAACCTCATACTGTATGATGATGATGTAACACTTTATAGCCCAGGGGGGTATTCAGAGATGGATGCAGATCTTGCTTCCCGCAGCAAGATCTGCATCCATCTCCTCACAGGGTAAAGCTGCCCAGCATGTGGTGCCACCTCATGATGCATCCACGATTTAGTTTCGGACGCATTGATTTAGGGTTGACCCCTGTCTGCGAATCGTGGTTGGCTGGAAACAAGTTATGTACGGGACATGTGTTTATTTCTTTTTAAATCCCATTAGACTATGTTGGATCAACTCAGAAACAATGGTACATGTAAATTTATAAAATTAGGGATTTTTTCTAGTGGCCAATTTCTTTATTTTTTTAACAAATGAGGTCATTACTTTTTGCTATGTGATGGATGCACTATATGTATTTAATTATCAGGGGCAATATTTTATTATCTAATTTAAAAGGAGGACACTATTTTTTTAAGGGGGCACTAACTTATTATGAAACATTTTATAAAGGAACCAAATCATTTTGTTCAGATTAAACATCCATGACTGCTTCCGGGCCAACTCCTCAAGCTGAGCAGGGAACTGAGGTGCATGCGCACCAAGACCAGACTTTGCAGGGTCATTTCCACTGAACATTAGTGTGCTCCCCACATTCTCACACCCACCTGCACTGCTCTCATAAGACCAGAAAATTAATAATTTTCACAAAATAATGTTATTACAGTTTTCCTGCATATGTTTTTCTCTTCTTTTTCTTCTTACAGCGTACTTCCACCCTACTGTGTGCTATTCCTGTAATGTTTACCTCCATTGATTGCAAACCCTGACAGCACCAACCTACACAGTGCACCCCAGATGGCTACCTCGGATGGTTCCTTCATGGGCAGGGTGTGCTTCATTTGGATCTTTCCATGCAGGGTATAGCATACTTCTACACTTGTGTCAGTTTTCCCATACATGCATTTGGCCCTTGTATGGCTCATCTCCCACAGTGTAACCTTCGTAGTGTGCCCAACATGGCTTCCTTGTCTGGTGCACTTGAAAAATACATGGACCTGATGGTTTTGTTAGAACCCTACTCTGAACTTCAGGACTCTGCAATCCCCTCATTTTGTGCTATCTCTTCTAGGGGTAGACTATTCCACCCTGGGTAATCCTATGCAGTGCGCCCAAGATGGCTGACGCACCTGGTACCTTGTGAGGGTGGAATACACAACCCTTGGAAGTTATTACCCCAAATGCCTACACCAATCTGGCATTATTCTTTTTGTGTGCTCAAGGTTTTCTTTTATGTCTGTGTAGTTTATCTTTTTATGTATTACTTAAATCTTCTGTATAGTGTGCATTGTTTTTGATGTCTGTAAATGCCTTAAGTCCTGTTGGAGAGCGCTATATAAATAAAATTATTATTATTATTATTATAAACAAGGGCAACATATTTATTATTGTTACAAGTGCAGTTTTCTATGAAAAAGGCTCCATTACTCAACTAAAGTTACAAGTTGATGCAGGATTTATTGTACAGTAGCTTCCATACCCTGGAAGCTACTGTACAATGGCCCTCATTCCGAGTTGTTCGCTCGGTAAAAATCTTCGCATCGCAGCGATTTTCCGCTTAATGCGCATGCGCAATGTTCGCACTGCGACTGCGCCAAGTAAATTTGCTATGCAGGTAGGAATTTTACTCACGGCTTTTTCATCGTTCTGGCGATCGTAATGTGATTGACAGGAAATGGGTGTTACTGGGCGGAAACAGGCCGTTTTATGGGCGTGTGGGAAAAAACGCTACCGTTTCCGGAAAAAACGCAGGAGTGGCCGGAGAAACGGAGGAGTGTCTGGGCGAACGCTGGGAGTGTTTGTGACGTCAAACCAGGAACGACAAGCACTGAACTGATCGCAGATGCCGAGTAAGTCTGAAGCTACTCAGAAACTGCTACGAGGTGTGTAATCGCAATATTGCGAATACATCGTTCGCATTTTTAAGATGCTAAGATTCACTCCCAGTAGGCGGCGGCTTAGCGTGAGCAACTCTGCTAAAATCGCTTTGCGAGCGAACAACTCGGAATGACGGCCAATGTACTTTATTGTATTCTGAATTGATCACACATGAGTACTGTGATAGCAATATTTATGAGATACGCCAGGATCAGATGAAAAAGGATATATTGTTTATTCGCATCTAGGCCCAGATGGGTGTCAGGGAGCACGCAGGCTCAGTGAGACAATTTGGGTTACAGGGCTCACAGTTTATATAGTATACAATACACATTACATCAGAAATGGCCACATGGCAGAGAACACAATCCATCTTTATTACTGTCATCCAAATACGATACTTATTCTTAATTCTGAACATGGAAAGACCCTTGGGCAGTCACTTTAAGGGCCACGAGTTAGTAATAGAGCACTATCCACCACTCTCAGCCCTCAAATGATGGAATAAGGTTCTTTTTAGCAAGTCATGCACAGAAAGCATTAGTAGTAAGAAACAGGTGCAGGGAGTGATGAACACTTTTATATACTGTTCAGAATATATGATTCGTGCACTCAGAATTACATTGATACATCAAGCTTTAACCCTATAAGCATTCAGTCCCATTATAAGGGGTCCATATTTCTCTGACAATTCCTCCATCTGACAAATTCTTTTGTCACACACTACTAGCCACTTTCTCATAAATGGCCCTTTGGTCACTTATGTCATTTGCTCGAAAGACCTGAATGGTGCTAATGGGAGGTACTTTAGGCTCAATAGGCAGAAAATTTTGACTAATGGGCATCACCCCTCTGGACATTGGAACATAGACAGGGGCTGAAGAGCAGAGGGAAGTGGACTCATTGCAGATTTTTAACTACTCTTACACCCCTTACTAAGGATAATCGGTACACACTTTAAACACAGGTAAAAAAGCAATAATATCAATCCTCCAATTACTACATTCTGTAAGAATCCAGATACCAGAGCTGATATACCTCTTGCTAGGAATCCAAATGGATCCCATCCTTCTCCTCCTATCTTTCTTATTCCTTCCTGCATCTTTTCCACTTCTCTAATGTGTCCTTCCACTATATCTGAATTATCTGAAATGTAAGTGCAACACTCCTGTCCTATCAAGGCACATGTTCCTTCCTCTGAGGCCAACACTTGGTCTAAAGCAAACTAGTGATGAGCGGGTTCGGTTTCTCGGAAACCGAACCCCCCCGAACTTCACGCTTTTTACACGGGTCCGAGGCAGACTCGGATCTTCCCGCCTTGCTCGGTTAACCCGAGCGCGCCCGAACGTCATCATCCCGCTGTCGGATTCTCGCGAGGCTCGGATTCTATCGCGAGACTCGGATTCTATATAAGGAGCCGCGCGTCGCCGCCATTTTCACACGTGCATTGAGATTGATAGGGAGAGGACGTGGCTGGCGTCCTCTCCGTTTAGAGTAGACTAGAGAGTAGTAGAGACACTTGATTTACTAATTTTGGGAGCATATTAGGAGTACTACTTGCTGATAGTGTGACCAGTGACCACCAGTTTAATTAATCCGTTCTCTGCCTGAAAAAAAACGATACACAGTGTGACACAGTCACATACCATATCTGTGCTCAGCCTCAGTGTGCCCTCAGTGTGCTGCATCATCTATGTAATACTGTATATCTGACTGTGCTGAGTGCTCACTGCTCACACAGCTTAATTGTGGGGGAGACTGGGGAGCAGTTATAGCAGGAGTACATATTTTAACAGTGCACACTTTTGATGCCAGAGTGCCACTTCCAGTGTGACTGACCAGTGACCACTGACCACCAGTATATTGTGATTGTCTGCCTGAAAAAGTTAAACACTCGTCGTGTGGTGTTTTTATTCTATAAACGCATTCTGCTGACAGTGTCCAGCAGGTCCGTCATTATATAATATATACCTGTCCGGCTGCAGTAGTGATATATATATATATTTTTTATATCATTATCATCCAGTCTATATTAGCACTGCAGCAGACGCAGTACGGTAGTCCACGGCTGTAGCTACCTCTGTGTCGGCAGTCGCTCGTCCATCCATAATTGTATACCACCTACCCGTGGTGTTTTTTTTTTTTTCTATCTTCTTGATACTAGTAGCTTACTTTAGGAGTCTGCAGTACTGAGCTGACAGTGTCCAGCAGGTCCGTCATTATATAATATATACCTGTCCGGCTGCAGTAGTGATATATATATATTTTTTATATCATTATCATCCTGTCTATATTAGCAGCAGACGCAGTACGGCAGTCCACGGCTGTAGCTACCTCTGTGTTGGCAGTCGCTCGTCCATCCATAATTGTATACCACCTACCCGTGGTGTTTTTTTTTTTCTATCTTCTTGATACTAGTAGCTTACTTTAGGAGTCTGCAGTGCTGAGCTGACAGTGTCCAGCAGGTCCGTCATTATATAATATATACCTGTCCGGCTGCAGTAGTGATATATATATATTTTATATCTCATTATCATCCAGTCTATATTAGCAGCAGACGCAGTACGGTAGTCCACGGCTGTAGCTACCTCTGTGTCGGCAGTCGCTCGTCCATCCATAAGTATACTAGTATCCATCCATCTCCATTGTTTACCTGAGGTGCCTTTTAGTTGTGCCTATTAAAATATGGAGAACAAAAATGTTGAGGTTCCAAAAATAGGGAAAGATCAAGATCGACTTCCACCTCGTGCTGAAGCTGCTGCCACTAGTCATAGCCGAGACGATGAAATGCCAGCAACGTCGTCTGCCAAGGCCGATGCCCAATGTCATAGTACAGAGCATGTACAATCCAAAACACCAAATATCAGTAAAAAAAGGACTCAAAAATCTAAAATAAAATTGTCGGAGGAGAAGCGTAAACTTGCCAATATGCCATTTACCACACGGAGTGGCAAGGAACGGCTGAGGCCCTGGCCTATGTTCATGGCTAGTGGTTCAGCTTCACATGAGGATGGAAGCACTCAGCCTCTCGCTAGAAAAATGAAAAGACTCAAGCTGGCAAAAGCACAGCAAAGAACTGTGCGTTCTTCGAAATCACAAATCCACAAGGAGAGTCCAATTGTGTCGGTTGCGATGCCTGACCTTCCCAACACTGGACGTGAAGAGCATGCGCCTTCCACCATTTGCACGCCCCCTGCAAGTGCTGGAAGGAGCACCCGCAGTCCAGTTCCTGATAGTCAGATTGAAGATGTCAGTGTTGAAGTACACCAGGATGAGGAGGATATGGGTGTTGCTGGCGCTGGGGAGGAAATTGACCAGGAGGATTCTGATGGTGAGGTGGTTTGTTTAAGTCAGGCACCCGGGGAGACACCTGTTGTCCGTGGGAGGAATAGGGCCATTGACATGCCTGGTGAAAATACCAAAAAAATCAGCTCTTCGGTGTGGAAGTATTTCAACAGAAATGCGGACAACATTTGTCAAGCCGTGTGTTGCCTTTGTCAACCTGTAATAAGTAGGGGTAAGGACGTTAACCACCTCGGAACATCCTCCCTTATACGTCACCTGCAGCGCATTCATCATAAGTCAGTGACAAGTTCAAAAACTTTGGGCGACAGCGGAAGCAGTCCACTGACCAGTAAATCCCTTCCTCTTGTAACCAAGCTCACGCAAACCACCCCACCAACTCCCTCAGTGTCAATTTCCTCCTTCCCCAGGAATGCCAATAGTCCTGCAGGCCATGTCACTGGCAATTCTGACGAGTCCTCTCCTGCCTGGGATTCCTCCGATGCATCCTTGCGTGTAACGCCTACTGCTGCTGGCGCTGCTGTTGTTGCTGCTGGGAGTCGATGGTCATCCCAGAGGGGAAGTCGTACTCGTAAGACCACTTTTACTACTTCCACCAAGCAATTGACTGTCCAACAGTCCTTTGCGAGGAAGATGAAATATCACAGCAGTCATCCTGCTGCAAAGCGGATAACTGAGGCCTTGGCATCCTGGGCGGTGAGAAACGTGGTTCCGGTATCCATCATTACTGCAGAGGCAACTAGAGACTTGTTGGAGGTACTGTGTCCCCGGTACCAAATACCATCTAGGTTCCATTTCTCTAGGCAGGCGATACCGAAAATGTACACATACCTCAGAAAAAGACTCACCAGTGTCCTAAAAAATGCAGTTGTACCCAATGTCCACTTAACCACGGACATGTGGACAAGTAGAGCAGGGCAGGCTCAGGACTATATGACTGTGACAGCCCACTGGATAGATGTATGGACTCCCGCCGCAAGAACAGCAGTAGCAGCATCCAGTAGCAGCATCTCGCAAACGCCAACTCTTTCCTAGGCAGGCTACGCTTTGTATCACCGCTTTCCAGAATACGCACACAGCTAAAAACCTCTTACGGCAACTGAGGAAGATCATCGCAGAATGGCTTACCCCAATTGGACTCTCCTGTGGATTTGTGGCATCGGACAACGCCAGCAATATTGTGTGTGCATTAAATCTGGGCAAATTCCAGCACGTCCCATGTTTTGCACATACCTTGAATTTGGTGGTGCAGAATTATTTAAAAAACGAGAGGGGCGTGCAAGAGATGCTGTCGGTGGCCAGAAGAATTGCGGGACACTTTCGGCGTACAGGCACCACGTACAGAAGACTAGAGCAACACCAAAAACGCCTGAACCTGCCCTGCCATCATCTGAAGCAAGAAGTGGTAACGAGGTGGAATTCAACCCTCTATATGCTTCAGAGGTTGGAGGAGCAGCAAAAGGCCATTCAAGCCTATACAACTGAGCACGATATAGGAGGTGGAATGCACCTGTCTCAAGCGCAGTGTAGAATGATTTCAACGTTGTGCAAGGTTCTGCAACCTTTTGAACTTGCCACACGTGAAGTCAGTTCAGACACTGCCAGCCTGAGTCAGGTCATTCCCCTCATCAGGCTTTTGCAGAAGAAGCTGGAGACATTGAAGGAGGAGCTAACACAGAGCGATTCCGCTAGGCATGTGGGACTTGTGGATGGAGCCCTTAATTCGCTTAACAAGGATTCACGGGTGGTCAATCTGTTGAAATCAGAGCACTACATTTTGGCCACCGTGCTCGATCCTAGATTTAAAACCTACCTTGGATCTCTCTTTCCGGCAGACACAAGTCTGCTGGGGTTCAAAGAACTGCTGGTGACAAAATTGTCAAGTCAAGCGGAACGCGACCTGTCAACATCTCCTCCTTCACATTCTCCCGCAACTGGGGGTGCGAGGAAAAGGCTCAGAATTCCGAGCCCACCCGCTGGCGGTGATGCAGGGCAGTCTGGAGCGACTGCTGATGCTGACATCTGGTCCGGACTGAAGGACCTGACAACGATTACGGACATGTCGTCTACTGTCACTGCATATGATTCTCTCCCCATTGAAAGAATGGTGGAGGATTATATGAGTGACCGCATCCAAGTAAGCACGTCAGACAGTCCGTACTTATACTGGCAGGAAAAAGAGGCAATTTGGAGGCCCTTGCACAAACTGGCTTTATTCTACCTAAGTTGTCCTCCCACAAGTGTGTACTCCGAAAGAGTGTTTAGTGCCGCCGCTCACCTTGTCAGCAATCGGCGTACGAGGTTACATCCAGAAAATGTGGAGAAGATGATGTTCATTAAAATGAATTATAATCAATTCCTCTGTGGAGACATTCACCAGCAGCAATTGCCTCCACAAAGTACACAGGGAGCTGAGATTGCGGATTCCAGTGGGGACGAATTGATAATCTGTGAGGAGGGGGATGTACACGGTGATATATCGGAGGATGATGATGAGGTGGACATCTTGCCTCTGTAGAGCCAGTTTGTGCAAGGAGAGATTAATTGCTTCTTTTTTGGTGGGGGTCCAAACCAACCCGTCATTTCAGTCACAGTCGTGTGGCAGACCCTGTCACTGAAATGATGGGTTGGTTAAAGTGTGCATGTCCTGTTTATACAACATAAGGGTGGGTGGGAGGGCCCAAGGACAATTCCATCTTGCACCTCTTTTTTCTTTCATTTTTCTTTGCGTCATGTGCTGTTTGGGGGGTGTTTTTTGGAAGGGCCATCCTGCGTGACACTGCAGTGCCACTCCTAGATGGGCCAGGTGTTTGTGTCGGCCACTAGGGTCGCTTAGCTTACTCACACAGCTACCTCATTGCGCCTCTTTTTTTCTTTGCGTCATGTGCTGTTTGGGGAGTGTTTTTTGGAAGGGCCATCCTGCGTGACACTGCAGTGCCCCTCCTAGATGGGCCAGGTGTTTGTGTCGGCCACTAGGGTCGCTTAGCTTACTCACACAGATACCTCATTGCGCCTCTTTTTTTGTTTGCGTCATGTGCTGTTTGGGGAGTGTTTTTTGGAAGGGCCATCCTGCGTGACACTGCAGTGCCACTCCTAGATGGGCCAGGTGTTTGTGTCGGCCACTAGGGTCGCTTAGCTTACTCACACAGCTACCTCATTGCGCCTCTTTTTTTCTTTGCGTCATGTGCTGTTTGGGGAGTGTTTTTTGGAAGGGCCATCCTGCATGACACTGCAGTGCCACTCCTAGATGGGCCAGGTGTTTGTGTCGGCCACTTGGGTCGCTTAGCTTACTCACACAGCTACCTCATTGCGCCTCTTTTTTTCTTTGCGTCATGTGCTGTTTGGGGAGTGTTTTTTGGAAGGGCCATCCTGCGTGACACTGCAGTGCCACTCCTAGATGGGCCAGGTGTTTGTGTCGGCCACTAGGGTCGCTTAGCTTACTCACACAGCTACCTCATTGCGCCTCTTTTTTTCTTTGCGTCATGTGCTGTTTGGGGAGTGTTTTTTGGAAGGGCCATCCTGCGTGACACTGCAGTGCCACTCCTAGATGGGCCAGGTGTTTGTGTCGGCCACTTGGGTCGCTTAGCTTAGCCATCCAGCGACCTCGGTGCAAATTTTAGGACTAAAAATAATATTGTGAGGTGTGAGGTGTTCAGAATAGACTGAAAATGAGTGGAAATTATGGTTATTGAGGTTAATAATACTTTGGGATCAAAATGACCCCCAAATTCTATGATTTAAGCTGTTTTAGGGTTTTTTGAAAAAAACACCCGAATCCAAAACACACCCGAATCCGACAAAAAAAATTTGATGAGGTTTTGCCAAAACGCGTTCGAACCCAAAACACGGCCGCGGAACCGAACCCAAAACCAAAACACAAAACCCGAAAAATTTCCGGTGCTCATCACTAAAGCAAACCTGTTCTGCAACGCTACTTTACGCACTTGAGCTAATTCTTCATTCATTTCTCGTATGGCATGACTGGTTTCATTTACTATTTTGTCCATATAGTGAATGTAAGCTTCCAGTCTTTCTGTCAGAATTCCTACCCCTACTTGGGGGAAAAGTGAGTATAAGAATTGCTCCCACCTATTTTTATACACTATACCTCTCCTTACTCTATAAAATACTTCCCTATAATCAATATTACATGGGACTCCGTGTAATTTTCTTGTGACTCTTAGCATGGGGGCTACCTTAGAAAGGACACACTTACCTGATCCTCCTACTGCTAACCATGAGTAAGCATTTTTCCCATAGAACCAGTAAAAACCTTTAGGGAGTGTGACACCTGCCACTCTTACATTTGTGAGCAGGGTGAGAGAAAAGAATGAGTGTTGTTACCTATCTTACTATAGGGGTTCAGGTCATGAATGTCCACACTTCCTTCCCAAGTCCTTAATATGGAGTTATTGACATTACCATAAATATCTCTAAATGTATGTCTTCCCCCATCCTTTCCATTCAGTACCAGGGCTCCTCTGGGACACTCAGTGTCCCCCATCTTTTGTCTGTTAACTATGCTTAAGGACCTTGTCCCACCATTATCTAATGTTCCTTGAGCTAAATCATTATGAAACACAAATGGCAGGCTGTCCGGGTGTAGTATTGTATGCCGGCGGCCGGGCTCCTGGCGACCAGCATACCGGCGCCAGAACCCCGACCACCGGCATACCAACAGCGTGACAAGCGCAAATGAGCTCCTTGCGGGCTCGCTGCGCTCGCCACGCTGCGCTCGCCACGCTGCGGGCATGGTGGTGTGCTACGCATGTCACGCTATTTATTCTCCCTCCAGGGGGGGCGTGGACCCCCAAGAGGGAGATAAAGTTTTGGTATGCCGCATGTCGTGATTCTGGTGCTGGTATACCATGCGCCGGGATCCCGACAGCCGGCAAACTGAAGACCACCTGGATGTCCCACTCTGGCTACTATTGCTAAGGGGAGTGAATTTATTCTCCTCTGAGGACTAATTCTGGCACTAAAATTGGTTCCAGAGAAACTCTCTTCGCAGTATACCCAGTCAAATTTCATGGCTTCTTCCCAAGTTACCAGAATGGCTATTAATGGTATCCCTGACTCAGCTGTCATTGGCAAATGTGTACACACCCAACAGTCAGTCTCATTGTTAACTCTTGCAATGGCCTTATGGGTGGCAAGTATAGCATTATTTCCTTTTATCTCATGTCCATAGTCAGTGATGTGAGTTTACAGCATGATAGGAGTTAAGACAAAGAACAGGATCCAAAGTATCGTCATTTTCTTCATGGGTAGAGAAGCTTTGCTTCTTTCCGACTTAGGTGGAAACTCACCAGGGGCTTTATTGTATCCTTTCTGGTGGTCATGGTCCTGTGAGCAACACAGGGGAGGTGGTCTGCAGGATGTTCTCGGGTAGTGTCGGACTGGGGCTTGAAGGGCAGGGATAGCGGGCCGATACTTAGTAGTGTGGCCAGCCTACAAAGGGAGTGTGGCCTGGCTTCACAGAGGCTTGAAATACACAATTGTCTTGTGCAGTGTAATGCAACATATCTACCATGTATTATACAAGTGCACAGTCTGGAACCTCCTTAGAGGAGGGGGTGGGCCCTCAGGCAGTGAGGCCCACTGGTTGTTTCCCCTGTACCCCTATGGGCTATTCCAACCCTGTCATCGGGTACACTTCGGGGTGGGTCTGAACTGACTTTTTTCCAGTGGATTTTTTGCCGACTTTCACCGCTGTTGGAGTTGTTAACAGCACCTGGAATGGTCCTTCCCACCGCTCGGACAAACAACTGCAACATAGAAAGTTTTTTTTATCATCACAAAGTCACCAGGAATCAAATCATGACAGGCCACAGCACTGCTTGGCTGTTGGGAATAACAGCATCATGAATTGTCTTGATCTGTCTACTCATATTAATCAAATATTTAACAGTCACATCTTGGGCTGTAGAGAGGTCTGGGGCTCTGTCCATCATAAGATTGAGCCGTTTTCTAAATAGGATTTCATATGGGGAAAGACGTAATGGTCCAGTGGGCGTAGTTTGGATAGAATGCAAAACAAGTGGTAAGGCCTCAGGCCACAAGAGTCCAGATTACTTGGTATATTTTTTGCAATTTATTCTTTACAGTCTAATTTAATCTGTCAATTTTTTTCCCAATTGACTCGGGGCGATAGGGCACATGTAGTTGTTGCTTAATGCCCATCATTTCACACATTTCCTTGAATACCCTTCTTGTAAAATGCATACCTTGATCAGAAGAGATAACCTGTGTAAGTCCATACCGGCAGCCTAATTCCTGCTCTATCTTCGTGGCTGTTATACTAGCTGTTACCCACCCTCTAAACAGGTCTGTTAAAGTCAAAACATACTGCAATTGTCTTACCTTTGGGAGCTGAATGTAATCAATTTGTACCACCTGAAATGGTCCCTCTGTGGTGGGAAGGTGTGATGATATTGTAGGCACTTTTCTACCTGGATTATTTTGGAGACAAATTAGACAGCCTTGACAAAATGTAGAAGCCAAAACAGAGAATCCAGGGGCGTACTAGTAGGTCCTAACTAAATTAGTCATTGCAGTTTTAGATGCATGGGTCAGACCATGAGTGACCTGAGCCAATGCAGGTAAAAGTGATCTGGGTGCTACTGGCTTGCCTTCTTTGCTGCACCACAAACCATCAGCATCTGGCTGGCACCCTTCCCGCTCCCAGGTTGAGATTTACTGTGGGCTAGAAGTTAATTGCATACAAATCAATATTTGTGTATCAGGTATACATATTTCAGACATTACATATACTTGTTCCATTGACATGGCAGTGTACAGATTTACAATTGTGTCCTTTGCCAGTTTGCAAGCTCTGGTTAACGCTACAAGCTCAGCACTTTGAGCTGAGTGAGGAGCTGGCAGGGGTCTGGTTTCCAACGTATCAGTCTGTGTGCAAACAGCATATGCTGACCCAAGGCTGCTATCCTCTCCTCTCAGGCAGCTTCCATCCACGATCAATGTTAAACCTGCATGAGCGATAGGTTCATCAGTAAGGACAGGACGTGGAGAAAAGTTCTGTGCCACAATTGCAAGGCAATCGTGTGTGCCTTGTGTGCCCCTACCTTTCCCCTCCTCCCTCTGAGTCTGTAAAGACTCATCCCTTACAGGCAGAATGGTGGTGGGATTCAATGTATTGCAGCTCTGGATAATGAAATTACTGGGCGCCAGCAAAGCTAATTCCCACTTAGTGAGCCTTAAAGTGGTTCAATGCTGTGTTTGTTTACATGTAAGTAGGGTCGCTACTGTATGTGGCACCTACAGATACAATGGTTGATTCAGAACAATATCTGCAGATTTGTAAACTAAGGTAGCAGTGGCAGCTACTGCCCGCAAACAAACCGGCAAGGCCCTGGCGACCGGGTCCAAAACAGCACTGTAGTATGCTACAGGGTGTTGTTTATCACCATGCCATTGAGGTAACACGCCTGCAGAATGTCCCTTCACTTTATGACAAAACAGGGAAAAAGCTTGTTATAATGTGGAATGCCTAGCACTGGTGGTGGTATCAATAACTCTTTTGACCACAATTTCTCAGGGATTTCTGACAGCCAGCCTGGCAATGCCTTTAAGACAGGCATAAGCCTGTTGTCATCATACTGCCACAGGGCATCTTGTACAGTATCAGCGTGTTGTTCTGGGACATGCAGAAAGAATCCAGCAGACGAGCAGCTGATAGAACATCTAAGTTTTGTGATGAGATCGCGACTAAGCAAACTGACAGGGGCACTAGTGGACAACAAGAAAGAGTGTGTGTGTTTGTAAGAGGACCTAGCGTGACAGTCAAGAGCTCTGAACACACCATTTCAACGGGACTGTTTGATATTCCTACTGTAGTGACAGTTTTGTCAGAGCTAGGAAATTCCTGGCTACCTGCTATTAATGAAACAGAAGCTCCGGTATCTATTAGGCAAAGTATTTAGTGTTTTATTTATGATTAAATTTACCATGGGATCATGTTTATCTGTAGCTAACACTGGATACACCAGAGCATTGACCTCATGTCAATCTCTATTCCCGGGACACTGTCTAAATTCCCTGCGATCATCAGAGGAGTTTAGTCTCCCTTACACGGGGGGTCCCTTTCAATCATGTCCTTTTTCATGACAGTTGTAACACACTGTAGTTCTCTGGGGAGCTGGCCCCCTCCCACTGGAGAATGTCCTGCGAGCTGGCTGAGCCAACTGCTCAGCTGCTTTGATCTGTACATTCATTAACTTCTGCTTTCTGTATCCTTTTCAACTAAATTATTTTCATGATGTCTACACCATTCGATGATATTAGCAAGGGTTTTGGTTTTCCAATCAGGGGACTGAGTTTTGAGTCTGGATTGTATGGGTCTTTTCAATCCTTCTACATACAAAGTGATCAATAATGGTGCCAGATCTGGCTTTCCTTGTATATCAGGAATACCTCTGTGACATTTTACAATTTTAAAGAATTTGGCAGTGTAATCTACAACTAATTCTTTTGGTTCCTGGGCAATTCCCGTAATTTTTGTCCAATCAATTATTGCAGGGAATGTTTTGTTAAATGCTGTTTCTAGTTCTAATCATTTAGAAACTAGCTGATCACTATTAAGCTCATCAGCAGTAGCATTCCATTGTAATTGATGCATCAGGGATGAGTAATCATTGGGTTTAAAAACGACAAGTAATAATTGCAAAACATCTCTATATGTGGGCTTGTGAATATTCTTAGTTGGAATTAAATGATCCCAAGCTGCTTTGGGATCCTTCCTGGGATCCGTCATCTTTTCTGCTAGGGCTCTAAGGTCTGATGCCATCCAGGGAACATGCATTGAGTATGTAACAGCCGGCCCTGCACCCCCAGCTGGAGGGGCTGTAATAAGCCTGACCGGGTATAGGGTCGGATGCAATATACCAGGATCTGCAGGGGTCAAGGTCTGTGGTGTTATGCATTGACCTCTACCTCTGCCTAAAGGTGTTACAACGTAGTCCAGTGTCTCTGCACCAGAAGAATCTGGTGACTGAACATGAACTAAAGATTCCTGTAATGTAGTGTTATCAAAGAGGGAACAAATGGCAGCAGCAACTTTAGGGGTTTCTATAGACTGTTCACCCTCTGCTCTATATTAAAGAGGTAGGTGCAGAGGCAATGATCTAGGAAGTGTCTATTGCCAGTGCCCCTTAACTCTGTGGGTTCTGGATAATCTGATGTAAGTACGGGTATAATGCCTCCTCCCTTTCTCCAATTTCCTCATATGTCTGTTTTCAAGACCATAGTCCTTGCCGCATAAGGCGGAGGGTTTTGTATTAGAGGTGACAATAAAAGTTCATCAACTACCCACAAACAATAAGATTTCCATTCATTACAACTTTTCAACTTATTTCCTAAATTATTTAAAACATTTGCATCAAAGGTACCTGTTAGAGTAAATGTTAGATAATTGTGTTTTCTTATTTTATTCTTTCAAATGTCTGACCGCACTCTCACCATGCTTACAACACATAACACTAGCCGGTGTACTCAGAGGGACTACCTTTTTGTGGACTGATTTTGCCCCATTCGCCTTACCACTAGTGTACACAAATCTCCTCAAAAACCATCTCTCACAAGCAAATGGTGTCTCCTGCCACAGCAAGGAGATGAATCAATGATTTTCAATTCAGTTAAGTATACCCACAAGCGTCACGTCTGATGGAGTAGAGAACCCCTTTCTCCTCAGGCTGTTATAAGTTTCTCAACAAGAAAAGTTTTCACACAGATCTATTTCCTATCAAGTACTTACAATACCTGCTATGAGAAATGGCCTTACAGTTTTCCTTACACCTTCATCATACTTTGGGCAAGAAAAAGTCACACAAATATATATCTTTCCCTTGGGTTCCTATAAATGCTGATATGAGCGGTTTACTCTTTTGTTCCTGGTATGGGAATGGAGTTAAGTTTACATTTTGCACACATTTACTCAGTGTCATTCATCTCTTACACACATACATTGCAACACAAAATACTTGTAGCAGCTATTGCATTAGTTTAACTCTATACAATTCCAACCTTCAATGCTTAGTACGTAATGCAACTGTAAGTTATACAATTTATACCATTTATATTATTAATTGACGGAAAAAACATAAGGTTAGAACCTGAAAATAAGGATAAAGCAATATATGCACAAATTTGAGTGTTACAATAATCAAAGATAGCAGTGATTTTTTGGAAAGAACTGTGTTGAATGTTAGTCCCATAAAAATAAGTAGTATTCATATATAAATAAAAACACAGAAGGCTATGCTTTGTTGTCTGTTCCTTACCTCAGGAACAAGGTTTTTTTTGGAGCGAGCACTGCATACACGGGACAGGCATACTGTATCATTATGCCACAGAAAGGGAAGGCAGAAAAGTTTCTCACCTTACAGCGCTGTTTAGTTTCTGCGGTAGAAGATCCAGCAGCCGTGTTGTCTCGTGTAAGCAGTATGACGTCCGACCTGACAGAAACATCAAATGTGATAGCAATATTTATGAGATACGCCAGGATCAGATGAAACAGCATATATGGTTTATTTGCATCTAGGCCCAGATGGGTGTCAGGGAGCATGCAGGCTCAGTGAGACAATTTGGGTTACAGGGCTCACAGTTTATATAGTATACAATAAACATTACATCAGAAATGGCTACGTGACAGAGAACACAATCCATCTTTATTACTGTCATCCAAATATGATACTTATTCTTAATTATGAGCATGGAAAGACCCTTGGGCAGTCACTTAGGGGCCACAAGTTAGTAATAGAGCTCTATCCACCACTCTCAGCCCTCAAATTATGGAATTCGGTCCTTTTTAGCAAGTCATGCACAGAAAGCATAATTAGCAAGAAACAGGTGCAGGGAGAGATGAACACTATTATATACTGTTCAGAATATATGATTCCTGCACCCAGAATTACATTGATACCATAATTAAGAAAAACACCCTGTACCCACATAGCTGGATTAAGGGGGAGAAGGTGTGTGTGTGTGTGTGTGTGTGTGTGTGTGTGTGTGTGTGGGTGGGGGGGGGGGCATTAAGGTGTTATGTGATTTATATGATGTAAGTCCAGGTAGTGTTTAGAATTTGAATCGTTGTACTATACATCTATGGCACCGGTGCATTGGAAGTAACAGAGGAGGGTGTTGATGATTTGGAATATATATATATATATATATATATATATATATATATATTCTGGAATGCCACATACAATGCTTACT
Source organism: Pseudophryne corroboree (assembly GCF_028390025.1). Taxonomy (NCBI): domain Eukaryota; kingdom Metazoa; phylum Chordata; class Amphibia; order Anura; family Myobatrachidae; genus Pseudophryne; species Pseudophryne corroboree. The sequence continues at coordinate 265,513,947 of NC_086451.1, read as the reverse complement.
TAACTTGGTGCGTCCACAAATAACATTTCAACATGACACCTCCCAGTGCCGATTATAGACTCAGTCTCCAGTCTCCATGTAAATCAACATTTCAATGCTATTTATTTCAGCATTTTCATCAGGACATCAAACAGTGTACAAACATGCTCACCTTATATCAAAAGTAACACCCAGTGACTGCAAGCCGCTGCCCAGGGCAGGACCGCATCCTCGTGGCCGTGGCACTGCCAGATGACATCAACAGGTCCGGCGCACCGGCGCTGACGTAATGTGTGTAACCCATAACCAAAGCAACAGTTTAAACATAAATAACGGACAGTGGGGGTAATTCCAAGTTGATCGCAGCAGAATTTTTTTTAGCAGTTGGGCAAAACCATGTGCACTGCAGGGGAGGCAGATATAACATGTGCAGAGAGAGTTAGATTTGGGTGAGTTATATTGTTTTTGTGCAGGGTAAATACTGGCTGCTTTATTTTACACTGCAAATTAGATTGCAGATTGAACACACCCCACCCAAATCTAACTCTCTCTGCACATGTTATAACTGCCTCCCCCGCAGTGCACATGGTTTTGCCCAACTGCTAAAAAATTTCCTGCTGCGATCAACTTGGAATTACCCCCAGTGTGCAGCTATGTCAGTCCATAAAACTTTCAACATTGCAGCATATAGGCATGTATAGAGTAAAGCAAAACAGATACATATCAGATACAACTGATATAAGGCATATAGCCAGGACCCCTGCTGCTGGCTGCTGTGCCTGTCACACTGTTTGACAGGCAGCGGCGCTGGCAGCTTGAAGCTTCCCCCTACCTACTTGCAGGGTCCGTCCGTGTCGTGGGCTCTGGCTTAAAAGGGGGTGGGGCTAAATGGCACCGAGGGGCGGAGCTACACCAAACCATGCTGAAGAGGACAGAAGCTACTACAAATCCAGCCAGCCAGATGGTATGTTTAAGAAGCATGAGAAAGTGTGTGTGTGTGTGTGTGTGTGTGTGTGTGTATCTTTGTGTATGTGTGTGGAAGGCAGTGTATATGGCACTGTGCGGAAATGTGTATCTGGCACTGTAGGGTACTGTGTATCTGGCACTGGGGAACTGTGTATCTGGCACTGTGGGGCACTGTGTATCTGGCACTGTGGGACACTGTGTATCTGGCACTTTAGGGCACTGTATATCTGGCACTCTGGGGCACTGTGTATCAGGCACTGATGGGCACTGTGTATCTGGCACTGTGGGACACTGCATATCTGGCACTGTGGGGCACTGTGTATCTGGCACTGTGGGGGCATATGTGTATCTGGCACAGTGGGGTTATATCTGGCACTGTGGGGGCATATATGGCACTGCTGGGGGCATTTGTGTATCTGGCACTGTGGGGCATTTGTGAATCTGGCACTGTGGGGCATTTGTGTATCTGGACCCCCATATGTGTATCATGCCCCCATTTTCATTGGCCACCCCACATGTGTCTACCCCATCTGTGTCACCCCTGTCGGTCTGCTCCTCCCCTTTAGAATGTAAGCTCTCATGAATAGGGCCCTCTTCCCTCATGTGTTTAGCCTTTTCTTACTTTAATAATCCCCAACTGCCCAATTCCTGCAGTTTTTTGGCTACCTTGGAACTTATCTCTATGTCATTTACTCGTGTAGTTATGCTTAGATACCCTGTACTTGTCCTATATTGTCTTCAACTGTAAGTCACTGTTTTCCTATTTTGATTATGTGCATATGTACTCTGTAATTGGGCACTGCGGAACCCTTGTGGTGCCATATAAATAAAGGATAATAATAATAATAATAATAATAAATGTGCCATTTGGCCACATCCATTTTTAGGCACGCGCGCCATAGGCGCGCGCACACAATACCAGTAAGACATTTTTTCTGCTTGCACCACTGGTGGGATGGGGGGCATAATTTGTATAAATGGCACTTCTGAGAGCATTTTATATAACTGGCGCTACTACAGGGCTATTATGTATATAACTGGCGCAACTACAGGGGCTATTATGCATATAACTGGTGCTACCACAGGACTATTATGTGTATAACCGGCACTACCACAGAGGCTACTATGTACATAACCAGCGCTACCAAAGGGCCTATTATGTGTATAACTGGCACCACTACTGGGGACATTTTGTGTATAAACAGCACTACTATGCGCAGGGTAATGTGAATAAGATTGTGCTATTGTGTGGCGTAATTTGAAATGGGGGTACTAATGTGTGGTCACGCCCCTTTCTTGTGAGACCACGCCCCTTTCCGCCGCAGTCTGTCCCTTTGTAAAATATGGGAGGCTGCAAATTTTTCGTTTGCAGTGGGGTGCCGAACACCCTTGCACCGGCCCTACATATAGCAAAACACAGACCTAGATCCAAGCAATACAGAGGTAACAAATCAAATATACACTGCTCAAAAAAATAAAGGGAACACTAAAATAACACATCCTAGATCTTAATGAATGAAATATTCTTATTAAATACTTTGTTCTTTACATAGTTGAATGTGCTGACAACAAAATCACACAAAAATTATCAATGGAAATCAAATTTATTAACCCATGGAGGTCTGGATTTGGAGTCACACTCAAAATGAAAGTGGAAAAACACACTACAGGCTGATCCAACTTTGATGTAATGTCCTTAAAACAAGTCAAAATGAGGCTCAGTAGTGTGTGTGGCCTCCACGTGCCTGTATGACCTCCCTACAACCCACACAAGTGGCTCAGGTAGTGCAGCTCATCCAGGATGGCACATCAATGCGAGCTGTGGCAAGAAGGTTTGCTGTGTCTGTCAGCGTAGTGTCCAGAGCATGGAGGCGCTACCAGGAGACAGGCCAGTACATCAGAAGACGTGGAGGAGGCTGTAGGAGGGCAACAACCCAGCAGCAGGACCGCTACCTCCGCCTTTGTGCAAGGAGGAACAGGAGGAGCACTGCCAGAGCCCTGCAAAATGACCTCCAGCAAGCCACAAATATGCATGTGTCTACTCAAACGATCAGAAACAGACTCCATGAGGGTGGTATGAGGGCCCGACGTCCACAGGTGGGGGTTGTGCTTACAGCCCAACACCGTGAAGGACGTTTGGCATTTGCCAGAGAACACCAAGATTGGCAAATTCGCCACTGGCGCCTTGTGCTCTTCACAGATAAAAGCAGGTTCTCACTGAGCACATGTGACAGACGTGACAGAGTCTGGAGATGCCAAGGAGAACGTTCTGCTGCCTGCAACATCCTCCAGCATTACCGGTTTGGCAGTGGGTCAGTAATGGTGTGGGGTGGCATTTCTTTGGGGGGGCCGCACAGCCCTCCATGTGCTCGCCAGAGGTAGCCTGATTGCCATTAGGTACCGAGATGAGATCCCCAGACCCCTTGTGAGACCATATGCTGGTGCGGTTGGCCCTGGGTTCCTCCTAATGCAAGACAATGCTAGACCTCATGTGGCTGGAGTGTGTCAGCAGTTCCTGCAAGACGAAGGCATTGATGCTATGGATTGGCCCGCCCGTTCTCCAATTGAGCACATCTGGGACATCATGTCTCGCTCCATCCACCAACGCTATGTTGCACCACAGACTGTCCAGGAGTTGTCGGATGCTTTAGTCCAGGTCTGGGAGGAGATCCCTCAGGAGACCATCCGCCACCTCATCAGGAGCATGCCCAGGCGTTGTAGGGAGGTCATACAGGCACGTGGAGGCCACACACACTACGGAGCCTCATTTTGACTTGTTTTCAGGACATTACATCAAAGTTGGATCAGCCTGTAGTGTGTTTTTCCACTTTAATTTTGAGGGTGACTCCGCATCCAGACCTCCATGGGTTAATAAATTTGATTTCCATTGATAATTTTTGTGTGATTTTGTTGTCAGCACATTCAACTATGTAAAGAACAAAGTATTTAACAAGAATATTTCATTTATTCAGATCTAGGATGTGTTATTTTAGTGTTCCCTTTATTTTTTTGAGCAGTGTGTATATATATATATATATATATATATACATGTGGGGAATAAAGGCGGCACTCACGCAGATTTTTGCTGAAGTAGAAAAGTAGTCAGTTTTATTAGACCGACATGTTTCGGGGACTCGCCCCGTCCTCAGGGCATTAACAACCCAAACTGACCAAAAGCCATACATTTATACCACCACAAGACAAACAATCATATGTGAATCAAACTCACCTGCTCACCGCCGCCGCATGGAGTGTCCGGACGCCCTGCAGTTTTTCCGCGTCGCCCTCCTCTGACGTCATCCAGCCGCGCCTAGTCCGTCTCCAAGGAGACGCGTCAAGCGCTTGCTGGGCATCCGGAGGTCTTCCGCCGGTCACATACTGCTGACCCGTGACCTCATCTGACAGCGTAGAGCCCGGGTGACATCTGTGAAACGAATACATACAGAATACATATAAGTGCAATACATAAAAACATATATACATAGCAGGCATCGTATCTACTATTTACCCTGGTCCCTAGACATTTAGATCTGACCCTGCCAGCTCATAATACCATTACTATGTATGGATGTTACAATAATACAGGCTGATGTACACCTTTCTCTAAGGGGGAAAGTTATTTATTAAAAATCTACCAACCAAGCTGACTATGCCACTGTTTGATAAAGTAGTAATCTACCCCCCTGGATGAAAAGCATATCTAATCTGCTATCCAGCCAAGTTACAAAAAACATTGTAAGCCTAGATTTTCGTTAAGACCTCGGGGGGAAAGGGTCCCTAATTTATAAATCCACCTGGATTCTCGTTGTAAGAGTGTCCTATCCCTGTTGCCCCCCCTGAGGGTCTTAGGAGCCTGGTCGATCAATATGGCCCTAATACTAGCGACCCCGTGTTTAAATGCCAGGCAGTGCCTTGCAAATGGCTGGTCACTCACTCCCTTTTCAAAGGCTTTCTTGATGGCACTCCTATGGAGGGCCATACGTTCTCGGAACTGGCGTATGGTCTTGCCAACATATGCAAGACCACACGGGCAGGTCAAGAGATACACAACGTGCGTGGATGTGCACGTAAGGCGATGATTGATGGCTATTTTCTTCCCTGTGTGTGGGTGGTTAAACGTATTGCCTGTCATTAGGGTGTTACAGGTAGCACAACCAAGGCACCTATAGCACCCTGGTTTAGTTCTAAGGAAATGGGCATCCTGTTTGCAGGTTAACTGGGTAACATCCAATTTCACTATGTGTTCCCCTATGTTGCGACCCCTGGTGTAACTGGGGAGTAATGATGTCTGAGATAATGAAGACAAGCCACCATCTGTTTGGATAATGGGCCAAAACGTTTTGGCCTTTCTTATCCGTTGTTTTGTAGCTGTGGGGTATCTATTAACCCAGGGCAATCTCGGTCTCTCCTCCCTATTTGGGCAATTAGTAGGCCTAAGTGTGTGTTCCCGTGATACTTTTAGGGCCCTGGATTTAGCTTTTTCTAGTTCGCCTAGAGGATACCCCCGTTCTGCGAACCTTACTAGCATGTTATCCATAGCTACCAAGGTTTCTGCTGGATCAGAGGTTATCCGGCGAACTCGCAGAAATTGCGAGTATGGTAACCCTCTTCTGGTGGAACTCGGGTGAAAGCTATGATAATCCAAGAGCGTATTTCTGTCGGTCTTTTTAGTAAATATAGACGTCGACAGAATGCCTTGTTTGAGAGTGATTTTCACATCCAAGAAATTAATGGCAGTATCATCAACCTTAAAGGTAAATTGTACTGGATGCTGCGTAGCATTATGGTCCTCCCATAATTTAACTAAATCCTCCCTGGGTCCCCGCCACAGTACAATCAGGTCATCAATGTATCTCTTAAAGTAAATCACATTAGACAGTAACTGTGGACCTAGATACAACAATTTAGATTCCACCTGATGCATGAATGCATTAGCGTATGCTGGGGCCACTGCGGACCCCATCGCACATCCTGCTAACTGTAACATAAATTTGCCATTGAAAACAAAGTAATTACGTCTAAGCACTTTATCCAAGAGGGACAGAAAGAATGAAACAACTGGGCCCTGGTACATATCATTATCTTGTATTAATGCCCTCACTGCCTCCAAGCCCAGTTCATGCGGTATGCATGTATATAGGCTCGTCACGTCCGAACTGCAGAGCAATAGGCCCTCAGGTAAGTCTCCCAGGGCTTGAAGCTGCAGCAGTAAGGACGTGGTATCCTTCAAGTATGTAGGGAGGGATTGAATGCAGGGATTTAAATATGCATCTAAATACACAGATACTGGATGATACAGTGAGCCCCTGGCAGACACAATTGGTCTGCCAGGGGGGTCCACCAATGTTTTGTGGACCTTGGGCACCGTATAGAACAACGGGGCTCTAGGATGATCAATGGTAAGGGCCTTAACTGTTTCCTCTGAAATAAAGCCTTGATCCCTAGCCATAATTAAGGATGCATCAAGTTCCTTTTTATACTCCTTAGTGGGGTCCATCGTCAATCTTTTGTAAACGTCCGTATTGCCGAGCTGCCGCTCGCATTCTTTCACATAATCGGCAAGGTCCTGAATAACAATAGAACCGCCTTTATCGGCCTTCCGGACGACGATGTCTGTTCTAAGGGACAGTTCTCGTAGTGTGGCCATTTCATGTTTAGAGAGGTTATGATGTATCTGTACTGTTGTCTGACTGGAATCCTCTGTCTCCAATAGGCGCAGGAATGTCCGTATGGACGGGTTAAGACTGGGGGGATCAAAGTTAGATGAAGGAGCTATTTTTCTTAATTTTATTGGAATATCGGATTCCTTGTCGCCAAGTGGTTGTGTATTAAAATACTCCTGTCGTCTCAATGTTCTACCCAGACGGAAAACCTCTACTTTGTTCTCCAGTGGGTCCGGTAGGACAGTGGGTACAAATGTGAGGCCCTTAGCCAAAAGGCTATACTCCTGTTCAGTTAGCGGAACCGAAGACAGGTTAAATACCAGTTCCTTCAGGCTCGTGGAGGCTTTTGCCCGGATGATCCTCTGGTTTTGCTTGGCCCTCCGCGTCCTCGCCCTTTTGCTGGCTGGGGTATGCGTTTGGAGCGGGTACCTGGTGTTTGTATTGCCTGGCCTAAAGGGAGTGGTCCTTCCGACTGAGACGTGGTACCCGACTGTCCCTCAGAGTCACTGGCTGAAGAGCCTGCCACCGTCTGCTGTTCTCTCCGTCTACGTGAAGATGATCTCCAATTGGGTTGCTTATATTCCTGCGTAGATCTTGTTCCTCCTAGCCAGGGGTAGACTTGTCTTTGCTGGTAGTCTCTCTGTACCATGGCTAGTTTATCCTTTTTAAAGCGCACCAGGTCCTGGCGGTACTGCTCAATTTGTGTTCCCAATTTCGTCACCCAATCTGTCTGGGTGTCCAATTGCAGTGTAGGTTTATGCTCTCCTTCAAATTGTATAAGTTGTTCTCTGACTAAATTGAGCTCCCTCGTGGACTCTTCCACCACAAGCAGCAGGAGGTCCATGGAGCACTTATTAAGAATAGCCACCCAACGGCGGCAGAAGGCTGTATTGAATCGGCCGATGGTTGGTGAATTACGGATCCTAAACCCACGGGGGATGAGGTTACTCCGGTAATAATCGGATAGAGTAATTCCGTGGTAAAGAAAATCCACCTCCCTTTGCTTCATCCGCAGCCATTTCTTATACAGCTCGTCACAGGTGTTTTTGACGGGGTCATCATCCAAGCGTCTCTCTATTAGTATAGCATTAGCCTCGATGTCTGAAAAACTGAGACGTTCACTGGCATCCTTTTGTATCAGGTCCAAGGCAGTGTCCAGAGCCGTGTTGTTATCCATTTTGGCCCTCAGTGCAAGCTGTTTAGGGTAATCTGATGTCCCGGATCAGAGTATAGATACCACACCACACCAAGTGATTAAAAAGGAATCAATTCCTCCACAGGATCCCTATGAATGTAACAGTCCTGGGGTAAATGATCATCAGTAGGTGCCTTGGCAGAGACTGGTAACGCTGACTGCTGAACCTGTCCCAATATATAGACAAATGGTCCCGGCACTCTTTCCACAAAGTGAAGATACTGCGGTGCCTTCCCTGAGGGGTTACCTCATAGATACATGTGGGGAATAAAGGCGGCAATCACGCAGATTTTTGCTGAAGTAGAAAAGTAGTCAGTTATATTAGACCGACATGTTTCGGGGACTCGCCCCGTCCTCAGGGCATTAACAACCCAAACTGACCAAAAGCCATACATTTATACCACCACAAGACAAACAATCATATGTGAATCAAACTCACCTGCTCACCGCCGCCGCATGGAGTGTCCGGACGCCCTGCAGTTTTTCCGCGTCGCCCTCCTCTGACGTCATCCAGCCGCGCCTAGTCCGTCTCCAAGGAGACGCGTCAAGCGCTTGCTGGGCATCCGGAGGTCTTCCGCCGGTCACATACTGCTGACCCGTGACCTCATCTGACAGCGTAGAGCCCGGGTGACATCTGTGAAACGAATACATACAGAATACATATAAGTGCAATACATAAAAACATATATACATAGCAGGCATCGTATCTACTATTTACCCTGGTCCCTAGACATTTAGATCTGACCCTGCCAGCTCATAATACCATTACTATGTATGGATGTTACAATAATACAGGCTGATGTACACCTTTCTCTAAGGGGGAAAGTTATTTATTATAAATCTACCAACCAAGCTGACTATGCCACTGTTTTATTCCCCACATGTATCTATGAGGTAACCCCTCAGGGAAGGCACCGCAGTATCTTCACTTTGTGGAAAGAGTGCCGGGACCATTTGTCTATATATTGGGACAGGTTCAGCAGTCAGCGTTACCAGTCTCTGCCAAGGCACCTACTGATGATCATTTACCCCAGGACTGTTACATTCATAGGGATCCTGTGGAGGAATTGATTCCTTTTTAATCACTTGGTGTGGTGTGGTATCTATACTCTGATCCGGGACATCAGATTACCCTAAACAGCTTGCACTGAGGGCCAAAATGGATAACAACACGGCTCTGGACACTGCCTTGGACCTGATACAAAAGGATGCCAGTGAACGTCTCAGTTTTTCAGACATCGAGGCTAATGCTATACTAATAGAGAGACGCTTGGATGATGACCCCGTCAAAAACACCTGTGACGAGCTGTATAAGAAATGGCTGCGGATGAAGCAAAGGGAGGTGGATTTTCTTTACCACGGAATTACTCTATCCGATTATTACCGGAGTAACCTCATCCCCCGTGGGTTTAGGATCCGTAATTCACCAACCATCGGCCGATTCAATACAGCCTTCTGCCGCCGTTGGGTGGCTATTCTTAATAAGTGCTCCATGGACCTCCTGCTGCTTGTGGTGGAAGAGTCCACGAGGGAGCTCAATTTAGTCAGAGAACAACTTATACAATTTGAAGGAGAGCATAAACCTACACTGCAATTGGACACCCAGACAGATTGGGTGACGAAATTGGGAACACAAATTGAGCAGTACCGCCAGGACCTGGTGCGCTTTAAAAAGGATAAACTAGCCATGGTACAGAGAGACTACCAGCAAAGACAAGTCTACCCCTGGCTAGGAGGAACAAGATCTACGCAGGAATATAAGCAACCCAATTGGAGATCATCTTCACGTAGACGGAGAGAACAGCAGACGGTGGCAGGCTCTTCAGCCAGTGACTCTGAGGGACAGTCGGGTACCACGTCTCAGTCGGAAGGACCACTCCCTTTAGGCCAGGCAATACAAACACCAGGTACCCGCTCCAAACGCATACCCCAGCCAGCAAAAGGGCGAGGACGCGGAGGGCCAAGCAAAACCAGAGGATCATCCGGGCAAAAGCCTCCACGAGCCTGAAGGAACTGGTATTTAACCTGTCTTCGGTTCCGCTAACTGAACAGGAGTATAGCCTTTTGGCTAAGGGCCTCACATTTGTACCCACTGTCCTACCGGACCCACTGGAGAACAAAGTAGAGGTTTTCCATCTGGGTAGAACATTGAGACGACAGGAGTATTTTAATACACAACCACTTGGCGACAAGGAATCCGATATTCCAATAAAATTAAGAAAAATAGCTCCTTCATCTAACTTTGATCCCCCCAGTCTTAACCCGTCCATACGGACATTCCTGCGCCTATTGGAGACAGAGGATTCCAGTCAGACAACAGAACAGATACATCATAACCTCTCTAAACATGAAATGGCCACACTACGAGAACTGTCCCTTAGAACAGACATCGTCGTCCGGAAGGCCGATAAAGGCGGTTCTATTGTTATTCAGGACCTTGCCGATTATGTGAAAGAATGCGAGCGGCAGCTCGGCAATACGGACGTTTACAAAAGATTGACGATGGACCCCACTAAGGAGTATAAAAAGGAACTTGATGCATCCTTAATTATGGCTAGGGATCAAGGCTTTATTTCAGAGGAAACAGTTAAGGCCCTTACCATTGATCATCCTAGAGCCCCGTTGTTCTATACGGTGCCCAAGGTCCACAAAACATTGGTGGACCCCCCTGGCAGACCAATTGTGTCTGCCAGGGGCTCACTGTATCATCCAGTATCTGTGTATTTAGATGCATATTTAAATCCCTGCATTCAATCCCTCCCTACATACTTGAAGGATACCACGTCCTTACTGCTGCAGCTTCAAGCCCTGGGAGACTTACCTGAGGGCCTATTGCTCTGCAGTTCGGACGTGACGAGCCTATATACATGCATACCGCATGAACTGGGCTTGGAGGCAGTGAGGGCATTAATACAAGATAATGATATGTACCAGGGCCCAGTTGTTTCATTCTTTCTGTCCCTCTTGGATAAAGTGCTTAGACGTAATTACTTTGTTTTCAATGGCAAATTTATGTTACAGTTAGCAGGATGTGCGATGGGGTCCGCAGTGGCCCCAGCATACGCTAATGCATTCATGCATCAGGTGGAATCTAAATTGTTGTATCTAGGTCCACAGTTACTGTCTAATGTGATTTACTTTAAGAGATACATTGATGACCTGATTGTACTGTGGCGGGGACCCAGGGAGGATTTAGTTAAATTATGGGAGGACCATAATGCTACGCAGCATCCAGTACAATTTACCTTTAAGGTTGATGATACTGCCATTAATTTCTTGGATGTGAAAATCACTCTCAAACAAGGCATTCTGTCGACGTCTATATTTACTAAAAAGACCGACAGAAATACGCTCTTGGATTATCATAGCTTTCACCCGAGTTCCACCAGAAGAGGGTTACCATACTCGCAATTTCTGCGAGTTCGCCGGATAACCTCTGATCCAGCAGAAACCTTGGTAGCTATGGATAACATGCTAGTAAGGTTCGCAGAACGGGGGTATCCTCTAGGCGAACTAGAAAAAGCTAAATCCAGGGCCCTAAAAGTATCACGGGAACACACACTTAGGCCTACTAATTGCCCAAATAGGGAGGAGAGACCGAGATTGCCCTGGGTTAATAGATACACCACAGCTACAAAACAACGGATAAGAAAGGCCAAAACGTTTTGGCCCATTATCCAAACAGATGGTGGCTTGTCTTCATTATCTCAGACATCATTACTCCCCAGTTACACCAGGGGTCGCAACATAGGGGAACACATAGTGAAATTGGATGTTACCCAGTTAACCTGCAAACAGGATGCCCATTTCCTTAGAACTAAACCAGGGTGCTATAGGTGCCTTGGTTGTGCTACCTGTAACACCCTAATGACAGGCAATACGTTTAACCACCCACACACAGGGAAGAAAATAGCCATCAATCATCGCCTTACGTGCACATCCACGCACGTTGTGTATCTCTTGACCTGCCCGTGTGGTCTTGCATATGTTGGCAAGACCATACGCCAGTTCCGAGAACGTATGGCCCTCCATAGGAGTGCCATCAAGAAAGCCTTTGAAAAGGGAGTGAGTGACCAGCCATTTGCAAGGCACTGCCTGGCATTTAAACACGGGGTCGCTAGTATTAGGGCCATATTGATCGACCAGGCTCCTAAGACCCTCAGGGGGGGCAACAGGGATAGGACACTCTTACAACGAGAATCCAGGTGGATTTATAAATTAGGGACCCTTTCCCCCCGAGGTCTTAACGAAAATCTAGGCTTACAATGTTTTTTGTAACTTGGCTGGATAGCAGATTAGATATGCTTTTCATCCAGGGGGGTAGATTACTACTTTATCAAACAGTGGCATAGTCAGCTTGGTTGGTAGATTTTTAATAAATAACTTTCCCCCTTAGAGAAAGGTGTACATCAGCCTGTATTATTGTAACATCCATACATAGTAATGGTATTATGAGCTGGCAGGGTCAGATCTAAATGTCTAGGGACCAGGGTAAATAGTAGATACGATGCCTGCTATGTATATATGTTTTTATGTATTGCACTTATATGTATTCTGTATGTATTCGTTTCACAGATGTCACCCGGGCTCTACGCTGTCAGATGAGGTCACGGGTCAGCAGTATGTGACCGGCGGAAGACCTCCGGATGCCCAGCAAGCGCTTGACGCGTCTCCTTGGAGACGGACTAGGCGCGGCTGGATGACGTCAGAGGAGGGCGACGCGGAAAAACTGCAGGGCGTCCGGACACTCCATGCGGCGGCGGTGAGCAGGTGAGTTTGATTCACATATGATTGTTTGTCTTGTGGTGGTATAAATGTATGGCTTTTGGTCAGTTTGGGTTGTTAATGCCCTGAGGACGGGGCGAGTCCCCGAAACATGTCGGTCTAATAAAACTGACTACTTTTCTACTTCAGCAAAAATCTGCGTGAGTGCCGCCTTTATTCCCCACATGTATCTATGAGGTAACCCCTCAGGGAAGGCACCGCAGTATCTTCACTTTGTGGAAAGAGTGCCGGGACCATTTGTCTATATATATATATATATATATATATATTCCTCAGACAACGGAGACACAGGAGTTACATCCAGATGGCTATCGAAAGTGGCATGTCGGACAAACGAGTGACCAAACACTTCTGTGCAGCACGACACTCACTTGCGTCCTTAAGGTACATGATTATTGATTATATTCTGCCCCCCTTGCGCAGAGGCGATTGTGCTAAAATGCTCCTACGCAAGGAGGCAAAGTGGATCTACAAACTAGACACTTTATGGCCTAAAGGACATAGGGGCCTATTTATCACCATCCGCATCAAGGATGCGGATGACAGTTGATAAAGTCGCCCAAACTCGCACTGCGATAATTGATTACATCGCATGGATGTATCAATTATCTCAAGCATGGACAGGGCTTGCGGTCAAGCTCTGTCCCTGCGATGACCTTCCGCACCATCATCTGGTTATTTAAAAAAAAAAAAATAACCCAATGTCCTGCTGCGCATGCGCCGCCCCCACCGACATTTGCTGCTACTGCCGCCACCCGGTCGACCCCCCAAGGGGCAGAGAAAGCTGGGCAAATGCCTCCCTATTGCAGTGCTGCCCTGTGATCTCGCCAGCCTGAGCTGGCGAGATTATCACAGGGCACACTGCAGTATTTTTTCACATTTTTTTTTTTAGTAAATCTGGTCAGATCGCATTTCTCATTATAAGTATGGGGAATGCGACGTGGTTTACTAAATAAAAGTGAATTAATGGGTTTGGAGCAGTTTTTCATGAAATCTGTTCCAAATGCCCTTTCATACATTCAGGTGATACTGTAATAATGTGAAAAGGGTGTGAAATGAAAACACCCTTTTTCACATTATTTTTGAAAAAATAATGTTAATAAATAAACCCCTTAATTATTCTATCCACTACGGATCTTTCTTGATGCATAACTACACATGATCCATACAGAACAGTGAGATAAGGATGAAATCCCATTGCAAGCATTCTACAAACATGAGATTAGATATTAACAATTAATAAAGAAAAAGAAAAAGGTTTTTTTTTTTTTTTTTTATTAATTCAATTTAATTTCCCATTTTTTCCTATTCTCCCACCTGGTAAAATCTTCAAAATACAGTATACCGCCTTTCTGAGACAAATACCGCTATGAAAAGCGTCTATTTACCGTGGAAGCAACCGGAAATCCGCGGTGGATGCCAAATATACGTCACTTCTGGTTCCATTTTAGTAGAACTAAATTTTGATTCACACTGAAACGGAACTGATCTTACCAAGTGGGGAACTCAGAGACTGATACCATTCCATTGTTTGATGAACCCCTGCCATTTATGTCATCATGTTTTGGTACTGTGTTGCCTAATAGAAATCACTGTGTAAATATATCCATTGCTGCTATATGTATTTTGTATTTCTCTAACGTCCTAGAGGATGCTGGGGTCCATTTAGTACCATGGGGTATAGATGGGTCCGCAGGAGCCTTCGGCACTTTAAGACTTTTTTACAGTGTGAACTGACTCCTCCCTCTATGCCCCTTCTCCAACCTCAGTTTAGAAATTGTGCCCGGTGAGACTGGAGGCATGCTAGTGGAGCTCTTCAGAGTTCTGCTGGAAAAGACTTTGTTAGGATTTTAATTTTCAGGTAAGCAGCTGGCAACAGCTTCCCTGCTTCGTGGGACTTAGGAGGAGGAGTAGGAACCGACTTCCTGTGTAGTTCCATGGCTCTGCTCCCGCTGACAGGACACCATTTGCTCCTGAAGGGTACTGAACATAGCCCACGCCTGGCTACCGCTCACTCCCACAGCACTGCCGCCACCGCCTAACAGAGCCAGAAGTCAGAAGAGTGGTGAGTATATCACCAGAGACCTACAGAGAGGGGCCCTCTGGTCATCTTTGGTGGCAAAAGGTACAGCGCAGCGTCGGGATGGCTGCACTGACATGCATCTCCATAACACTATAAGCCCTTCACACACAGGGTGCAGGGCGAGGGTGGGGGCGCCCTGAGCTGCATGATAAATCCTACTCTCACTGGCAAAACATAAGACACAAGTACAGCCTCTGGTTTTACACAACCCCAGACAGTATAAAAATAATTGCTTCTGAGGCAGAATCGTGCCATTACAGGGGGCGGGTCTTCTCTGGCTTGCCAGCACTCACTCAGCGCCATTTTCTCCTGCAGATACACAGTGAAAAGACTGACAGATGATGTTTTCCTCCTCATAACGCCACTGAACAAGTACCAGGGTGTTATAGATGGGGGGGGGGGGGGGGGTGTATAGTAAATCAGGTGAGCGAGCCTAATATTGAACATTTCAGCGCTGAAGGTTTTGTCTATATTTTATACACAATTCACTTCATAGGGTGCGGTGTGTGAGCTGGCAAATCCCCCTGTGTGATTGTGGTGTGAAAGTGCACGATAGTGTCATGTCGAATGTAAACATGTCAGACATTACAGAGGAAGCCATTTTAGATACGCAGGAGTGTAATGTGGTGGCCCTTCCCACAGGGAAGGACCCAGTGTGGGTGGAAAATCTACAACAGATGATTTCCCAGCTTTCTAGAAAGTTCTCAGCGTCTGAACAAGAGACTAAATATTGGAGAAAATCAGTGGAAGATGTGCTGTATGCCGACCCCTCCACGTCATCCACACGTCCCCCCTCAAGTTCCCAGAAGAGGTCACTTGCGCAAATTATGCAAGGTGACACAGACACAGATTCCGACACAGGTGTCGACACTGGGGATTTGAGAGGGGTAGACGCCAAATTAGCAAAAAGCATTCAATATATGATAACGGCTATTAAAGAGGTGTTAGAGATTACAGAGGCAACACCTGAACCAGAGGAAAATAATTATTTTAATTTAAATTAGAAATCTGTGGTAACTTTTCCTCCTTCAAAGGAATTGAATACATTCTTTGAAAAATCCTGGACTAACCCTGAAAATAAATTTCATATTCCTAGAAGAATTCGTTTGGCCTATACTTTCCCTGAAGAGGATAGGAAGAGATGGGAATCACCCCCCATGGTAGACACGTCCGTGTCTAGGTTGTCTAAGAAAATTATTCTACCTGTCTCTGGGTCGGCTTCCTTAAAGGAGTCGGCTGACCGCAAAATGGAGACAACTTTAAAATCCCTTTATATGGCTAATGGAGCAGCACTCAGGCCCACCATTGCATGCGCCTGGGTGGGAAATGCTATTGTAAAATGGTCAGAAAACTTGCTAGATAATCTAGACACAGTTGATTGGGATAATGTGGTCTTAACTCTCGGTCACATAAAGGATTCTGCAGGTTACATGGTGGAAGCCATGAAAGATATTAGTTTATTCTGTTCAAAATCCTCAGCTATGGCGGTTTCGGCTCGCAGAGCACTGTGGATTCGCCAGTGGAATGCAGATGCAGAATCTTAAAAGAAAATTGAAGCGCTCCGCTATAAGGGTGAGGCGCTTTTTGGGGATGAGCTGGATACCTGGATTTCAACAGTTACCTCAGGTAAGTCAGCTTTTCTTCCTTATGCAGCAGCACCTGCAAAGAAGACATTGGGGATCATTCCGACCCGTTCGCTCGCTGCATTTTAATGCAGCAGAGCGAACGGGTACCTGCTGCGCATGCAGCGGCGCCGTAGTGCGCTAGCACATGCGGCACGGCCGAAGGCTGTAGCAGGATAGCGATCGCCTCTGCCTGATTGACAGGCAGAGGCAATCAGTGGGCAGGAGGGGGCAAAACGGTGGCCTTTGGCCGCCGTTTCATAGGCGTGGTCCGGCCAACACAGGCGTGGCTGGACCGAACAGGGGGCGGGCCACAGCAGCTGCGTGACATCATACGCAGCCGCTGCGGGCCAGGGAGCGAGGAGTAGCTCCCAGCCAGCACGCTAAAGCTGCGCTGGCCGGGAGTTACTCCTGAAGTGCAAAGGCATCGCCGCTGTGCGATGCCTTTGCACTTCTGCGAGGGGGGCCGGACTGACATGCGGGGTGGACTAGCCCCGTACTGGGCGTCCCCCCGCATGTCAGAAAAGAGGATCGTAACTGTGTAAAATTTTGTACAGCTGCGATCAACTCGGAATGACCCTTATACTCTGCTCATCCGATGCAGTCCTCTCGGCCCAACAAGTACAAAAAGGCCAAGGGTACCCCCTTCTTCACAGGAAGAGGGCGAGGAAGAGGTAAGAAACCTTCAGCAGCATCAGGATCTCAGTTGCAGAAGTCATCCGTTGCTTCTGCAAAAACCACAGCATGTCGCTGGGGCTCCCCTGAGGGAGTCAACTTAGGTGGGGGCACATCTGAAACTCTTCAGCCAGATCTGGATACAATCAGAGCTGGATCCCTGGATATTGCAAATAGTATCTCAAGGTTACAAGATGGAGTTTCAGGATCTCCCCCCATGCAGATTTTTCAAATCAGCCTTACCAGCTTCTGTACAAGACAGACAGACAATAACGGAAGCAATCCAAAAATTACGTCAGGACAAGGTAATCACCTTAGTCCCATTGCTACAACGGGGAAAGGGATTTTATTCGAGCCTGTTTGTAGTACCGAAGCCGGACGGCACGGTCAGACCGATTTTAAGCCTAAAATCGTTGAATCTTTATCTAAAAAGATTCAAATTCAAGATGGAGTCTCTAAGAGCAGTGATCTCCAGTTTGGAGGATAAGGAATTCATGGTGTCGGTGAACATCAAGGATGCTTATCTACATGTTCCCATTTACCCTCCACATCAAGCATACCTGAGGTTTGCATTTCAGGACTGTCACTATCAGTTCCAGACATTGCCATTCGGGCTCTCCACAGCACCGAGAGTGTTCACCAAGGTGATGGCAGAGATGATGGTTCTCCTTCGCAAGAAAGGAGTCAACATAATTCCTTACCTGGACGATCTCCTAATAAAAGCGAGATCCAGGGAAAAGTTAGTGCAGAGCATTGCACTATCCCTGACAGTACTTCAGAAACATGGTTGGATCATAAACTTTCCAAAATCACAGTTGGAACCGACGATGAGATTGTCATTTCTGGGAATGATACTGTACGCCGAGGTACAGAAAGTATTTCTACCGGTGGAAAAGGTTCTGGAAATCCAGACAATGGTCAAACAAATTTTGAAACCAGCATGTGTGTCGATTCATCAGTGCATCCGCCTGCTGGGGAAGATGGTAGCGTCTTACAAGGCTCTACACTATGGCCGATTCCATGCGAGGGTGTTCCAGTGGGATCTACTGGACAAATGGTCCGGATCGCATCTACACATGCACCAGAGAATAATCCTGTCGACGAAAGCCAGAATTTCTCTCCTGTGGTGGCTACACAGTTCTCACCTCCTAGAGGGATGCAGGTTTGGGATTCAAGCCTGGATCCTAGTGACCACGGATGCAAGTGTCCGAGGTTGGGGAGCAGTCACGCAAGGGGAAAGCTTCCAAGGAAGATGGTCAAGTCAAGAAACACTTCTTCACATAAACATTCTGGAGTTCAGAGCCATTTACAACGGTCTTCTACAAGCGGCGCATCTTTTTCAAGATTGTCCCATACAGATCCAGTCAGACAATGTAACAGCAGTGGCTTACATAAACCGTCAGGGCGGAACGTAAAGCAGAGCAGTAATGGCAGAGTTAACAAGAATACTCCTCTGGGCAGAAAGACACGCACAAGCTCTGTCAGCAATCTTCATTCCGGGAGTGAACAAATGGGAAGCGGACTTCCTGAGTAGACACGATCTCCACCCAGGGGAATGGGGCCTCCACCAAGAGGTCTTTGCGGAGGTAGCAAATCGTTGGGGCATTCCTCAAGTAGACATGATGGCACCTCGTCTCAACAAGAAGCTTCAGAAATACTGTTCCAGGTCGAGAGACCCACAAGCAATAGCAGTGGATGCACTGGTAACTCAGTGGGTGTTCCAGTCGGTGTATGTGTTCTCTCCACTTCTGCTAATACCAAAGATTCTCAAGATCATAAGAAGAACAAGGGTTCGGGGGATCCTCATTGCCCCAGACTGGCCAAGGAGGGCTTTGTATCCAGATCTTCAGGAGTTACTGATAGAAGATCCTCGGCCTCTTCCTCTTCACGAGGACCTGCTTCTGCAGGGGCTGTTTGTTTATCAAGACTTACCGCTGCTGTTGAGCGCCAGATCCTAGCCCGAAAGGGCATTCCAAACAAGGTCATTCCCGCACTTATTCAGGCCAGGAAAGGAGTAACGTCTAGACATTACCATCGTGTTTGGAGAAAATATGTATCTTGTTGTGAATCCAGGAATTCTCCAACGGTGGAGTTTCAATTAGGACGTCTTCTCCTATTTCTACAGGCTGGTGTGGATGCAGGATTAAGATTGGGGTCTATCAAGGTCCAAATTTCGGCCTTGTCCATTTTCTTTCATAAACAATTGGCTTCCCTTCCTGAAGTTCAGACATTCCTGAAGGGGGTTCTGTACATCCAACCACCATTCGTACCTCCTACGGCACCATGGGACCTTAACGTGGTGTTGCAGTTCCTTCAATCGGATTGGTTTGAGCCTCTGCAAGAGGTTGATTTAAAGTTTCTTACTTGGAAAGTGGTCATGCTGTTGGCCTTGGCATCCACAAGGCGGGTGTCTGAGTTGAGGGCCTTGTCTCACGAGAGCCCCTATTTGATCTTTCATAAAGAGAGGGCTGAATTGAGAACTTGTCAGCACTTTCTTCCAAAGGTTGTGTCTTCATTCCATATTAACCAATCTATTGTGGTGCCAGTGGCTACTGATACCTCTGCTCCTTCAAAGTTCTTAGACATGGTCAGAGCTTTGAAGATTTACGTTACGAAGACAGCTCGTATTAGGAAAACAGAAGCATTGTTTATCCTGTATGATCCCAACAAGATTGGGTGTCCTGCTTCTAAGACAATTATTATATCAGTTTAGTAGCGCGCCTTTGAAGTCTTTCGAACTCCACAATATCTTTTTTGTAGTATGGAGCCCAAAATTGAACACAATAGTCCAGATGCGGACATACCAATGATTTATACAGCACCCCCAAATCTTTTTCCACTACTGATACCCCTATATTTTCCCCATTAAGTTTGTAGGATGCAAGTTTGTTTTTAATACCAAAGTGCATTACTTTGCATTTTTCAATATTGAACCTCATTCCCCATTTAGACGCCCAGGTTTCAAGTTTAAGTAAATCATTCTGTAGAGACTCCACATCTATTTCTGAATCAATTACCTTACACAGTTTAGTATCATCTGCAAAGATTGACACTGTGCTTCTCAGGCCTGTTCCTAGATCATTAATAAATATATTGAACAGTAGCGGGCCAATTACGGCCCCTTGTGGTATTCCGCTGACTACTGGTGCCCAGCTGGAGAACATCCCATTAACCACTACTCGTACCCTGTTCTCCAGCCAATTACCTATTCATGTACAAATAGTATTTCATAGTCCAAGTTCCCTTAATTTGATGGTCAGTCTCCTGTGAGGCACTGGATGGAAGGTTTTTGTAAAATCTAAAAAGACTACATCCACTGCTTTGCCGTGGTCGAGATTATCGCTCACTTCCCCATAGAAGCTAATTAAGTTAGTTTGACATGATCTGTCCCTCACAAACCCATGCTGACTATTGCTAAAAAAACTTGGAATTCCGCAGATAATCCTCTATGCTATCCCTCAAAATTCCTTCCAGTATTTTACATACTATAGAGGTTATACTAACTGATCTATAGTTCCCAGGATGATTTTTAGATCCCTTTTTAAATAATGGCACTACTTCAGCTATACGCCAATCCCTTGGTACCATACCTGATCTAATTGAACTATAGAAAATCAAGTATAAGGGTTTTACTAGCTGAGCCCTACGCTCCATAATAACCCTCGGGTGAAAACCATATGGGCCCGCTGATTTATTAATCTTTATGTTGCTTAGTCTCTCCAGGACTACTTCCTCACTTAAACAAGCATCTAGCCAAGAGTCATTACCTTCACTGTCGTTATGCACTACTATCACCTTCCGATCCTCCCTGGTGAATACTGATGAAAAAAAATTGTTCAGTATATCCGCTTTTATTTTGTCATCGTTTATCAAGGCTCCCAGTCCATCTTTTAATGGACCTACATTCTCCTTTTTTAACCTTTTACTGTTTATGTAGTTATAAAACTTTTTGGAATTAACTTTACTCTCTATAGTGATTTGTTTTTTGTTTACAATTTTAGCTGCTCTTATTACCTTGTTGCATCTTTTATTGCATTCCTTGTAATAATGGAATACCTCCTCCCCTCCAATTGATTTAAATGCTTTGAAAGCACGCCTCTTATTTGCCATTTCATTTTTGACCTCCTCATTAAGCCACATTAGTTTGTGTTTAGTACTCCTGCATTTATTGCCCATGGGAAAGAATTTGTGAATATTGCTATCAAGCAACCCTTTTAAGGCACCCCACAATTCCGAAGTGTCCTTACCCTGAAACAAAACTTCCCAGTCAATGTCGTTTAGTGCCTGCCTCAGCATATTGAAGTTAGCTTTTCTAAAGTTTAATGTTTTGGTTGATCCCTTATAGCTATGTTTCTTGAAACTAATGTTGAATGTGATCATATAGTGGTCACTGTTTCCCAAGGTCTCCCCAACTGTAATGTTTGATATAATGTCCACATTTTTTGCAGGGAGTTAATTCCCGGCAATTATTGTTTTATTGGTAATAACTAGGTCCAGAATATTATTACCTCTGGTTGGGTCCTCAACTAATTGAGACAAGTACTGATCCTTTAATGTGTTTAGAAACCTGCTGCTCCTAGTTTTTACACATGAATCATTACTCCAATTTATATCAGAATAGTTGAAATCTCCTATCACTAGGATGTCCCCCATTCCCACAGCTTATTCAATTTGCTATAAGAGTTGTTCTTCGTCATGTACGCTAATATCTGGTTGTTTGTAACACGTGCCAATGACTAGTTTTTTTGCATCAATGCCCCCACTTGTAATCAAAACCCACAGCGATTCTACGTTATCTCCAGTCCCCTCATAAAAAATATCTATTATGTTACCCTTGTTGGTAGCCCTGTCCCTCCTGAAAAGTGAATATCCCTCCAAATTTGCAACCCAGTCGTGAGAGTCGTCCCACCGTGTTTCCATAATACCTATAATATCGTATAGATATTTTGATACAAGCCATTCCAATTTCCCCATTTTACCTGATAGGCTTCTTGCGTATATTTTAGCTTAATATTTCCCTTGCCCGTTTGCTTTAACGGTATGTTATCCTTATTTAAAAGTGCCTTTCTAGAATTACTCTTACCAACTGTTATTCTCCTCCCTCCCTTAGCACCTCCATCATACTTAATACTGCCTTCTTTACTACTACTACTACTATAAGACCTATTAGGTCTTTCTAAACCCCTCCCGCCCCCCTTGATGAAGGTATTTCCCTTATGCTATGGACATTATTTTCTATATAGCGTACTGTAGAACCATAATCGTCATAAGTTAATAATTTAGGTATACCATGGGCATTACCTTTGTTGGTAGTTTCTGTGTCAATACCCCCGCAATTACTCTTGCCGGCTGATCTTTCCCTCCCCCCTTCGTCACCCCCAATTTGTTCACTACCCCCATCCTTACTGTTCTCACTGTTTGACCCATAGCTTCTAGCTAAACCCTCCCCCCAGGCTCCTAGTTTAAAAGCTCCTCCAACCTTCTAAGCATCCTGCCCCCCAGCACCGCAGCCCCCTCTTTATTCAGGTGCAATCCATCGCGACAAAAAAGATGGCGCCTTACATTTTACTGCACAGGAATATGGTGTATTCTCTACAGTGAAATGCTGTTATTAATATGATACATTATCATGATACACTAGCAGTATTTAATATATATATATATATATATATATATATATATATACACTGTATATATATATATATATATATATATATATATTTATCAAGGGACCCAGACTATGCACTCTGTAATGGTTAGCCAAGCCTCCTGTGCAGAAGGCCATACTCCCTCTAGAGACTGACAACCCCCCAAAACATGGGCCCCTCCCACTGCATTTTCCAGGAGGGCCCTTCATGCACCAGTACGAGACTGGATGAAACTGCCACTGAACATTGGCAGAGAAACTGGTAAGGACTATTAACATCCAGGATTCCAGCATCTGGTACTTTGATCTGTCCTTTAAAGCACTAGGATACCAAGCACAATACCTACCACACTGGGACTGTCGTGGCTGCATATCACGAGAACACCAGCTTCCACGGGGATGATAAGAGAGGATTTGATCACCCCTCCCCTCTTTCCAGCTTATTTCATTATATGAGACAGCATGAGGTAGAGCATAGCCCTGGGTCCATTATGCAATTAGTCCACCGCTCTCCCTTCCCGTACTGACAGCCTATAATTTGGAGGTCAAGCACCAGTGGACTGAAACTAAGGATAAGTGTTTTACTCACCGTTCACTGTATGGATTTACTTATATATATATCTACAGTATTCATTCATCAATTAATAGTACTGGAGATATACAGATTTTATTTAATTATTCATGTGTATTTTGCTTTCTGTATTTAATTTTTTAATATGTTTTATATTGTATATTTTAATAAATGTATTACTTGCGCTCACAGAATGAATTTCTCTTTACCTATCTAATTTGTTCCTTGGTGCATTTGGCAAAACAATATTGCTTAGTTGAGAACTGCATCTCAACTGTATTTAAATTTGGTGGACATACATAGGTTGATGGTTTAAGATTGCGCTGGGGTTTATGTAGGTTTTTTTAAATCCGTAATCTACCATCAAGTGAGTAGACCAATACAGCTAGATAATGCGCTGATACATTACTAACGGTGGCCGTAAATTTTATAGTGTAATTAACCCATGCTACCATCTCATGAAATTCCAATTCTGTTCACCTACAAATAAATAAGAGGTCGTCTATGTACATTACTGTGGACTGGTCTAGAATTTATTTTTTCTCAATCTCAAACATATATATTTTTATTTATTCAATAAGATGGATTGTCGGTGACAGGTGCATTGAGTTACCAATTAGGACAGGTATATATAACTGGTAATACTAAACAAATCACCTTTGAAAAAGCTGCAGTATATGCAGCGAAATGCTTTAGAAGAACATTCATAACCACCTACAAGAACTTTTACCTACCTACTCGGTGTTTGGACTCTTTTGCAGACCATTGCAAATCCTTAATTGATTCAAGGACACTGGTTACTCTTAATATTCATCTGCCAAGCCCACATGTGGATACCGTATATCTAGTGAGGACCAACTACTCCGGGACATTACGGACACAATAGCAGGACTATTCCTCCAGTGGTTCAGTGTGGTAAATACTATGCCCTATGGACTTTGACCAATTTAATAGGAGTCACTAACCCAGTACTGTCCAGATAGACTTCGGTCTGTAATTAGAGAGACCAACACTGCTTTGTGCACTTAATTCTTGGTTGATGTGGTTATTGGAATTAAATTACACATGCAGTATTTAACACTTAAATTTTAACCAGTTGTTGCAACTCATTTACATATTTATTTTAATTAATCTTGCATTGTTTTTCAGTGCTGTTATATATGTATATATACTTTTCTTGTTGCTTTATTAGGAACTGACTATTCCTGAATGTTAGTGGCAGCATTAGAAAACACAACTCAAAAAGCGCCCAATCTATACTTCTTGTTTGGTCCCAATTTTTTCAAACATATATTAATTTCTGAATGCAGGTGCTATGCGGGAGCCCATTGCACAGCCTGCAGTTGCACAAACCATTTGCTATCAAACATTTAATAAGTTTTAGTAAAGGTTAACGTTAATAAACCCCTTATCATGGAGAATATTTGTATAAAGGGTGACAACATCCAGAGTACATAAAAGGCAATCTTGAGGTAACGCAGGTAACTCTTGTAACCTCAGGATGAAGCTGGTAGTGTTCTTCAAATAGGTAGACTGTGCTTGTTCTAAGAAACCATCAAGGTACTGTGAAACTTTATGTGTGTAGTATTTAAGAACATTATTGACAATGCCTGCATTCAGGGCCTTGGCTTGCAGTTGTTAAAAATGCATTTTAAGGATGTCATTTCAAGGATGCAGTTAGAACCAGAGTTTGAGCTGGATTTAGACTACTCTAGATTCTAAAATGAAGCAATTTTTACAAACACTGCAGCTCAGGATCATTATATGACCTCTCCTCACCTCTGCCATGAGAACACCAGGACCAAGCCTAACACCCCTCTGGCTGAGAACATCAGGACTGCCCATGGGCCTACCCCTCAAGCGTACTTCCACCCCACTTTGTACTATTCCTGTAATGTGTACCTCCAGTAATTGCACACCCTGCCAGCAGCAACCTATGCAGCGCACCCAAGATAGGTGCCTCGGATGGCTCCTCTGCGGGCAGGATGTACTTCACAAGGATCATTCTCTACAGGTTATATCATAGTACTACACAAGTGTCAGTTTTCCCATATATGCATTGGGCTCTTGTATGGCTCACCTCCCACAGTGTAACCTTGGTAGTGTGCCCAACATGGCTGCCTCAACTGGTACGCTTGTGGATAGGATGAAGTGGATTGTAATGATGGTTTTGTTTTGACTATACTTTGAGTGTTAGGATGCTGCAATCACCCCATTTTGTGTCATCTCTTCTATGGGTAGACTATTCCTCCCAGGGTAATACTACGTAGTGCACACAAGATGGCTGCCTTGTGAGGGTGGAATACACAACCCGTGGAAGTTATTACCCAAAATGCCTACACCAATCCTGCATTATGCTTACTATGCATTCAAGGTTTTCTTGTTATGTCTGTGTGGCTTGTTTATTGCTGTATTACTTAAATCTCCTGTCTTATATGCATTGTTTTTGATGTCTGTATAATTATTATTATTATTATTATTATTATTATTATTTTGAGAAATAGAATAAGAGACGATATTATTGGGCGCCAGGGCCAGATTAAAAATGGGGCAGGTGGAGCTGCAGCTCCAGGGCCCACATTAAAATAGGCCCACAACATCTGCTGTGCTGCTGTAGACAGGAAAAATAAAATCCTGCTACAGCCTGCAATCTTTCTGCCAGCAGGTGTTCCGAGAGGCCGCATGCCGACACTCCCCATTCACTGTCAGTTTAAACACAAGGCATGGCACTGCAGCTCATTGGAAGGCTTCTCTTGCAATCCCCCTGTGCTGTATAGCGTCTCGGCTCCTCCTCTGTGTTATGTCATTAGGTGTTACATCACATTTGCTCTCAAATGCAGCCAATCCTGAACTCAGCTCCGCGAAGGCATAACAGTCCGGCCAGGTACTGTATTAAGGGCTGTGTTGTATTTGATAATACATCTTTGACATAACAATTTTTCATCTATTTTGTTGGTTATATAAACTGCACCCTTATTAGGTACAACACACCTACAAGGTTTTTGTCATACCTATGGCAACACTGTTGTAGAAATGGCTGGACTGCTTGCAAAAATATACCAGCCTGTATAGAAAGGAGAGATGTTTAATCTTAGAGAATATGATAAAGAAATGTATCACATACTGTTAAAAATTTTGAAATGATCAAATATATAAAGAACAAATTGTTATGTGTAGTATTAAGAGGTAGGACCGACTATTAACCATCTATTGGGAAAATTAGAATAGGTAAAATAACAGTTAAGAGCAATTTGAGAGCACAAATGATTGTCAAACTTCTACTACAGTGTATATGTGAAATGTGTATACTGCATGGCCAGCTTGCCTGTAGTACACATGACTTTAAGTCACAGTATATCTTTAAAATAAATTATAAGGTTCCTGCTGGCTGCTGCATATTCCCCACTGAAAGCACTGAAAACTGACCAACATAAAACTTATGCTGAATATTAAACATGAAAAATACATTCTCAATGCTATCCCTGTAGTTGTCTTACTTTGTTTTGTACTGTAACTTTTTACTGCAAAGTATCCATGGTGGGTTAACTGAACAGCTATAATATTCTCATTTGTTCCAATGGTTTTTGGCCAGAAGTTCCCACTGCAGCTGCAGAGCAAGATGAATTAACATTGCAGCAAAAAACAGAAGCAGAACGCCAAGTGAGGGATTTGTAGAGTGTACCTTCAATATCCAGAGAAAACTGTTGGAAAAATTCTACTTTTACTTATGCTATATCTAAACTAGAGATGTGCACTTGAAATTTTTCGGGTTTTGTGTTTTGGTTTTGGGTTCGGTTCCGCGGCCGTGTTTTGGGTTCGACCGCGTTTTGGCAAAACCTCACCGAATTTTTTTTGTCGGATTCGGGTGTGTTTTGGATTCGGGTGTTTTTTTCAAAAAACACTAAAAAACAGCTTAAATCATAGAATTTGGGGGTCATTTTGATCCCAAAGTATTATTAACTTCAAAAACCATAATTTCCACTCATTTTCAGTCTATTCTGAACACCTCACACCTCACAATATTATTTTTAGTCCTAAAATTTGCACCGAGGTCGCTGGATGACTAAGCTAAGCGACCCTAGTGGCCGACACAAACACCTGGCCCATCTAGGAGTGGCACTGCAGTGTCACGCAGGATGGCCCTTCCAAAAAACACTCCCCAAACAGCACATGACGCAAAGAAAAAAAGAGGCGCAATGAGGTAGCTGTGTGAGTAAGATAAGCGACCCTAGTGGCCGACACAAACACCTGGCCCATCTAGGAGTGGCACTGCAGTGTCACGCAGGATGGCCCTTCCAAAAAACACTCCCCAAACAGCACATGACGCAAAGAAAAAAAGAGGCGCAATGAGGTAGCTGTGTGAGTAAGGTAAGCGACCCTAGTGGTCGACACAAACACCTGGCCCATCTAGGAGTGGCACTGCAGTGTCACGCAGGATGGCCCTTCCAAAAAACACTCCCCAAACAGCACATGACGCAAAGAAAAAAAGAGGCGCAATGAGGTAGCTGTGTGAGTAAGATAAGCGACCCTAGTGGCCGACACAAACACCTGGCCCATCTAGGAGTGGTAACTACTAACACAGGAGAGGAGAAAGACTCTATGTTGGGGCACTCTTCATCAAATATTAGACATTAAAAACATAACTTTTAATAATTGTATTAAAAATAAAGTGACACAGTTTGTAAAAATATATTTACAAATAATCATGCATATAGATTTACTTGACAATTTGTTTAAGAAAATATAGTGAGAATAAACGCGTTGGTGAAAATTATTTGCAATTAATACATCAACTGGGAGGAGGTCTGTCTGTAATATATGACAGGTTATTAATTTTATTCCCAGGGATAGAATACCTTGGTTTGGTTATCTCTGTATTTGTAAATGCTTCTAATGAAGGGGAGGGTATATGTGATATGAGAAATAGAAAAATAAAATATGAAGAATGAGAAAATGAAAAATGAAATGAAAAAAATGAAAAAAATGAAAAAAATGAAGAAAATGAAAAAAATGAAAAAAATATGAAAGAAGATGTATTGGGATGTTGCCTGTGTGGGTTTTTATACACCTTCTGCTCTATATTCAGGCAGCCGTGTACCCGGAAAGGCTTTTGCTTAAAGAATACTGGGTTATTCAGCTTTCTGCTACAGACAGAAGTCTGAGAGTACGAATAAATACTGATTAGATATGAGTATATACTGACAAATAATTTTTGTAAAAAAAAAAAAAAAAAGGGAAGAAACACTGAATAAAGACAATGATAATATTTTATAAACAGCGTATTTGACGGTAACCGCTAGAGTTATAAGATACTAGTGAGACAATTGAAGGAAAGAAAAGAAAGAAATAATTAAAGAGGGTGTCTTACTTCTGCTGTTCAGCTGGGTTGTTTACTGCACCTGGTGTTCACTGTTGGTCCCCCACACAGTTACTGGCCAGGCCTGCCACAGATTTGCTTCCAAGATCGAACGGGATCAGGCGTATCCTGTGGAGTATGGCCGTAATCTGCTGAATGAGAGAGTATGACTACCAAGATGCTTCTGCTGTCCAAAATGGTGGATGAGAGAGCATGAAACTGGAAGGCTTATCTGACAGAGACGTTAAAGAATAAAGAATTCTTTGGCTGATATAGCTGATAAGGGGCAGGAGAGGCCCTGATATCTCGTCAATGCACGTAATCTATATAAGTATCATGACATCTTGGATTACAATTAGTAGATGAAAAATCAGAAAACAGCTTTGGATAAACCTTGCAACAGGGATATTTTGCTGAAAATAACGTTTTTAAAAAAAACCTAGTACAGAGCAAAAAACAATGCACCGCTGTTGATGATCCAGTAATAGATTAAATCACATTTTATACACAAGAAAAATAACAAAAGTTCAGAACACACTAGTTTTGTATTCGTGAGGGCTGATATAATGTATAAAAAAGCTGCTTTAGAATAGCTAGTGATCTGTTGTGGATCACATGGATATATTCCTAGCTGATAAATATCAGTGGGCTAGGATAATTGGTGTTCAGAAAAGGCATATTAGACTAATTAAAGAGAAAAAACAACAATATGAAAAATAAATAATAAAGATAACTTCCCTCTTCCTTTCAGAAGAATTTTTTTCAAAAAATAGCAGATTTTGCACTCCTTAGTACAGACCACCCATAAGTGCACTTCTTATTATAAGATTGTTATACTCCTATTTCTTCTACGCTACTTCATGGCAGCCATAACTACTGGGATTGTATCCCTATTCCTAACTTTAGACAGGGAGTTTTCTTAATCCACTAGGGCCCACCCACTATGGGTATATAATCGCACTCCACCCCTTCCTCCTTAGTCTTTTTTCCTGTCTCCTAGCTTGGCAGGAGGAGTTCCTGTATTATTTTTTCTATTTAAATAATTTTATTTTTCAGGGCTTACCTCAGGTTGTTCCTAGCTGATACGTCTCCTGGTAGCCGTGCTAGAAGAGGGTGGCTCCCTGGGTGTTTGGCTAGGTGTGCTAAGGGGCGGTCAAGTAAGTCCCCATATATCCAGCTTAAGGTGTCCTCCTGTCAGCTCTTTGCTGTGGGTCCCCCTCTTGCCGTTTTCCGCTGCTGTGGCCGCCGCTCTGCTGTGTGTATGGGGCCTTTCAGTGAGGAGTACCTCTTCTGAAGGGCATCTGTGCAGTTTCCGGCCGGACGTCCGTCTGCTGAAGAGGATGTACGCGACTTCCTCTGGAAGGTCCTGGCACTGAAGGGAAAGTGCGGCTGTGGGCGGAAGTGCTGGGGGGATGCAGTAAAGGCTGGCTGGCGGAAGTGCTGTTGGCACCCGTCCCAGCTGATTATGGGGGGCGGGCTGCACGGACGCCATAGCCTTTTATAAGGCATAGAAATTTGAATTAATGGCGCTGCACACAGGAGTTAGGAAGCTCCTATAATTGCTGGGCTGGTTTTCTAAGCTTACCAGCAGAATGGAAAGAGAGCCTTCTCCCCAAAAGCTGGTCAGTGCCCTAAAGAGGTAAGTCCTCATAGAGGGCTGGTTGTTATTTATTGTTTATTCTGTTACCATGTGGTAGTTTAGGAGTAGGTTGTAAGGTGTTTTATTTTGTTGTTTTAGTGTGTCTCCACCTAAGAAGAGGTTATGTAAGAAAAGGCATAAGGACATGCAGTGTGCAGCTTGTGACAAAATCTTTTCAGCTGCTGAAAATGTTAAATTCTGTGAGGAATGTATACAGAGTGAATCTCAGGAGACTGTGCAGTCCAAGCAAATAAGAGATTTAATGAGATGGATGAAGGAGTCTTTTGTTACCAAAGAGCAGCTCTCGGAATTCCAAGGGAATAAAAGGGCTAGGTCTTTTGATAGAATTGATTTAGTGGATGAGTCAGGTTCTCAGGATTTTGCTTATGATGATTATCTGGCTGCTTCTAGTGCTGAGTCGGTGGACGAGCAGGAAGAAGAGAGAAAGTTTAATTTGGAGCTGGTGGATAGTCTTCTGAAAGATATCTTTAAGACTATGAATTATAAGATGCCTGAAGAGGAATGTAATGATGAGGATATTCTGTTCTGTGATAAAACCAAAAAGAACAGGGTCTTTCCAGTCCATAAAGCATTAAAAGATGTTGTGAGTAAGGAGTGGAAAAACATTGATAAAAAGCTGGGTAATACTAAAAGGCTTGATCGTATGTTCCCAGTGGAAGATGAGCAGTTTACTAATTGGTGTGCAATCCCTAAAGTTGATGCTGCAGTCATGGTATCAAAAACCACCATTTTGTTAGAAGATGGCGCAGTCTTAAAAGATGGTATGGATAAACGCATGGAGAGTGCGTTAAAGAAATTGCATATGTCCTCAGCAATATCACTAAAATCCGGTGTGGCAGTAGCATCTGTTGCTAGAGCGTTGAGAGTCTGGGGGTCAGTATTGGCGACTGATATAGAAGGAGGTGTTTCGAGGCAGTATCTGCAAAGAAGTCTGGTCGTAATGTTCAAAGGGATCGAGTATCTCTGTGAGGCCTCGTTAGATGCTCTGGATTTTGCTGCAAAGTCTATGGCTGCAGGTGTGATGGCAAGAAGAGCTTTGTGGCTGCGTTCTTGGTCGGCAGATATGCACTCCAAGAATAGGTTGGTGTCCCTGCCATATGAAGGGTCTTTGCTGTTTGGAAATAAATTAGAAGCCATAATACAGAAAATGTCAGGAGGAAAATCTGCAAAACTTCCTCAGGACAGGAGGAATAGATTTCCAATACCGTCCTCTAAACAGCAGTTTAAGGAGGCAAGAGGATATCGACCAGGTCGTTTTTATTCAGGAAGGTACTCCTCAGGTAACAATAGGCAGTCCTTTCGGCAGGCCTACAGGAGAGGTGGTCGAAGGGCATGACTGTCACAAGGTTCCGGTATCTTTTCCAGTGGGTGGCAGACTTCAGGAGTTTGCCGGCTGTTGGATAGAGTCTATTCAGGATACGTGGGTAATAGATGTCGTATCCCAGGGATACCGGATAGAATTCTCAAAAATTCCCGTGTTGGACAAATTTCTAGTTTCAGAGACACCAACTACAAATCTGGAGTTAAAAGCTATGAAAGACAGTTTAAGGAAACTGATCGAAGCGAAAGCTGTAGAGACTGTTCCGTTTTTGGAAAGAAACAGAGGTTTCTATTCGAGACTGTTTCTGGTGAGAAAACCTTCCGGCGAGTTCAGAACCATCTTAGATCTCAGACAGCTCAACGAGTATATAGAAACAATAAAGTTCCGTATGGAGACCCTAAAGTCTATCCTGTTTGGGGTGAGAGAGAGAGACTTTTTGGCTTCGGTAGACCTAAAGGACGCTTACTTCCACGTTCCAATTTGCAGGCAGCACAGGAAATATCTAAGGCTTTGTGTCCTCGGCAAACACTTTCAGTTCACTTGCCTTCCTTTCGGCCTAAAGTCATCTCCAAGGGTGTTCACCAAAGTTCTGATGTCGCTCATTGCTGTGATCAGAGGTCAAAAAGTAGCAATATGGTCATACCTGGACGACTTACTGGTGTGCGGAGAGTCGATAGAGAAAGTGGACAAAGCATTAAGTGTGGTGCTACAAATTCTACAAGAACATGGCTGGCTCATAAACTGGGGAAAAAGCAGATTAAAGCCAAAGCAAAGAATACAGTTTCTGGGGGTACAGGTAGATACCCTCGATTATATGATAGGTCTTTCAGAGGAGAGGTGTCTAAAGCTTCAAGATCTGGCTACCCTCATAAAGGGATGCAACAGTGTGACGATTCATCAGGGGATGCATCTCTTGGGGATGATGGCGTCCTCCATAGATGTAGTCCCTTGGGCGAGGTGGAGGATGAGAGATCTTCAGTTGGACATCCTGAGTTATATTCGGAGGGGATATTCTCTGAATTACCGTATAAAACTAGGCCGGAAAGCGAAAGAATCTTTGACCTGGTGGACGGACGAACGGCTGGTCAGCAGAAGGACGTCTCTGTCGGACCATCATGCTCTGGTTCTGACAACGGATGCGAGTACAACAGGTTGGGGTGCTCATCTGTTGCACAGAAATTGTCAGGGCACATGGAGCGAAGAGGAAGCACGTTTGTCTTCGAATCACAGGGAGATGAGAGCGGTGTGGAATGCCATACAGCAGTTTCAAGAACAACTTCAAGGAAAGCATCTCAAGGTTTTTTCAGACAACGTTTCCGTAGTGGCGTATCTCAATCGCCAAGGAAGCACCAGGAGTCCAGTGTTGATGGAGGAAGTGTCAAAGATAATGAAATGGGCGGAATGCCATCTCAAAACTCTAGTAGCTCTACATGTTCCAGGAGTAAACAATGTGGTGGCAGACTTCCTCAGTCGACAGGAGGTATTACCAGGAGAGTGGGAGCTGGACGATGTAGTTTTTCAACAGATCGTACAACAGTTCGGAAGGCCTCAGGTAGATTTGATGGCCACACACGTCAATGCAAAAGTACCACTCTTTTTCTCCCGATATCATCTCCCAGGAACAGGGGGAGTGGATGCTTTCTCTCTTCCTTGGACGTTCAGACTGGCGTATGTGTTTCCCCCGTTTCCGATGATTCCAAGGACTCTCAGGAAGATCTGGGAGGACAAGGCACAAGTAATAATAATTCTTCCCTACTGGCCGAAGAGGGGTTGGTTTCCTTCAGTGCTCAGGATGGCAGTGCAGGGTCCTTTGAGGTTGCCGTTGAAGAGGGAGTTGCTGCATCAGGGGCCATTGTTGCATCCGAATCTGCAACGGCTTCATTTGACGGCGTGGAAATTGAGCGGCAGCTATTAAGAAATAGAGGTCTGTCCGGGCAGGTCCTCGATTTGCTTATCCAGGCAAGGAAGAAAGTATCCTCTAGTGTTTACTATAGGGTCTGGAAAAAATTCATCTCTTGGTCTGGATCAAGATTTAATCCATTAAAAGCAGAAACTTCTCAAGTTTTGCAATTCCTGTTTGAAGGTTTTGAGAAAGGATTGGCAGTGTCCACTATTAAGGTTCAGATATCGGCTCTGAGTATTCTGTTGGATCGGAGATTGTCTGAGGAAGACTTGGTCAAGAAGTTTTGTCAGGCAATTAAAAGAATAAGACCTCGAGTTAGGCCAACTCTTGCTCCTTGGGACTTAAATTTAGTTCTCAATTCTTTGATGCTGCCTCCGTTTGAGCCTCTGCAGGATATTTCGCTGAAGTTCTTAACTTGGAAAGTTGTGTTTCTGGTAGCCATCACAACGGCCAGAAGAGTTAGCGAATTACAGGCTCTGTGGTCGGAAGAACCTTATCTTAATTTTTTCCCAGATAAAATTGTTCTGAGAACCAATCCAGATTTTTTGCCAAAAGTTGTGTCGGAGTTTCACCTCAGTCAGGACATCGTGTTGCCATCTTTCTATCCGGATCCGCAGAATGAGGAGGAAGAAGCAATGCATAAGTTAGATCTGATAAGGGCAGTTTCGATCTATATGGAAAGAGTTAAGCAGTTCCGTAACACAAAACATCTGTTCGTGCTACACTCTGGTGTGAAGAAAGGTGAAAGGCCTACAAAGCAGACCATTTCCAGATGGATTACAGAGCTTTTGACATTTGTATATGAAAGAAGTGGTCGCAGAGTTCCAGAAGGTTTAAAGGCACACTCTACTAGGGCCATGGCAACTTCTTGGGCTAAGAAGGGTCGCGTGTCGGCGAAAGACATTTGCGCAGCAGCCACGTGGTCTTCGATGCATACATTCTCTACTCATTATGCTTTAGATATTGTTGACACCCACTTTGGGAAGCAGGTCCTTCAAGGGGCTTTGCAATAAATAAGTATTATTTTCAGCATCAAAGCAAGGCTTCCTGTGTATTATATTGCCCTCCCTATACGAGCGTTGGTATATCCCAGTAGTTATGGCTGCCATGAAGTAGCGTAGAAGAAAGAAGCAAATTATACTTACCGATAATTTCATTTCTTCGAGATACTTCATGGCAGCCTACAAAATCCCTCCCTTATTGAGTTTCTCAGAGAGGCTTGTCGTAGGAGACACTCAAAAGACTAAGGAGGAAGGGGTGGAGTGCGATTATATACCCATAGTGGGTGGGCCCTAGTGGATTAAGAAAACTCCCTGTCTAAAGTTAGGAATAGGGATACAATCCCAGTAGTTATGGCTGCCATGAAGTATCTCGAAGAAATGAAATTATTGGTAAGTATAATTTGCTTCTTTCACATGAATGCATATGAGTAAAATGGAGTGTAATGAAGGAGGTATTCTGATGAGTA
Source organism: Pseudophryne corroboree (assembly GCF_028390025.1). Lineage (NCBI taxonomy): Eukaryota > Metazoa > Chordata > Amphibia > Anura > Myobatrachidae > Pseudophryne > Pseudophryne corroboree. Next base: position 265,479,053 of record NC_086451.1, on the reverse strand, counting down.
TAAAGCAGTAAGGAGTAGTAAAAAGGAGGTTGCTACATAAATGCAAAGTACAGAGAGATGATATAAAATCTTCTTGCCCTAAAAGGGCGCTTACTGAACCCTTGTATTCCTTTTCTGGGAGTGGGCTGCGCAGTCCCACTGGATCCCACTAGACCAAACGGACCGTTTCACCGCAATGTCGGCTTGCTCACTGGTAATTGGTATAATTCAGAATGAGGGTATATATAATACAGGTTTAATTACCTGAGTGGCCGCAGGTGATTGGAATGAACGCGCCGTGTTTGACCGGCGATTCCGGAAATGACGTTGCGCTACGTCCGGCGGTAGTCATGGGAACGCTTTGCGTTCCACAGCCATAGGGACGCTTTGCGTTCCACAGCCTTTCCATTCGGCTGTGTCTGTGAGAAATCTCGGTGGCGTCTGACGTGTGACGCATGTTAAGGGAAGGGATGTATACATCTAGCGGTCGTCATGGAGACGCAGATGCTGCTGACGGCTGCTAGGGTTGCTGCGCTCAGTGGCTCATTAGTACAAAAGTGGTGGAGGCGTGAATAGTTGGGATAGAGAAAAACTAATAAAGTTAGCAGTTTGTAGTTATCTTAAAACATGGCCTGATGATGGTGAGAGACAAAGTTGATCACAATGATGGGGATTGAGGACGATTATTTACTGAAGATTATATATATGAAGAATAGTAATAATTGATGAATAATATATAATGAAAACAATAGTAATGAAGATAGAAGTAAATAATAATAATAATTATAAATAAAGATAAATAGCATTGTAAATTGTTATTGATAAATGTGCTAAATATTGTGACAAAACGATGATAATATATTTGGCCACTGGTAGTGTGCCATATAATGAGAACAGGATAAGAAGTGAGGAGGAGCTAAGACGTAAGGGGAAATACTTGCTGATTGATGCTTTAAAGCAATTATACTTATAAATATGTATATAAAGCTATAATCTGTATCTGTTTAGAAATGATTGAGAGATAAAGTAAAAAAGGGGGGGAGGGGTGAAAGTTGAGGATAGAGTGGAGAAGTGAATACAGAAAGGGTGAAATATAGTGAAAAATAGTGAAAATTGTGTGTGTCTGTTGTGTACTGGTATCTTGCAAGCAAAAAAGAGGGATTTAATTGATAAAAAAAAAAAAAGGCTGGGATTGTGACCCATAGTGATAAATAATTGTGTTAATTATGATTCGGCTGATTACAAGAGGGGGAAAAAAATGAAATAATGAAGTGTGCGCTAGGGATGTGTGTTAGACCTGAATAACATGGTCATTTGACCGTGCTTGGTGTTTAAGGGTCCTAAAGTGGGGGCCCATAGTTATGATTAATATAGCATAAGAAACTGATGAGAAGGGCTGATGACAAGTTTGAGGGAAGGTACTAAAGAAAACATGTGCGAGTGCACTGTGAGGTGAAACCTGTTTATAAGATAGGTGATAAGACAAAGAACTAACTTAATGATGATAGAAAGGTACGTGTCATGCTAAATATTAATTGATTATAATTATTAAATGTATGATGTTATGGTACTGTAACGCAGTCATAATGAGTGCGTAAAGAAAATTTGTATAGTTTACATGATATAAATGGATCAGCAACAGAAGAAAGCACCTAGATGGATGTGTTCCTTAAAATTATTGAAAACGTTTGAATGGATGTTCTAGGTATGTTATAAAAAGATCCCATAATTTATGTATTCATTGAGACCGTGAGGTGTCAGACTGTTGAGGTTGTAAGTCCATTCCGATTCTCTTTTCAAGAGTTCCTGGGTTAGATCTCCTCCTCGTATCCCTAATTTGATTTGTTCTAAACCAAAAGCTGCCATCTCTCTGGGGTTACTTTTGTGATGGTAATGGAAGTGTCTAGCCACCGATGTTAATTTCCTCATTTTGGCTAGATCCGTGGCACTATTCCTTATGGTGCCGGCATGTTCTAGGATACGAAGTTTCAGTTTTCTAGTCGTCATTCCTACGTAGCGAAGTCCACATGTACAGACAAGGCAATAAACCACCCCTGTTGAGTTACAGTTGAGGAACTGATTGATATTTCTTATGTTCCCATATCTGTCTGTAACATTGGTGGTCTTGCTCATAAGGGTGCATGCTTTGCAATCTCCGCATGGATAGGATCCCTTGACAGTCGATGGTCGTGTTGGATGACTAAAAAAATGACTTGAGACTAGATGATCTTTTAGATTACTTGAGCGTCTCCAACTCATGGAGGGTTTAGTCTCGAGATTTTTGTACAAATCTTCATCTAGAAGAAGTACTGGCCAATGTTTTTCGATGGAGTCTCTGATTTCCTTCCATTCTCTGCAGAAAGTTCCCACAAATCTCAATTTGCTGTCCGATGTTGCTTTATCTCCATCATTCTGTTTGCTGGAGAAGATTAAGGAATTCCTTGCCGTTGATAGGGTTTGTTGTTTGGCTTTTTTGATGGATCTCCCGCTATATCCTCTTTCTTTGAGTCTGAATGAGAGGTCAACGCATTTTTCCTTGAAGATGGTGGTGTCTGAGCAATTTCTCCTCAAGCGCAAGAATTCCCCTTTAGGGATGTTTTCAACTGTCGGTGGAAAATGAGCGCTAGTTTGATGGAGTACACTGTTGGAGGCTGTAGGTTTACGAAATAATTTTGTATGCACCTGTCCAGTCATATTTTTGTACACCGTGAGATCCAAAAAGGGGATAGATGATTCACTTATGTGGTGGGTTAATTTCAAGTTCAAGTTGTTATGATTTAGTATATCAATGAATTTTAGGAGAGATGTCCTGTCTCCTTCCCATATCATAAAGATATCATCGATGTATCTCCACCACACCGTAATGAATTGTGTGTATATCTCGTTTTCTGGGTTGTGCACTATCTCCCTCTCCCACCAGCCTAGATATAAATTGGCATAGGTGGGGGCGCAAGCTGCTCCCATGGCGGTGCCTCTTGTTTGGAGGAAAAACCGGTCATGGAATGTAAAATAGTTTCTTGTAAGGACAAATGTTAAGAGTTGAATCAAAAAGTCGTTGAATTCATTCTGTCCCTCCATCTCCAGGAAATATTTCACAGCCCGTAGTCCTGCTTCATGATCTATGCTCGTATATAAGGATTCAACGTCCAATGTGACCAAAAGATGTTTTGCTTCTAGTTTGACATCATGAAGTCTCTTTAATACGTCCATCGTGTCCTTTAGATAAGATGGAAGTGTTAGGACATACTTCCTCAGATGAAGATCTAAGAAAGTACTGGGTTTCTCCAAAAGGCCATCCTGACCTGATACGATCGGTCTGCCAGGCGGTGTGGTAATGTTCTTATGGACTTTGGGCAAGAGGTACAGTGTAGGAGTCTTAGGGTTGGTAGGTAGCAGATACTTGAATTCTTGGTTCGTAATTGTGCCTGTTAGTTGCGCACTATTAAGAATTTTCTTTAATTCTGCTGTATATTTTTCTGTTGGATTAAAAATTACAGACTTATAACAATCTCGGTCTCCTAATTGCCTCATTGCTTCTTTGATGTACATATGTACTGGCCATAGTACAATGTTCCCCCCTTTGTCCGAGGGTTTTATCACAATATCTTTCCATGATCCGATCTCTTTAAGTGCTTGTCTTTGTAGTTTGTTGAGATTGTCTGTCTTATTCATCTTGATTTTGGATTTTTTGTGTATATAGTCAAGATCTTTGGAAATAAGTTCCTGGAAGACCCTTATTTCTGGGCAGATATTCTCTGTTGGAAAGAAAGTAGATTTCAACTTGCACTTAGGTCTGGTTGTTTGGTCTTGATTCTCTAATTGAAGTTCTTCCAGTATGGCTATGGCTTCCTGATCTTCCGCCGTAATGGTTTGATCTTCTATGGTGTTATCTTCTGAGGCTAGGTTTTCTCTTTTTTTGGCGAAGAATTTCTTGAGTAAGAGTTTACGGCCAAACAGCTTAAGGTCCTTTTCCCATTGGAATCTGTTAAGTGATTTCATTGGTGAAAAGGACAGGCCCTTTCCGAGTACCATGATATGATCTTCTGTGAGCTGTCTTGTTGAAAGATTAATGACCTTTAAATTGGAGTCCTCCTGTCTGTTTTCTGGTAATACCGAGTGGGATATCGGGGTGACCAGTCTGGTTCGTCCCTGGGGTCTCTTCTTGCTCCTGCGCGTCTTTCTCCTGGTCGTAATTTTGATCTTCCTCTTCTCCTGGTAACCCCTAAAAAAGAAGACGTAGGTCCCAAATTCTTGCCAGTGTCTGCGTTTTCATAGCGGTAAGGTTCCCGACCAGTGTTGTTGGAATCCGAGAAGTATTCTCCTCCAGAGGAATCTGCCTCCGAAGATGAGTTCTCCTCATAGGCATGTTCGTAGTTTCTTCTATGACTAGGTTCCCGTTCTCTTCTTATCGTGGATTTTTTCCAATTGAAGATGTTTCCTTCTTGGAAGTCTCTGATGTCCCTCGCAAATTTAGTCCGTTTGCGGTCAATAATCCTTAGCTCATATGGTTCTAAATCCTTTTTAATTTTTTCAAAGGTCTGTTGGAAATTTGTCTCTTTTTCCCATTTCTCAAGGTTTTTTCCTAGGTCATCAATTTCTTTTTCGACAGCATTTAGTGTGAGATGACTATGTTTGACTAACACTGCCATTAAATCCTGTGCGCATTTCATGAGTGCCCCTTCCCATTCAGCTTTGAGATTCTCCGTTATCAAGGGAAAAGCCGGGAAGATTTTTGGTCGAAGGCCTCTGGGAGTGATTTTGTTCTTGGCATAACTCTCCAGAGTTTTTATATCCCAGGTTGCTCGTGTTCTTTTCTGGAGACATGATCTCAATTTATGAAGTTCTTGTAGCCAATCTTTATTTTCTGGGTTAGAGATACCCGTATTGGAGAAGATGTCTTCACTATCGTTAAGCGCAGAGGTTTTACGACTTAGTTCATTCCGTAGATTGAAAGCGGCCATTATAATGAATGAAATATTTAGTAGGTCACTTAAAATAAAGGATAACTGTAAGATTAATGATAAATTGATTGGTGTCTAAACCGTGCTGGAACGTAGAATCTGAATTTAATCAGAAAAGAGCTAAGATAAATCTTATGGGGATAGTTCCGCAACTGGTTATTGATACAGACATGGACCAATATAGGTTCTTGGTCTGTGACCGACTTTAAGCTAATAATGTACACAAAGTGTACTGATTACTAGTCGGTGGTGCTCCCTAGTGGCCGACACAAACACCTGGCCCATCTAGGAGTGGCACTGCAGTGTCACGCAGGATGGCCCTTCAAAAAAATACTCCCCAAACAGCACATGACGCAAAGAAAAATTAAAGAAAAAAGAGGTGCAAGATGGAATTGTCCTTGGGCCCTCCCACCCACCCTTATGTTGTATAAACAGGACATGCACACTTTAACCAACCCATCATTTCAGTGACAGGGTCTGCCACACGACTATGACTGAAATGACGGGTTGGTTTGGACCCCCACCAAAAAAGAAGCAATTAATCTCTCCTTGCACAAACTGGCTCTACAGAGGCAAGATGTCCACCTCATCATCATCCTCTGATATATCACCGTGTACATCCCCCTCCTCACAGATTATCAATTCGTCCGCACTGGAATCCACCATCTCAGCTCCCTGTGTACTTTGTGGAGGCAATTGCTGCTGGTCAATGTCTCCACGGAGGAATTGATTATAATTCATTTTAATGAACATCATCTTCTCCACATTTTCTGGAAGTAACCTCGTACGCCGATTGCTGACAAGGTGAGCGGCGGCACTAAACACTCTTTCGGAGTACACACTTGTGGGAGGGCAACTTAGGTAGAATAAAGCCAGTTTGTGCAAGGGCCTCCAAATTGCCTCTTTTTCTGCCAGTATAAGTACGGACTGTCTGACGTCCCTACTTGGATGCGGTCACTCATATAATCCTCCACCATTCTTTCAATGGGGAGAGAATCATATGCAGTGACAGTAGACGACATGTCCGTAATCGTTGGCAGGTCCTTCAGTCCGGACCAGATGTCAGCATCAGCAGTCGCTCCAGACTGCCCTGCATCACCGCCAGCGGGTGGGCTCGGAATTCTGAGCCTTTTCCTCGCACCCCCAGTTGCGGGAGAATGTGAAGGAGGAGATGTTGACAGGTCGCGTTCCGCTTGACTTGACAATTTTCTCACCAGCAGGTCTTTGAACCCCAGCAGACTTGTGTCTGCCGGAAAGAGAGATCCAAGGTAGGTTTTAAATCTAGGATCGAGCACGGTGGCCAAAATGTAGTGATCTGATTTCAACAGATTGACCACCCGTGAATCCTTGTTAAGCGAATTAAGGGCTCCATCCACAAGTCCCACATGCCTAGCGGAATCGCTCCGTGTTAGCTCCTCCTTCAATGTCTCCAGCTTCTTCTGCAAAAGCCTGATGAGGGGAATGACCTGACTCAGGCTGGCAGTGTCTGAACTGACTTCACGTGTGGCAAGTTCAAAGGGCAGCAGAACCTTGCACAACGTTGAAATCATTCTCCACTGCGCTTGAGACAGGTGCATTCCACCTCCTATATCGTGCTCAATTGTATAGGCTTGAATGGCCTTTTGCTGCTCCTCCAACCTCTGAAGCATATATAGGGTTGAATTCCACCTCGTTACCACTTCTTGCTTCAGATGATGGCAGGGCAGGTTCAGGCGTTTTTGGTGTTGCTCCAGACTTCTGTACGTGGTGCCTGTACGCTGAAAGTGTCCCGCAATTCTTCTGGCCACCGACAGCATCTCTTGCACGCCCCTGTCGTTTTTAAAAAATTCTGCACCACCAAATTCAAGGTATGTGCAAAACATGGGACGTGCTGGAATTTGCCCATATTTAATGCACACACAATATTGCTGACGTTGTCCTATGCCACAAATCCACAGGAGAGTCCAATTGGGGTAAGCCATTCCGCGATGATCTTCCTCAGTTGCCGTAAGAGGTTTTCAGCTGTGTGCGTTTTCTGGAAACCGGTGATACAAAGCGTAGCCTGCCTAGGAAAGAGTTGGCGTTTGCGAGATGCTGCTACTGGTGCCGCCGCTGCTGTTCTTGCGGCGGGAGTCCATACATCTACCCAGTGGGCTGTCACAGTCATATAGTCCTGACCCTGCCCTGCTCCACTTGTCCACATGTCCGTGGTTAAGTGGACATTGGGTACAACTGCATTTTTTAGGACACTGGTGAGTCTTTTTCTGACGTCCGTGTACATTCTCGGTATCGCCTGCCTAGAGAAGTGGAACCTAGATGGTATTTGGTAACGGGGGCACACTACCTCAAGAAATTGTCTAGTTCCCTGTGAACTAACGGCGGATACCGGACGCACGTCTAACACCAACATAGTTGTCAAGGCCTCAGTTATCCGCTTTGCAACAGGATGACTGCTGTGATATTTCATCTTCCTCGCAAAGGACTGTTGGACAGTCAATTGCTTACTGGAAGTAGTACAAGTGGGCTTACGACTTCCCCTCTGGGATGACCATCGACTCCCAGCAGCAACAACAGCAGCGCCAGCAGCAGTAGGCGTTACACGCAAGGATGCATCGGAGGAATCCCAGGCAGGAGAGGACTCGTCAGAATTGCCAGTGACATGGCCTGCAGGACTATTGGCATTCCTGGGGAAGGAGGAAATTGACACTGAGGGAGTTGGTGGGGTGGTTTGCGTGAGCTTGGTTACAAGAGGAAGGGATTTACTGGTCAGTGGACGGCTTCCGCTGTCGCCCAAAGTTTTTGAACTTGTCACTGACTTATTATGAATGCGCTGCAGGTGACGTATAAGGGAGGATGTTCCGAGGTGGTTAACGTCCTTACCCCTACTTATTACAGCTTGACAAAGGCAACACACGGCTTGACAAATGTTGTCCGCATTTCTGTTGAAATACTTCCACACTGAAGAGCTGATTTTTTTGGTATTTTCACCAGGCATGTCAATGGCCATATTCCTCCCACGGACAACAGGTGTCTCCCCGGGTGCCTGACTTAAACAAACCACCTCACCATCAGAATCCTCCTTGTCAATTTCCTCCCCAGCGCCAGCAACACCCATATCCTCCTCATCCTGGTGTACTTCAACACTGACATCTTCAATATGACTATCAGGAACTGGACTGCGGGTGCTCCTTCCAGCACTTGCAGGGGGCGTGCAAATGGTGGAAGGCGCATGCTCTTCACGTCCAGTGTTGGGAAGGTCAGGCATCGCAACCGACACAATTGGACTCTCCTTGTGGATTTGGGATTTCGAAGAACGCACAGTTCTTTGCTGTGCTTTTGCCAGCTTGAGTCTTTTCATTTTTCTAGCGAGAGGCTGAGTGCTTCCATCCTCATGTGAAGCTGAACCACTAGCCATGAACATAGGCCAGGGCCTCAGCCGTTCCTTGCCACTCCGTGTGGTAAATGGCATATTGGCAAGTTTACGCTTCTCCTCCGACAATTTTATTTTAGATTTTTGAGTCCTTTTTTTACTGATATTTGGTGTTTTGGATTTTACATGCTCTGTACTATGACATTGGGCATCGGCCTTGGCAGACGACGTTGCTGGCATTTCATCGTCTCGGCCATGACTAGTGGCAGCAGCTTCAGCACGAGGTGGAAGTCGATCTTGATCTTTCCCTATTTTTGGAACCTCAACATTTTTGTTCTCCATATTTTAATATGCACAACTAAAAGGCACCTCAGGTAAACAATGGAGATGGATGGATACTAGTATACTTATGGATGGACGAGCGACTGCCGACACAGAGGTAGCTACAGCCGTGGACTACCGTACTGTGTCTGCTGCTAATATAGACTGGATGATAATGAGATAAAATTAAAAAATATATATATATATATATCACACTAATACTGCAGCCGGACAGCTATATATTATGTAATGACGGACCTGCTGGACACTGTCTGTCAGCACTGCAGACTCCTAAAGTAAGCTACTAGTATCAAGAAGATAGAAAAAAAAAAAAACCACGGGTAGGTGGTATACAATTATGGATGGACGAGCGACTGCCGACACAGAGGTAGCTACAGCCGTGGACTACCGTACTGTGTCTGCTGCTAATATAGACTGGATGATAATGAGATAAAATTAAAATATATATATATCACACTAGTACTGCAGCCGGACAGGTATATATTATGTAATGACGGACCTGCTGGACACTGTCTGTCAGCACTGCAGACTCCTAAAGTAAGCTTCTAGTATCAAGAAGATAGAAAGAAAAAAAAACCACGGGTAGGTGGTATACAATTATGGATGGACGAGCGACTGCCGACACAGAGGTAGCTACAGCCGTGGACTACCGTACTGTGTCTGCTGCTAATATAGACTGGATGATAATGAGATAAAATTAAAATATATATATATATCACACTAGTACTGCAGCCGGACAGGTATATATTATGTAATGACGGACCTGCTGGACACTGTCTGTCAGCACTGCAGACTCCTAAAGTAAGCTACTAGTATCAAGAAGATAGAAAAAAAAAAAAACCACGGGTAGGTGGTATACAATTATGGATGGACGAGCGACTGCCGACACAGAGGTAGCTACAGCCGTGGACTACCGTACTGTGTCTGCTGCTAATATAGACTGGATGATAATGAGATAAAATTAAAATATATATATATATATATATATATATATCACACTAGTACTGCAGCCGGACAGGTATATATTATGTAATGACGGACCTGCTGGACACTGTCTGTCAGCACTGCAGACTCCTAAAGTAAGCTACTAGTATCAAGAAGATAGAAAAAAAAAAACCACGGGTAGGTGGTATACAATTATGGATGGACGAGCGACTGCCGACACAGAGGTAGCTACAGCCGTGGACTACCGTACTGTGTCTGCTGCTAATATAGACTGGATGATAATGAGATAAAATTAAAATATATATATATATCACACTAGTACTGCAGCCGGACAGGTATATATTATGTAATGACGGACCTGCTGGACACTGTCTGTCAGCACTGCAGACTCCTAAAGTAAGCTACTAGTATCAAGAAGATAGAAAAAAAAAAAAACCACGGGTAGGTGGTATACAATTATGGATGGACGAGCGACTGCCGACACAGAGGTAGCTACAGCCGTGGACTACCGTACTGTGTCTGCTGCTAATATAGACTGGATGATAATGAGATAAAATTAAAATATATATATATATATATATATATATCACACTAGTACTGCAGCCGGACAGGTATATATTATGTAATGACGGACCTGCTGGACACTGTCTGTCAGCACTGCAGACTCCTAAAGTAAGCTACTAGTATCAAGAAGATAGAAAAAAAAAAACCACGGGTAGGTGGTATACAATTATGGATGGACGAGTGACTGCCGACACAGAGGTAGCTACAGCCGTGGACTACCGTACTGTGTCTGCTGCTAATATAGACTGGATGATAATGAGATAAAATTAAAATATATATATATATCACACTAGTACTGCAGCCGGACAGGTATATATTATGTAATGACGGACCTGCTGGACACTGTCTGTCAGCACTGCAGACTCCTAAAGTAAGCTACTAGTATCAAGAAGATAGAAAAAAAAAAACCACGGGTAGGTGGTATACAATTATGGATGGACGAGCGACTGCCAACACAGAGGTAGCTACAGCCGTGGACTACCGTACTGTGTCTGCTGCTAATATAGACTGGATGATAATGAGATAAAATTAAAATATATATATATATCACACTAGTACTGCAGCCGGACAGGTATATATTATGTAATGACGGACCTGCTGGACACTGTCTGTCAGCACTGCAGACTCCTAAAGTAAGCTACTAGTATCAAGAAGATAGAAAAAAAAAAAAAAACACGGGTAGGTGGTATACAATTATGGATGGACGAGCGACTGCCGACACAGAGGTAGCTACAGCCGTGGACTACCGTACTGTGTCTGCTGCTAATATAGACTGGATGATAATGAGATAAAATTAAAAAATATATATATATCACACTAGTACTGCAGCCGGACAGGTATATATTATGTAATGACGGACCTGCTGGACACTGTCTGTCAGCACTGCAGACTCCTAAAGTAAGCTACTAGTATCAAGAAGATAGAAAAAAAAAAAAAACCACGGGTAGGTGGTATACAATTATGGATGGACGAGCGACTGCCGACACAGAGGTAGCTACAGCCGTGGACTACCGTACTGTGTCTGCTGCTAATAAAGACTGGATGATAATGAGATAAAATTAAAATATATATATATATATATCACACTAGTACTGCAGCCGGACAGGTATATATTATGTAATGACGGACCTGCTGGACACTGTCTGCAGAATGCGTTTATAAAAACACCACACGACGAGTGTTTAACTTTTTCAGGCAGACAATCACAATATACTGGTGGTCAGCAGACAATCACAATACTGGTGGTCAGTGGTCACTGGTCAGTCACACTGGCAGTGGCACTCTGGCAGCAAAAGTGTGCACTGTACTTAAATGTACTCCTGCTATAACTGCTCCCCAGTCTCCCCCACAATTAAGCTGTGTGAGCAGTGAGCACTCAGCAGTCAGATAATGATATACAGTATATGATGCAGCACACTGGGCTGAGCACAGATATGGTATGTGTGACTGTGTCACACTGTGTATCGTTTTTTTTCAGGCAGAGAACGGATTAATTAAACTGGTGGCACTGGTCACTGGTCACACTATCAGCAGCAAGTAGTACTCCTCCTATATGCTCCCCAAAATTTGTGTCTCTCTCTAGTACTCTAGTCACTCTAAACGGAGAGGACGCCAGCCACGTCCTCTCCCTATCAATCTCAATGCACGTGTGAAAATGGCGGCGACGCGCGGCTCCTTATATAGAATCCGAGTCTCGCGATAGAATCCGAGCCTCGCGAGAATCCGACAGCGGGATGATGACGTTCGGGCGCGCTCGGGTTAACCGAGCAAGGCGGGAAGATCCGAGTCGCTCGGCCCCGTGTAAAAAAACCTGAAGTTCGGGCGGGTTCGGATTCCGAGGAACCGAACCCGCTCATCTCTAATCTAAACACATCTAATTTTTTAGGTACTTTTCTACGGAGTCCACGTATTGTCCATGCATTTATACCTTACATAAATATGGAATTTTAAGTGTCCCCACCCCCCCCCCCCCACAATTATATCCTTATTTCTATGCAGCATTATCAAAGTCACAACATAAAAGTTTTCTTACACAAAAATGTGGGCAAAACACAGGATACAAAATACAGAATAACCAGATGAAGTACGAAGTAACGACATCACATCTATTTAATCCGTCAAACAAGCCAAACTTATTATAAAGTCTTTCAAAGTCAAGAAGCATTTCAGTTTCATTTGGCATTATATTTTGAGCTAGTCCACGACACAAGAATCTATGGAGTAAATAAACTGTATTAGACAAATGTATCTTTCATAAAGAGTTGTCTGATGTCAGTGCTAGAACTGTATTAATCAACCTGTCTAGTTATGCAGTCCAGGTTTAAAACACTCACTCATCTCACCACTCTGAAATAAACCATTTGTTGAACCGGCCTCTCTCTCCAGCTTTGGGGGTCATTCTGACCTAATTGCTCGCTGCCGTTCATCGCAGCGCAGCGATCAGGTCAGAAGTGCGTATGTGCCGGCGCTACAGTGCGCTGGCGCATGCGAGACAGCCGGAGGCTGTCATTGTCTAGCGATCGCCTCTGTCTGATTGACAGGCAGAGGCGGTCGTTGGGTGAGAGGAGGCGGCACGGTGGTGTTTGGCCGCCGTTTTGTGGGCGCGGTCCAGCCAACGCAGGCTTGGCTGGACCGTGCGGTGGGTGGGCTGAAGCAGCTGCGTGACGTTGTGCGGTGCTGTGCGATGCTTTTGTACTTGTGCGGGGGTGTGTGACATGCAGGGCGGACTAGCCCTGTGCTGGGCGTCCCCCCCCTTCCCCCCGCATGTCAGTGTAAGTGATCGTAGCTATTCTAAATTTAGCACAGCTACAATCAGGTCGGAATGACCCCCTTTGTTCATAACTCTTCTTCTCCTAACTACTTCAATGACTTGTATAATTCTGGTGTTCACAAATGGCACATGATGGTGGTAATCATAGATTGTTGACATCACAGCTGCTTCTCATGACTCCACAAATCCAGTCCCTTTCACAGTTCTGTTGAAATATGAACATTTGAAATATTTCTGTAATACATACAGTACTTCTTTTACTATGATGCATCAAAAACTTTTATTTATTTTCTGATTATTTCCCACCTAAGATACATGTAACCTTCTATCTGTAACTTGCCTGATTACAGGCCAGTGCAAGATTTCTGGACACCCTAGGCAAAACTTCAGCCTGCGCGTAACCCCGGCCCTCCCCTCCCCCCCAACCAAATCCGCACACCAGTATCCAAGCTCCAACCCATCAAGTGAAAATGTGTGGTAGCATCTTAGAAGTTCAACAGCTACTGTCTGCATTATGTTTAACAAGGATGCATCTTTCAGTGTTATCCTTAAATTTGTGATAAGCAGGGCTGCCTCCTCAGATCCTGGTACCCTAAGTAGCTGGCTAAAGCTGCCTAATGGTAGCGTTGCTTAAGTATACTTACCTTCCCCTGTCTGGATTCTAATCATCGGGATGCAGCATTCTGACTGCCAGCATCCCAAATGCGGGCATATTATACCGAACCCACCACAAAGGTTCTATATAGATTTTATGAATGCCCAAATGAGTAACCAATGTGCTAATGAGCATGTAATTTAAATGAGATTTTAATTAAGTAAAATGGAGTCACAGTGCTCCAATCTCTACTCACAATATGTTACAAAGATGTATACAATAATATTAATTATCAATAGAAAACAAAACAAACATAGCCATTGAAAAACATTTACATAAGTACTATGCACATGCACTCAGTATCAATATTACTAATATCAAGGTTCGTTAATTCAAGGGTTAATAAATCTCTACAGAAATCCTCAATCCCTAATTAGTATAGTGAATGATGTTGAGGGTCATTGTCCTGGTCCCAGAGCTGGCCCTAACCAATTTGATGCCCTAAGCAATATTTTGGCTGGTGCCCCCTAGCACCACCGCTAGTTCTGCCTTTTACCCTTCACCCCTCTCCAAGCACCATCAACCTTCACCCATAGCAGTTGCCAAGAGCACTGATGGCCCCACCCCCTATATTTTAAATAGAATCAATGTGCGCCTTCGGCGCGCACCCCAATACAGTGGCATGTTCTTGCTAGGAAGGGGCGTGGATACACAATAGTACCCCCAATTCAAATGATCCCACACAGCAGTGCAACCTCATTCACATTATAACACACAATAGTGTCCCTTATTCAGGTTACATCACACAGTAGTACCCCTTTACCTCATACACGTTACTCACAGTAGTGCTCATTATTCGCATTACACCACAACGCATCGCTCCTTATTCACATTACATCACACAGTAGTGCCCTTTCTATACATTACATCACACAGTAGTACACCTTATACACATAATGCCACACAGTAATGCCCCACACAAATGCCAAACATTAGTAATGCTTTTATACAATGCATAATGACACACTTTTTGCCCTTAGACATATGCCACACATTATTAAATGTCCTTCTACACATGACAGACATAATGCCCAGTGCACATATGCCTCACATTATTAAATGCCCTTATACACATGATAGACATAATGCCCCTTACACATATGCCCCACATTATTAAATGCCCTTATACACAACAGATATAATGCCCCTTACACATATGCCCCACATTATTAAGGCCATTATACACATGATAGACATAATGCCCCTTACACATATGCCCCACATTATTAAATGCCCTTATACACATGACAGACATAATGCCCCTTACCCATATGCCCCACATGATTAAGGCCATTATACACATGACAGACATAATGGCCTTAAACAAATGCCTCACATTATTAAATGCCCTTATACACATGACAGGCATAATGTCCCTCACACATACTGTATGCCCCACATTATTAAGCCCATTATACACATGACAGACATGATGGCTTTACACATATGCCCCACATTACATTCCCTTATACACATGACAGACATAATGGCCCTGTTACACAGCCAATCTCTGTAACACTAATAATTGCAACACCCCCATCCCCTCCACACCACTCACCTGGCTGGAGGTATTAAACAGTCACAGCCCACGTTGGCTGAGCAGCCAGTCTGCAGCCAGTCACTCCACAGCCACACACACACTGTAGGTGGAGTCTGGGACCTGGGAGAGCCGGGGAGGCAGCAGCAGCGGAGGAAGACATGTGTGGATTGTGGCCTCACACACCATCAGTTCTGCAACACCTCTTTGATGTGCTCCACCGCAAACATTTTCCGCCCACCACTGCCAGCTCACTCCCACTGCTAACAGCATGGGGAGGGGTGTTGGTCATATGCGAGATGCAATTGCGGGGGGTGGGGGGGGGTGGCATTTCAAATGCAGGATGCAATAGCAAGAGCCAGGAGGGGGGCTGGGAAAAATGCGGGATGCAATCGTGGAAGAGGGGGGGGGGGTAACGTGGGAGGGTGCTATCATGGTGCTGGGTGGGAATATGCAGGGTATTATCACGGAGGGGGGATTGCAGAAAGGGGAGCAGTGAGCAGTGGTACAGGCAACATTTTACATATGAGCCCACCCTGCGTTATTCACATGGTACACTGTCAGTGCCGGCTGATTACAGTTGGGCGGTGCAGCATCACTGTGCTAAGGGAATAAAGGAAGTATTCTTTCATCGGGAGCGTGCAGTGCTGCCCTCCAGTGGCTGGTGCCCATAGAAAGCTGCCTAAATCTGCCTAGTGGTGCTGTCGGCCCTGCCTGATTCTCCTTATCCTCTACTAGTAACCTCTACTAGTAAGCCCTCAACAAGTCTAAAGGGCCCCATACACTACAACAATAAAGCCCGATTTTATCTGATTTTGACATTTCGGGCAGATAAATCGGATGAAAAGTGGCAAATAGGATGTGTTTTACATCAGATCCAATGCGATGCGCAGTTCCGTGAGCATCGGATCGGAGCCCCTAGGTTGTTAGTGCTGCACTAATGATATATCAGATTTGGATGGAATCGGATGGAAAAAAGAGTGTTTTTTGTGCATATGATATATCGCATGCAATGTATCACAGGAAATCTTACTGGCATTCCCAGGACACTCCCATCAGCAGCATCAGCAGCAGCTATGATGCAGCAGCAGAGAAGAAAAGAAGAAGTGCTTGATCCATCGGATATTGACCCAAGTATGTATTTAATCAACACTGTCCACAAATGTATATCAAACTGTCCACCAATGTAAATAATAATAATCACACTGTCCACCAATGTATAATCACACTGTCCACCAATAATCAGACTGTCCTCCAATTTAGTAATAATCACACTGTCCACCAAAGTATATACACTGTCCACCAATGTATAATCACACTGTCCACCAATAATCACACTGTCCACCAATGTAAACACTGTCCACCAATGTATAATCACACTGTCCACCAATAATCACACTGTCCTCCAATGTAGTAATAATCACACTGTCCACCAAAGTATACACTGTCCACCAATGTATTAATAATCACACTGTACCCCAATGCTGTACCATGTGTTTCTGTGGCCCCCAAGTGAATTTAACCCCCTAATGGCCATGAGTTGGCCCCCGCACTGTACCCCAATGCTGCACCATGTGTTTTTGTGTCCCCAAAGTGAATTTAACCCCCTAATGGCCATGAGTTTGCCCCCCACTGTACCCCAATGCTGTACCATGTGTTTTTGTGGCCCCAAAGTGAATTTAACCCCCTAATGGCCATGAGTTTTTCCCGCCACTGTACCCCAATGCTGTACCATTGATGTTTGCTTAATGAGGAAACCTTTTTTCAAAAAACAGCTTTATTTTAAAAACATATAATATTCAAATTTATCCAAATATGAAAACATTTCTAAAGTATATTTTTATCCTTACGTAAAACCATTTTGAAACAGAAAATATATAACAGTTTTAGTTCAACTTTTTTCCCCCTTATGTCTCTGGATAAAGATATCAATTTTGTCATCAGCCTCCTTGACATGTACCATAGCTATGGTGCCGTGGAATGCGGCCTTGGAGGAACTAGTGGATTTCAGCCGGCCCTTTTACTCCAGTGCAGACAAGGACTGGGTTAAGAAAAAAATCCAAAACCTGAGGACTGTGTTCCTGAAAGAACTAGAGATGAGCGGGTTTGGTTTCCTGAGAACTAAACTGGCCCGAACAACACCACCCGAGCCCGGATCCGAGTCAGGCTCGGGTTTTCCCGCCTGACTTGGAAACCAGAACAAGGCAAAACATCATCATCCCACTGTCAGATTCTCGCGGGTTTTGGATTCAATGTAAGGAGCCGCGCGTCGCCGCCATTTTCACTCCTGCATTGGAAAGTGTAGAGAGAGGACGTGTCTCCGTCCCCAGTGTCCTGCATCAGTTCAGTGTTAGTGTCTTATGCTGCATCAGTCCAGTCACAGTGGTTGTGTCCTCTGCTGCCATATGTCCAGTGCTGCTGCATAAGTCCAGTCCAGTGGTGCTGTGTTGTGCTGCATCAGTTCAGTGGTGGTGTATTGTGCTGCATCAGTCCAGTCACAGTGGTGGTGTCCTCTGCTGCCATATGTCCAGTGCTGCTGTATAAGTCCAGTCCATTGCAGTTGTGCTGTGTTGTCCTGCATCAGTCCAGTGGTGGTGTCCCTGTGCTGCTGTATTTGTTCAGTGGTACTTCTGTATATGTCCAGCGGTACTGCCGTATAAATCCAGTGATCCTGCTGTATAATTCCAGTGATCCTGCCGTATAATTCCAGTTGTACTGGCGTATAAGTCCAGTGATCCTGCCGTATAATTCCAGTGGTACTGGCGTATAAGTCCAGTGATCCTGCGTATAATTCCAGTGGTACTGGCATATAAGTCCAGTGATCCTGCGTATAATTCCAGTGGTACTGGCGTATTAGTCCAGTGATCCTGCCGTATAATTCCAGTGATCCTGCCGTATAATTCCAGTGATCCTGCTGTATATATATACCCTGTTGCTAAGCGGATTACTGAGGCCATAACAACTATGCTGGTGTTAGACGTGTGTCCGGTATCCACCATTAGTGCAGTGGGACTGCAGTGCCACTCCTAGGTGGGCCAGGTGTTGGTGCTGCACACTTGTGTCGCTTGGCTTAGTCATACAGCTAGTTCATTTTATCTATTTTTCTTCTTTACATGATGTGCTGTTTGGGGCCTAGTTTTTTTAAGTGCCATCCTGTCTGCCATTGCAGTGCCACTCCTAGATGGGCCAGGTTTCTGTGCCACACACTTATGTCGCTTAGCTTAGTCATACAGCTACCTCATTGCACCTCTTTTACTTCTTTGCATGATGTGCTGTTTGGGGACTTGTTTTTTTAAGTGCCATCCTGTCTGCCATTGCAGTGCCACTCCTAGATGGGCTGGGTGTTTGTGCTGCACACTTGTGTCGCTTAGCTTAGTCATACAGCTACCTCATTGTACCTCTTTTACTTCTCTTCATGATGTGCTGTTTGGGGCCTAATTTTAAATCTGCCATCCTGTCTGCCACTGCAGTGCCACTCCTAGATGGGACAGGTGTTTGTGCCGCACACTTGTGTCGCTTAGCTTAGTCATACAGCCACCTCAGTGCAACCTTTTGGCCTAAAAACAATATTGTGAGGTGTACATAATAGACTAGAAATGAGTGGAAATGAATGTTATTGAGGTTAATAATACCGTAGGATCAAAATTACCCCCAAATTTTGTGATTTTAGCTGTTTTTATGTTTTTTTCAAAAATCATTTAGATCCCAAACCGAAACCAAAACACGAAAAGGGTGGTTTTGGCCAAACCAATCCAGATCCAAAACACGAGGATGGAACCAGAACCAAAACCAAAACACAAAACATGAAAAGTGCCCGCTGCACATCTCTAGAAAGAAAACAAATGTAACAGTCCAAAAGGTCTGGTGCTGATTCCACCTAGGTTTACAAGATCTCGCTCTGGTACTCCCCCTTACTGGAGTTTTTGTTAGACCAGGAGCCTACCCAGACAGGTTTTTCCTCCCTCCCTAGGACTGCAACACCACAGCCTGAAGAGTGTGAAACATCTCTGGCTGCATCTGTAAGTATATTTTCATTTTATTTTTTTTAAAAGGTCCACAACATAATGTTCATAATGTTATTGTGGAGTGCGAATGCCTCATCAGCCACGAAAATAAAACTGAGGCCGTGTTTGGTTTCCTCCCTATATGGCAAATTCAGAGTCTTTGTGGTGAGCCTCTCGTAGAAGGTGGTATTCTTCAGCGAGCCCCCGTCTGATGAACGTCCATTTTTGCCAATGTCAATGAAGATAAATTCAGAATTGGCATTCACCACTGCCATCAGCACGATGCTGAAATACCCTTTATAATTATAATAAAGGATTCTGCTGCTGGCAGGAGGGTTGATGCGGACGTGCTTGCCATCTATTGCTTCCTGGCAGTTAGGGAAATGCCAGGTGGTGGCACACTCCTCTGCCACGGAATGCCATTCAGATGTGCCTGCAGGAAGCTCTAAAATAATAATAATAATAATAATAATAATAATAATAATAATAATATTAAAAGTATTTAAAAAGTGTTTTTTTTTAAAATCCACTACAGAGTGAAACTCAAGACACTGAGATTCCAATCTCCCCGGACTTCAGCATAATCACTGACACAGAGGACTCCCAGACCCCTGTTCCGCCTGCACCTGAGGCATCTATTACAAAGGATACCCCTGCAGCACTAGATGCTACAGCTTGCCAACCCCAAGCATCACAGAAAAGAACCTGGAAGACAAGGCACACCAGGCAGGAGGAGGAGGAATATGTCATTTTTAATCAAATTAAACACAGACTGGTCCATCCCCCCGAACGCTTCTCCAAATTTGGAGAGTTTATGCCTGCGCAATGCGCATCCTTCCAAATAATCAACTTGATCACATCGAGCACCTCAATTTTGAAATGCTTGCCAAGGCTCATAATAGGCAATTAAATAAAAATTATTTTACTTATGATGGCCTTCCTGTCACTGCTCACTCAACCCCAGCATATTCCATCCACAAGAAAGCCAGGCTATTCCACCCAGCCAACACCAGCTTACTACCTTACACACCTACTCCTTAGGGATTTTGGGGTACATTTACTAAGCAGTGATAAGAGCAGAGAAGTGAGCCAGTGGAGAAGTTGCCAATGGCAACCAATCAGCACTGAAGTAACATCTATAATTTGCATACTATAAAATGATACAGAGATGCTGATTGGTTGATGGGGAAATTTCTCCACTGGCTCACTTCTCCGCTCTTATCGCTGCTTAGTAAATGTTCCCCATACTCTGCTATGCTGGAGGCAGAGGAGGACATGCCTCAGTTTGTATTTTTGTAGGCATCTTATAATTCCCAATAAATATGGTGGTATATGCTATATGGTGTTTTGGGGCAGATTTTTGGCGGAGGATACACGTACGCTGTAGGTGCATAATAATGGGGCCGGGACCATTCATCCTGCACTGTTCAGCATGTGTGTATTCTCCAATTCAAATCTGTGACCAAAACACCATATAGCCCTCCATCTTAGGAGTGTATATACAACACCCTATATATTGGGAATTAAAATTTTAATAAACTATTATTTAATTATTTGATCAATTTGCTTATTAAACTATATGCCATGTTGGCAACACATTGCAGAGTTCTTAAAAAACAACAACTTTTTTTCTATAAACAACCAGTTGAACTAAATAGGTGTCGAAGTCTGAAAATATTACAGTACACACATCACGTACAAACTCCACACAGATGGCCTCCATGCGCGTACTTGTTCTGTCATGCGTGCGCATATTCGCAAGTTGCGTATGACTGCTCACGCGGTCCTGCGTATTAGCACGTGGTATGGGTAATTACGGTAGCATTTGTATTCGCATGGAAAAGCCTCAAAGACATATCTCATATTTAATCCACATAGTGCACAATGTACACATAGCTCACATGCACCACACCAGCAAATTATACTTGTTTAAAAGGTACAACAACAAAGGGATTCACCGTTGCAGGATATGAGGGAACAGCATTAGGTTATGAGGTGGTGTTTGGTATTCAACTGTAGGGTATTTTAAGGGCAACATTCCGGTAGCAGTCTGCAGAAGATAGCACGCTCCTGCGCATAATTATGCGCAGGAACAGGATATTAATATTATACTGTGTTTACTGTACTCTGATATTCGGCGGGAACCCAGTGGAGACCAACTGCAAGCACACTTGGACCAGACATCGCCCACCTATTCAAACCAACCTATGTCCCCTCCTGTACTGTAAATGACCAGCCCTTTGTCCTATAGAGGAAGAGGTTACAGTTTTTATTGTATTGTGTTTTGACCAACTGTATAAAAGCCAAGCTGCCTAGCCGGTCATTCATCTCTCTCTGAAGGTCATCTTGCTTGATTGACTGAGCACCGGACCGCGTGGCGCTGGCGAAACCAAACGTATGTACCATTGATTGTAGCCTCTTTTCTATTATTGTGATTGTATATCTGTTGTAACCCCCTTTCAGCAATTATATGTTGGTGAGTCGGATCCCAACATCTTAAATACAATTGGTGTCGTGTCTCCTTCCTGCTAAGGTTTAAAGTGTATTTCAGCCACACGTGCAGCTGCATTGTCCTCTCAGTGTGTCGGTGTGTGTGTGTATGCACTGCATGTACTTTGTACGTCCGTCGCGGTGTGTGTACGCAAAGTGCGTACATGGTACGGGCCTTTGTACGCTGAGTAAAAGGTACATAGGTTTAGGATTACATACAGCGGCCGCAGCGGCTTGAATTTAAGTATAATAAGGTATTGCTTTTAGTCCTGTAAGTAAATCAGCATTTACAATTGGGGTCTCGATCCGGTTTTTCACACGCTTGCGGGCTTGCAGATCATAGCAGACTTTAATCTATCAGCAAAGGGTGGAGATACATCTTTAAGTAAAACCTTATCCTGGTTGCGTGGATGTTTTAAAACCCTACTTTGTGCTGTTATATTGAGTCTGCTCTGTCTAGTCTGTAGAGGTGCTGATAGAATCCGGACGTAAACAGGAAAAAAACTATTTAAAAAATCTGTGTAATTTGTTTTGGCGCCAAAAGCATATACAAAGTATACCAATACTTTGCATACCCTCTCACATACTGCTGCCATAGGTTCATAGGTTATTACAGTCATTATAGACCTGTGTGAAATCGAATACATCTGTTTGCTATATAGATAAATTTGAAATAAGTATATTAAGGCTGTAATAAAACACAAAACGCAGTTCTGGCCTGGTCATAAAGGTTTATACAGAACAAGTGTGGGTTGTGTTTGTGAGTGATTATAGTTTGTATTGCTCACATTTATAGAGAATGTGTGATTTGTTGAATTGCGGATGTACGTTTGTACACGTGGGATGGACAAAGTACAGGGTCGCACACGTGGCGTAAAAGGCACGCGCGGTCGCGTGTTTACGCAAGGTTGCGTAGGATTACGGACGCTAAGTACATATCACACGATAGTTGTTCAATTAAAGGCGGGACAGTATACATTTAATACAATAGCACATAACTATCCGATTTCAAAAGCAGGTTACCTTAAATATTTTGTTTAAACTGTAAGTACCTCTGGGGTAAAGTAACCAACCTAGGAGAGTGGTATTTTCTGTACAGAACAGAAAAACAAGGTGTATCTGAGTGAGTGAAAGCAGGAGTGAGTGGAGCTGAACCCCGGAAATTCGGGTCCCGTGGGAACACTGGGTTAGTAGAGGCCCGGTGGTGTAAGGTTCACTACCTTACGTGAACATAAGGAGAGAAATACGCAAGTCATGAGGAGACTTGCACAGGAGCGTAATAAGGAATTGTGCATTGAGAAGTATAGAAACTGTGAATTAAAGTAAAGGTGAATCCCAAACGTATAGATTTTTTTTGTTACGCTCCGGCTGAGAAGTGCAGCTTGTGAATTCGACTCCCGCGATCGTAGGGCATATAGATAACTAGTATCTATAGGCTGTGCGATTGAACCGCATGTCCGTGTGTTTACACAGCACAAAGTGATATTATTGTGTCATATGCGCTGTGGAGAGCATACGCAGACGTGATTGTGTAAAAGGAAAGAGAAAGGGTTTTTTCTTTGATAACGTCGGGAAATCTCCCTGGTGGGCTTCCACTGGAAAGGGTGAGCAATAGTTATTAGGCAACTGTTTTTTTCACCCTACAAAAATTCCAGTGGAAAGATACCGAAAAGGAATTTTTTCGCTGCCTCTCTCAGGAAAATATTCCAACAGAACCTCCACCGAAATAAATTACGGTGCTGTAAGGTCTGATAGGGCCCTAGGCTGGGTATATTGCGATCCACTATCGACAGTGTATCGTT
Organism: Pseudophryne corroboree; assembly: GCF_028390025.1. Taxonomy (NCBI): domain Eukaryota; kingdom Metazoa; phylum Chordata; class Amphibia; order Anura; family Myobatrachidae; genus Pseudophryne; species Pseudophryne corroboree. The sequence continues at coordinate 265,455,655 of NC_086451.1, read as the reverse complement.
GTACTGGCCAACGTGGGCGAAAGCAGGTGAAGAGCGCTCAGTGAACTTTCACCGTCTGCTTGCATTGAGTATTTTGGTGTTTGTGGGAAAAGGCCCACAAATATGGGAGCCAGTTGCTCAAGTGAGAAACGTTCAGTATGCAGGGTTCAGGCTGGAGAATTGTAGCTGAGAGGGTCAGCGAGGTTTATTATGTGTGAGAAATATGGTTCACACACGGAGGCTTATTGCAATGAATGGGTATGTATGACTGCTGAAGATAGGGCATCATTCCCCAGGATGGGCAGTTTTAATCAGAGGTACTGCAGAACGTAAAGATTAGAATATGTTTTATAAAATCTAGAAAACAAAGGATCAGACATAACGACTGTTTAAATCTGTGGCAGCAGGAGGGGGAGGTACAAAGGGAACAGACTCGCACAGCAGGTTCCATACCTGGCAGGAATGTGAGTACGAACACACCAATACCGACACAGGTCGAAGGGAAGAAAATGGCTACAGTCAATGGTGCATTGGAAAACAATAGAGACATTCATGAAAAGTGTGTTAACCCTAACCCTTGCAAGTTGTATCCTATTTTGAATTCTCTCCAAGGTTATAGGTCACAGGAAGATGAAGGATCCAGCCTAATCTCAGCTCTCATTCAGGCAGTCGCCTTACAGGAAACTCAGGTGGGCCCTGCCCAACCAGTAAGAGCAGTGACGGTGTCCCCTACTGAAAGGACTGGTGAGATCACAGACATCAGTAAGTGTGAGACTGTTCATTACACGGAGACAATAACACCTCACAGTGAGCAAATTAGGAATGGAATGGTAGGGTTACATCCTGTCTTGGAAATAGTAACTCCAAATGGGAGAACCGATAGTCAGGGAATAACCCTCACCAGGAATAATGCAATGTATTGCCCGTGGCCAAGATCAGAGCCGCGGTCAATAATTTCAGAATTCCCCAATCCCCGGAAGCATTTAGCCAGATGTCAGAAGTTTATCAAGGATCTGGGTAATACCCATGAACCTGCAAACAAAGATTGGCGGATATTCTTGAAAGCGTGCCTACCCCCTAATATTGACACCCAAAACTGTATTACGGATTGTAAATTAGAGTCAGATGGTCCTATGACTGACGAACACAATCATGAGTACGTGGAACGAATTAACATACAACTAGTATTGTATTTTTCCACTGCTGTTAAGTGGAGCAAAATTTTCTCCATAAGACAGAAGGACAGTGAAATGACATCTGAATATTTCCATAGGGCTTTGCGAAAAAAGGCTAGATACACTGGGGTATTGGATATAGGGAACAATGCGAATTACAGGGAGGTAGCTGTCTCTGTGCTAATGGACGGGCTCAATAAGGCATTGAGGGTCAGGGTGCAAACATCTTTGCCTAATTGGAGAGGGGTCACAATAGATAATCTTAGAGAGTGCGCTATTGAACATCACAAGAATATTGCTAGGCGCAGAGAACAAGAGGAGGAGAGGTTGAGGACGGTAAGTATACAGGCACATACAGGAAAGACCCATCAGCTCAAACCCCAGATCCCTAATGGTAAGTCAAGGTCAATACAGGTTGAGTATCCCATATCCAAATATCCGAAATACGGAATATTCCGAAATACGGACTTTTTTGAGCGAGAGTGAGATAGTGAAACTTTTGTTTTCTGATGGCTCAATGTACACAAACTTTGTTTAATACACACAGTTATTAAAAATATTGTATTAAATGACCTTCAGACTGTGTATATAAGGTGTATATGAAACATAAATGAATTGTGTCAATGTAATTGATAGGAGGGGAGGCTGCGCTCACAATGGGGGGTATTGGCTAAGAGTGCAGCTGACCTGGAGGTGTCCCACCTCCTATTGAAATTCGTATTTGGTGTTGGTCAGCGCGCTCTGTGGGGGATAACGAGGGGTTTGTTTGATAAGGGGTGTGAGTGTTATCTAGTTGGATGGTGTGTTGTCTGTGTACTTCATGTGGAAGGATGCGATGATGATCACTCAGTATTGATTATATCACAATGATTTATTAATAAATGTAAACGGATCTGAGTCCTATAATGTCAGTAAGTATTTGTCCCAGGTTTCCTCACCACTTTCAGGTATATCCTGCAGACTACCCTTTTTCCCGTATACCCTCCTGATGGTATACTGATGAGGCTACAGCTCAGGTAAAATGTCAGGTGTGCCCTATGGGCCACCTTTACCATAGGTGTGGTTAAGCCTATGTGTCCTCTGATGCTGTGTCTAATTGCGAGGTTTGTGGTGTGACTAGTGCGGCGTCCCGCCTGTCAGACCCCTCTAATGTGCGGCAGTGAGCGGTGTGGTCATGGGCTGTGTTATACACACTTACCGCCGGGGGCAGGTGCTGCCTGCCGCCGGTGACCGAGTCTTTGCCGTCCTCAAGCCTGCTCTCCTATGTCCGCTTTCTCTGCGTGTCCTCCGTGTCTATTAGACCGCACACTCCGTTTCTAGTTGCCGGTCTCCTCCGTCTTCGGTCCCGTCCTGTGGCTTCCTGGTTCGCGTGTCACGTGCCGGGTCACGTGAGCGCGCTGTACACAGAGATTGCCGCTGTGTCTCCTTCTCCAGCCGGAGAGAGGAGAGTGAGTGTTGGCAATGTAGGTAGTGATGTCTGTAGATTCCCAACGCGTTTCAGCACGAGTGCCTTTTTCTAGGGTTGCACGTGTATTGTTCTGAGGCTGTTTTATGCTGTAGTCACTGTACTGATTGGTCCTTCCTTAGCATCCCATTCTCTATTGTGATTGGAGGGGGGATATGTCAATCAATTTGATCGTATGCCCATGGTTAGATGTGATACTTTCATTCATGTGCATTTATTGTGTGGTTACCTGGTGTCCATTCCTATTGTATATAAATTGTGTTACATTGTTACATGCCTCCCTTCCCAATGGAGGATTATTATGTGCCGCAACTTCACTGTTGGATGAGGTACAGGGTATATTCTATTGCAATCGGATGGGGGATGTTTCAATATGTTGATAATATGCAAATAGTTGGGTGTGTGATACTGTCATTCATGTGTATTTGTTTAATGTGTGGCTATCTCCATTGTGTTGTATATATATCGTTGTTACATGCCTCCCTTTTTATGGAGGAATATTCAATTATGGAGCTTGCCTGTCGGATGAGGGGCAGGGTACAATTTGGTCATCTGTGTGGGGAGGGGCTAAACTGTTGGAGGAGGGACAGGGTGATTGATGAGTGTTTGTTGGACCCTGTTGGGGTGCATCTATTATATACTGCACTATCGGTGACTGGCTATGTCACATTACGTGGGGAGGTGGGAGATGAGGGAATGGGGTCACACCACGAGGCCTCAATATAGATTACAACACAGCTGCAGCCTTATAAGCAAGCGCCTTACAGAACAAACACCCATTCAAACACAATTCCTCATCATCATCCCCCCCCCCCCATTCCCTCATCTCCCACCTCCCCACGTAATGTGACATAGCCAGTCACCGATAGTGCAGTATATAATAGATGCACCCCAACAGGGTCCAACAAACACTCATCAATCCCCCTGTCCCTCCTCCAACAGTTTAGCCCCTCCCCACACAGATGACCAAATTGTACCCTGCCCCTCATCCGACAGGCAAGCTCCATAATTGAATATTCCTCCATAAAAAGGGAGGCATGTAACAACGATATATATACAACACAATGGAGATAGCCACACATTAAACAAATACACATGAATGACAGTATCACACACCCAACTATTTGCATATTATCAACATATTGAAACATCCCCCATCCGATTGCAATAGAATATACCCTGTACCTCATCCAACAGTGAAGTTGCGGCACATAATAATCCTCCATTGGGAAGGGAGGCATGTAACAATGTAACACAATTTATATACAATAGGAATGGACACCAGGTAACCACACAATAAATGCACATGAATGAAAGTATCACATCTAACCATGGGCATACGATCAAATTGATTGACATATCCCCCCTCCAATCACAATAGAGAATGGGATGCTAAGGAAGGACCAATCAGTACAGTGACTACAGCATAAAACAGCCTCAGAACAATACACGTGCAACCCTAGAAAAAGGCACTCGTGCTGAAACGCGTTGGGAATCTACAGACATCACTACCTACATTGCCAACACTCACTCTCCTCTCTCCGGCTGGAGAAGGAGACACAGCGGCAATCTCTGTGTACAGCGCGCTCACGTGACCCGGCACGTGACACGCGAACCAGGAAGCCACAGGACGGGACCGAAGACGGAGGAGACCGGCAACTAGAAACGGAGTGTGCGGTCTAATAGACACGGAGGACACGCAGAGAAAGCGGACATAGGAGAGCAGGCTTGAGGACGGCAAAGACTCGGTCACCGGCGGCAGGCAGCACCTGCCCCCGGCGGTAAGTGTGTATAACACAGCCCATGACCACACCGCTCACTGCCGCACATTAGAGGGGTCTGACAGGCGGGACGCCGCACTAGTCACACCACAAACCTCGCAATTAGACACAGCATCAGAGGACACATAGGCTTAACCACACCTATGGTAAAGGTGGCCCATAGGGCACACCTGACATTTTACCTGAGCTGTAGCCTCATCAGTATACCATCAGGAGGGTATACGGGAAAAAGGGTAGTCTGCAGGATATACCTGAAAGTGGTGAGGAAACCTGGGACAAATACTTACTGACATTATAGGACTCAGATCCGTTTACATTTATTAATAAATCATTGTGATATAATCAATACTGAGTGATCATCATCGCATCCTTCCACATGAAGTACACAGACAACACACCATCCAACTAGATAACACTCACACCCCTTATCAAACAAACCCCTCGTTATCCCCCACAGAGCGCGCTGACCAACACCAAATACGAATTGTGTCAATGTAGACACACTTTGTTTAATGCACAAAGTTATAAAAAATATTGGCTAAAATGACCTTCAGGCTGTGTGTATAAGGTGCATATAAAACATAAATGCATTCTGTGCTTAGATTTAGGTCCCATTGCCATGATATCTCATTATGGTATGCAATTATTCCAAAATACGGAAAAATCCGATATCCAAAATACCTCTGGTCCCAAGCATTTTGGATAAGGGATACTCAACCTGTAATATTTTACACTTGTAGGAAGGAAGGGCATTTTGCCAGAGATTGTAGGAGTAGTAGGACACATAGTCAATATAGACCCCCTAGACAGAAAACACAAGCCACATTATTAAACACATAGACGGGACCAAGGGACATATAGTAAGGAATCACAAGCCATATAGAAAACACAGATTTGGCTAAATGGGAAGAACAAATAAATGCAACATTACCCTTTGGCAAAACTTGCTGGGGTTAAGAGGGGCCTCTAAACTTTTGCTCCTTTTTCCAGCAGAAATGGCCCCTGACTAACGTAACAGAAACTTTTGTTAAAAATGATATACATATAATGTGCTCCCGCTCAGGAAGTACAAAGTATGTTAGACACCCACGAAGACTAATGTTGCATTTCACTGTTCTAGATTCATGTCCATCACAGGTAGAGGAAAATGTCTCGCTAAAATACCAGGTTCCCTATGAACTTAGGATGGACAGGACACTGGATTGATGGCTGGGATAGTCCCAGCAGAGATACAACACACATAGAATTTTTTTAAGGGGAGTAGACCAAGTAGAGAATCACTTCCCCGTAGTGCCAAATCCAGTTGTCAAATTTTATAAAATCTTCTTTACCTCTACAAACTTACCTGTCACCAATGTCTATTCTGCTTCTCCACAATTGCCTCTTCATCTTTTTCGTTCACACAGGGGGGTCCAATACATAGACCCGATTACAGTTCAAACACCACATGCCTACTCGGTCCTTCAGAGTTCTGCCCAAACCCAGTATATCTCACCAGCAGGATGACACCAGTATTACTGCAGTGTGCCTTGTCATACACAAAGGGTGGAGAATGGGAATACTGGTGAAGGGAGATTGTGTACAGACACTGATATGCATGATTGTGTGACGGCCTGTTGGTGAATGGCAAACCTGACATTTTCTTTTTCATTTTCCCTCTCTTCTCTCATCCAGAGATGTTTTTTTTTTTATACTTCACACAACTGATAACATGAAATAATTAAATTGAAATTCAAAATTTGTGTTCCCTACAGGAAAAGGCAGTCTGGAAGGCGAAGGGATATGGTCAGGAGTCCTCAGGACTTTGGACAGATGGACACAGTAAGCCAGTGGCCCCCAGAACATATCTCCCAAGTCTAGCTGAAGCGGCACACGGTCTGACTCATCTGGGCAAGGAGGGTATGTGCAAGCTGGTAAGAGCCTACTGGAGTGCACCGGGATTCTCTTCTCATGCAGGTAAGAAAGCAATGACATGTTTTACTTGCTTGAGGAAGAATATTGGTAAGGCAATACCAACAGAGCCATCCCATATCCCTCCTACAGATGGACCTTTTCAGGTAATACAAATCGACTTCATACAGTTACCACCCTGTAGGAATTTAAAATATGTATTAGTATGTACTGATGTGTTTTCCAACTGGGTAGAAGCATTCCCCGCTGCCACAAATACTGCTGTGTTCACTGCAAAGAAAATCGTGCAGGAATTTGTGTGCAGATATGGAATCCCAAGAATGATTGAAAGTGATATGGGTACCCATTTTACAGGTGAAGTCTTTCAGGTCATGTGGAAACTGATGGGAATTAATAGCAAGCTGCATACTCCGTACCAGCCACAGGTGAGTGCAAAGGTGGAGAGAATGAACAGCACTATTAAGAATAAGCTGAGCAAAGTGATGGCTGAAACTGGATTGCTGTGGCCAGAAGCTTTGCCACTAGTGTTGTACAGCATCAGAACCACTCCCAGGTCACCGCTTAACTTATCACCCTTTGAAATTCTTTTTGGTCGACAACCCCATGTAATGATAGACCCCCAGGATAATTTGAAATGCAATAATGAAATAACTGTGAAATATTTGGTTAGGATGAGCTAGCAGCTGAGAAATCAACAAAGAAATCTAAAGCTGGTGATTCCTGACTTACCGAACAGTAATTGTCATGACACTGAGTCTTGGGATTATGTAATGATTCGAATTTTTTTATGCTCAGGTTGCCTCATAGACAGGTGGGAAGGACCGCATCAAGTCTTGTTAACCAGCATGACAGCACTAAAGGTCGCCGAAAGAGAGACTTGGGTCCACTCGTCCCACTTCAAGAAGGTCGCTGACCCAGAGAAAATTCGTGACAAAGAGCACGGTGAAGAGAACCTCGTATGACTAGAGTGTTTGTTCCGGGAAAACTGTGAGGCAGGACTGTTGAAATGGCACCTGAGCACGGGGAACAACAAGATCAAAGATGGTTGTCGTACAAGTTTTCTTTTTTCACCTCCCACTGCCTTTTCTCTCTCTCCCCCTTCTTATTTCCCTTCTTTTTCCCTAACGAAATGGATCTACCTCAAGAGACTGCGTTTCGGGTTTTTCTGGTAATTCTGTTTTTGCCCAGGACAATCTGTTTTGGTGAGGGTCTCAGAGAAGTCGAGCAAGAATCTGGAATGGGTTCTGATGGTGAGTACGCATTTGTAGGATCTCAGGAGCAGCACATCACTCTAGTAAAGGCTGGTATCAGTAAGCGCTCTGGTAGTCACGGAGCTCGGAGGCAATGTGAGGGGTTATTGTCTGATGAATATTGTATTTGTAGGAATTGCGAGAACATAGTCGAAGATGGGTGCATCCAGAGATGTCAGTCCAATATTAATATCGACATAGGCCGACATCCGTTGAGTGATTACCACTCAGTGGGTAAGGTCTTAAACCAGACAGAATGTTGGGTGTGCTCACAGGTACCTCAATGACAGAGTAAGTCAGGATTAGTACCATACCTTTTAGCAATAGATGAGGTACTCCAATTACGGGGTGGGAGACCGGTGGACAAGAAAACGAGTTTTCTGGTAAGAACTTACCCTTGTTAAAACTCTTTCTGCGAGGTACACTGGGCTCCACAAGTCTGGACAATGGGTGTAGAGTAGGATCTTGATCCGAGGCACCAACAGGCTCAAAGCTTTGACTGTTCCCAGAATGCACAGCGCCGCCTTCTCTATAACCCCGCCTCCCAGCACAGGAGCTCAGTTTAGTTAACCAGCCCAATGCAGTAGCAGGAAAAGAGACGACAACAGTTAGTAGCCACATACACCACACTCTCACGACAAGAGAAGTGTCAGCAACTAATGCCATATCAACCCAAAGAAGCTAAGTGCGTCAGGGTGGGCGCCTTGTGGAGCCCAGTGTACCTCGCAGAAAGAGTTTTAACAAGGGTAAGTTCTTACCATAAAACTCGTTTTCTGCTGCGGGGTACACTGGGCTTCACAAGTCTGGACAATGGGGATGTCCTAAAGCAGTTCCTTATGGGAGGGGACGCACTGTAGCGGGCACAAGAACCCGGCGTCCAAAGGAAGCATCCTGGGAAGCGGCAGTATCGAAGGCATAGAACCTTATGAACGTGTTCCCGGAGGACCACGTAGCTGCCTTGCACAACTGGTCAAGGGTCGCACCACGTTGGGCCGCCCAAGAAGGTCCAACAGACTGAGTAGAATGGGCCGTAATGTGAACAGGAGCTGACAGACCAGCCTTCACACAAGCATGCGCAATCACGATTCTAATCCACCTGGCCAGGGTCTGCTTGTGAGCAGGCCAGCCACGTTTGTGAAATCCAAACAAAACAAAGAGAGAATCAGACTTTCGAATAGAAGCAGTTCTCTTCACATAGATACGGAGAGCCCGTATCACATCCAAAGACCGCTCTTTGGGAGACAAATCAGGATGAAACAAAAGCTGGACCACAATCTCCTGATTAAGGTGGAACGAAGAAACCACCTTAGGTAAATATCCGGGACGAGTCCTAAGAACCGCCCAGTCACGGTGAAAAATCAGATATGGGGAACTACAAGACAAGGCACCCAAATCCGACACTCTTCTAGCAGAGGCAATAGTCAGCAAGAACACCACCTTAAGGGAAAGCCACTTAAGGTCAGCTTGAACCAAGAGGTTCAAATGGAGGCTCCTGCAACGCCTCCAAAACCACTGACAAGTCCCAAGGAGCCACAGGCGGGACATAGGGAGGTTGGATATGCAACACATCCTGAGTGAAAGTATGAACATCAGGTAAAGTCGCAAATTTTCTCTCAAACCACACCAACAAGGCAGAAATATGAACCTTTTACGGAGGCCAGACGCAGGCCTAAATCTAGGCCCTGCTGTAAAAAAGCCAAAAGTTTGGCTGTACTAAACTTGGAAGCATCATAATGGTTAGATGCGCACCAAACAAAGTAGGAATGCCAGACCCGATGGTAAATCCGAGCAGAGGCCGGTTTCCGGGCCAGCAACATAGTTTTAATGATCTCTTCAGAAAAACCCTTAGCTCTTAAGACGGAAGCTTCAAGAGCCACGCCGTCAAAGACAGCCGGGCTAGGTCCTGGTAGACACAGGGGCCCTGAACGAGGAGGTCTGGGCATTGTGGAAGTAGAAGTGGACGCTCTGACGATAGGCCTTGCAGGTCTGAGAACCAGTGCCGTCTGGGCCACGCCGGAGCTATGAGAAGCAGATTTCCTTTTTCTTGCTTGTACTTCCGAATTACCCTGGGCAGGAGTGACACCGGAGGGAACATGTACGGCAGCCGAAACCTCCATGGCACTGCCAGCGCATCCACGAATGCTGCTTGAGGATCCCTTGTCCTTGCTCCGAAGACCGGAACCTTGTGATTGTGTCGAGACGCCATCAGATCCACATCTGGAAGACCCCACCTTTCCACGAGGAGTTGAAACACTTCTGGATGGAGGCCCCACTCGCCGGCATGCACATCCTGACGACTGAGAAAGTCCGCTTCCCAATTCAGGACTCCCGGAATGAATATTGCCGATATTGCCGGTAGATGGCGTTCTGCCCAACGTAGAATCCGTGAGGCATCCTTCATTGCCAAACGGCTTCGAGTGCCGCCTTGATGATTTATGTAAGCCACTGTGGTGGTGTTGTCCGACTGTACTTGAACAGGACGGTTCTGAATCAAATGCTGGGCTAGGTTCAGCGCATTGAAGACCGCCCGCAATTCCAGAATGTTGATCGAGAGTAGAGATTCCTCCTTGGTCCACCGACCCTGCAAGGAGTGCTGCTCCAGCACCGCGCCCCAACCTCTTAGACTGGCATCTGTCGTCAACAGGACCCAGTTGGATATCCAGAAGGGACGGCCCCTGCACAATTGTCGGTCCAGGAGCCACCAGAGCAGCGACAGACGGACCTCCGGAATCAAAGAGATCATGTGAGACCTGATCCGGTGAGGCAGGCCGTCCCACTTGGCTAGAATCAGCTTCTGGAGGGGGCGAGAATGGAATTGAGCATACTCCACCATGTCGAATGCTGACACCATGAGGCCCAGCACCTGAATTGCCGAATGTATCGACACTTGCGGACGAGAGAGGAAGCAACGAATCCTGTCCTGAAGTTTCAGGACTTTCTCCTGAGACAAGAACAACCTCTGGTTGTGAGTGTCCAACAGCGCTCCCAGATGCACCATGCTCTGAGCAGGGACCAGGGAGGATTTCTTCCAGTTGATGAGCCACCCGTGGGCTTGTAGAAACCGGACCGTCATATCCAGATGACGCAGGAGAAGATCTGGGGAATTTGCCAGGATTAACAAGTCGTCCAGATATGGCAGTATCCTGACTCCTTGACGGCGGAGTACCACCGTCATCACCGCCATTACTTTGGTGAAGACTCGCGGAGCCGTTGTTAAACCAAAAAGTAACGCCAGAAACTGGTAATGGAGGTTGCCAATAGCGAACCTCAGGTATTGTTGATGTGACACTGCTATAGGAATATGCAGGTAAGCATCCTGTATGTCCAGGGAGACCTTGTAGTCCCCAGGTTCCAAGGCCAGAACTATAGAGTGAAGGGTTTCCATACGGAACTTGGAAACCTTCACAAATTTGTTCAGTGCCTTGAGGTTGAGAATGGGCCGGGAGGACCCATTCGGTTTCGGGACTAGAAACAGCGGAGAATAGTACCCCCGGCCCCTCTGAGCAAGAGGCACCTGTACTATGACTCCTGTATCCAGGAGGGTCTGTACCACTGAATGCAGAGTGTTTGCCTTTGTCTGGTCCGATGGGATGTCTGTCTGGCAAATCGATGAGGGGGTCAGTTTTTGAAGGCTATGGAGTAACCTCAAGTGACGACTTCCCGTACCCAGGCATCTGAAGTGGTCTTCAACCATTCCTGGGTATACCCTAGAAGCCGGCCCCCCCACCCTGGGATCCCCCAGGGGGAGGCCCGCCCTGTCATGCGGCAGGCTTATCGGTCGTGGCTGCTGGCTGACGGGCAGCCCATGCTCTTTTGGGCTTCGGCTTACCAGGTTTGGAAGTGCGGGCCTGCTTATGTACGCCTGACCTTTTGCTTTACCTGAAGGACGAAAGGGGCGAAAGGACGTGCCTTTGGCCTTCGACAAAGAAGGAGCTGTATTAGGCAGACAGGCAGTTTTGGCAGTAGCCAAGTCAGCCACTATCTTATTTAAGTCCTCCCCAAACAGAATATCCCCCTTGAAAGGGAGTACCTCAAGGGTTTTTCTAGAGTCCAGAACCACAGACCAGGATCTCAGCCACAATATCCTGCGAGCCAGGACTGACGTAGTAGAGGCCTTGGCTGCTAGGATACCGGCATCAGAAGCCGCCTCTTTAATATAGCGTGAAGCTGTGACAATATATGACAAGCATTGTCTAGCATGGTCAGAGGAGATTTCAGCCTTTAACTCCAAGGCCCATGCTTCAATAGCCTCTTCTTCGCCCATGTAGCTGCAATAGTGGGCCATTGTGCAGCACCCGTGAGGGTGTAAATCGCTTTTAGACAACCCTCTACACATTTATCCGTAGGCTCTTTTAGAGACGTGACAGTAGTGACAGGTAGAGCTGAGGAAACCACCATCCTAGCCACATGTGAGTCTACTGGAGGAGGCGTTTCCCAATTCTTAGACAGCTCTGGCGCTCTGGCGCGAGGCACCTTTTGAGGCACAAACTTCGTACCCGGGCTTTGCCAGGGTTCCTGACGTATATATCCACTAGGTGGTCAGAGTGAGGTAAAACTTGTTTAATAACCTTCTGACGCTTGAACCTATATGGTTTCTTAGGAGGAACGGATGACTCGGGATCATCCGTAATCTGCAGAATTAACTTAATAGCCTCCAAAAGATCAGGAACATCCACATGTGAACTACCCTCCCCATCAGCCGTATCTGAGTCAGAACCTGTGGGGTCAATGTAGAGATGAGCGGGTTCGGTTCCTCGGAATCCGAACCCGCCCGAACTTCATGTTTTTTTTCACGGGTCCGAGCGACTCGGATCTTCCCGCCTTGCTCGGTTAACCCGAGCGCGCCCGAACGTCATCATGACGCTGTCGGATTCTCGCGAGACTCGGATTCTATATAAGGAGCCGCGCGTCGCCGCCATTTTCACACGTGCATTGAGATTGATAGGGAGAGGACGTGGCTGGCGTCCTCTCCATTTAGATTAGAAGAGAGAGAGTGAGATTGATTTGAGACAGAGTCACTTGATTTACTGGAGCTTAGGAGTACTGTAGAGAGTGCAGAGTTTAGTAGTGACTGACCACAGTGACCACCAGACAGTGCAGTTTTATTTAATATAATCCGTTCTCTGCCTGAAAAAAACGATACACAGTGACTCAGTCACATACCATATCTGTGTGCACTGCTCAGCCCAGTGTGCTGCATCATCTATGTATATATCTGACTGTGCTCACACAGCTTATAATTGTGGGGGAGACTGGGGAGCAGTGCCAGTTATAGGTTATAGCAGGAGCCAGGAGTACATATTATTAAAATTAAACAGTGCACACTTTTGCTGCAGGAGTGCCACTGCCAGTGTGACTGACCAGTGACCTGACCACACTGACCACCAGTATAGTTAGTAGTATACTATATTGTGATTGCCTGAAAAAGTTAAACACTCGTCGTGTGACTTGTGTGGTGTTTTTTTTTTTATTCTATAAAAAACTCATTCTGCTGACAGACAGTGTCCAGCAGGTCCGTCATTATATAATATATACCTGTCCGGCTGCAGTAGTGATATATATATATTTTTTATATCATTATTTATCATCCAGTCGCAGCAGACACAGTACGGTAGTTCACGGCAGTAGCTACCTCTGTGTCGGCACTCGGCAGTCCATCCATAATTGTATACCACCTACCCGTGTTTTTTTTTTCTTTCTTCTTTATACATACATACTACATCTCTTTATCAACCAGTCTATATTAGCAGCAGACACAGTACAGTAGTCCACGGCTGTAGCTACCTCTGTGTCGGCACTCGGCAGTCCATCCATAATTGTATACCACCTACCCGTGGTTTTTTTTTCTTTCTTCTTTATACATACATACTACATCTCTTTATCAACCAGTCTATATTAGCAGCAGACACAGTACAGTACGGTAGTCCACGGCTGTAGCTACCTCTGTGTCGGCACTCGGCAGTCCGTCCATAATTGTATACCACCTACCCGTGGTTTTTTTTTCTTTCTTCTTTATACATACATACTACATCTCTTTATGAACCAGTCTATATTAGCAGCAGACACAGTACAGTAGTCCACGGCTGTAGCTACCTCTGTGTCGGCACTCGGCAGTCCATCCATAATTGTATACCACCTACCCGTGTTTTTTTTTTCTTTCTTCTTTATACATACATACTACATCTCTTTATCAACCAGTCTATATTAGCAGCAGACACAGTACAGTACGGTAGTCCACGGCTGTAGCTACCTCTGTGTCGGCACTCGGTAGTCCGTCCATAATTGTATACCACCTACCCGTGGTTTTTTTTCTTTCTTCTTTATACATACTACATCTCATTATCATCCAGTCTATATTAGCAGCAGACACAGTACAGTACGGTAGTCCACGGCTGTAGCTACCTCTGTGTCGGCACTCGGCAGTCCGTCCATAATTGTATACCACCTACCCGTGGTTTTTTTTTTCTTTCTTCTTTATACATACTACATCTCATTATCAACCAGTCTATATTAGCAGCAGACACAGTACGGTAGTCCACGGCTGTAGCTACCTCTGTGTCGGCACTCGGCAGTCCGTCCATAATTGTATACCACCTACCCGTGGTTTTTTTTTTCTTTCTTCTTTATACATACTACATCTCATTATCAACCAGTCTATATTAGCAGCAGACACAGTACGGTAGTCCACGGCTGTAGCTACCTCTGTGTCGGCACTCGGCAGTCCATCCATAATTGTATACCACCTACCCGTGGTTTTTTTTTCTTTCTTCTTTATACATACATACTACATCTCATTATCATCCAGTCTATATTAGCAGCAGACACAGTACAGTACAATAGTCCACGGCTGTAGCTACCTCTGTGTCGGCACTCGGCAGTCCATCCATAATTGTATACTAGTATCCATCCATCTCCATTGTTTACCTGAGGTGCCTTTTAGTTGTGCCTATTAAAATATGGAGAACAAAAATGTTGAGGTTCCAAAATTAGGGAAAGATCAAGATCCACTTCCACCTCGTGCTGAAGCTGCTGCCATTAGTCATGGCCGAGACGATGAAATGCCAGCAACGTCGTCTGCCAAGGCCGATGCCAAATGTCATAGTACAGAGCATGTCAAATCCAAAACACCAAATATCAGTAAAAAAAGGACTCCAAAACCTAAAATAAAATTGTCGGAGGAGAAGCGTAAACTTGCCAATATGCCATTTACCACACGGAGTGGCAAGGAACGGCTGAGGCCCTGGCCTATGTTCATGGCTAGTGGTTCAGCTTCACATGAGGATGGAAGCACTCAGCCTCTCGCTAGAAAAATGAAAAGACTCAAGCTGGCAAAAGCACCGCAAAGAACTGTGCGTTCTTCGAAATCCCAAATCCACAAGGAGAGTCCAATTGTGTCGGTTGCGATGCCTGATCTTCCCAACACTGGACGTGAAGAGCATGCGCCTTCCACCATTTGCACGCCCCCTGCAAGTGCTGGAAGGAGCACCCGCAGTCCAGTTCCTGATAGTCAGATTGAAGATGTCAGTGTTGAAGTACACCAGGATGAGGAGGATATGGGTGTTGCTGGCGCTGGGGAGGAAATTGACCAGGAGGATTCTGATGGTGAGGTGGTTTGTTTAAGTCAGGCACCCGGGGAGACACCTGTTGTCCGTGGGAGGAATATGGCCGTTGACATGCCTGGTGAAAATACCAAAAAAATCAGCTCTTCGGTGTGGAAGTATTTCACCAGAAATGCGGGCAACATTTGTCAAGCCGTGTGTTCCCTTTGTCAAGCTGTAATAAGTAGGGGTAAGGACGTTAACCACCTCGGAACATCCTCCCTTATACGTCACCTGCAGCGCATTCATCATAAGTCAGTGACAAGTTCAAAAACTTTGGGCGACAGCGGAAGCAGTCCACTGACCAGTAAATCCCTTCCTCTTGTAACCAAGCTCACGCAAACCACCCCACCAACTCCCTCAGTGTCAATTTCCTCCTTCCCCAGGAATGCCAATAGTCCTGCAGGCCATGTCACTGGCAATTCTGACGAGTCCTCTCCTGCCTGGGATTCCTCCGATGCATCCTTGCGTGTAACGCCTACTGCTGCTGGCGCTGCTGTTGTTGCTGCTGGGAGTCGATGGTCATCCCAGAGGGGAAGTCGTAAGCCCACTTGTACTACTTCCAGTAAGCAATTGACTGTCCAACAGTCCTTTGCGAGGAAGATGAAATATCACAGCAGTCATCCTGCTGCAAAGCGGATAACTGAGGCCTTGACAACTATGTTGGTGTTAGACGTGCGTCCGGTATCCGCCGTTAGTTCACAGGGAACTAGACAATTTATTGAGGCAGTGTGCCCCCGTTACCAAATACCATCTAGGTTCCACTTCTGTAGGCAGGCGATACCGAGAATGTACACGGACATCAGAAAAAGACTCACCAGTGTCCTAAAAAATGCAGTTGTACCCAATGTCCACTTAACCACGGACATGTGGACAAGTGGAGCAGGGCAGGGTCAGGACTATATGACTGTGACAGCCCACTGGGTAGATGTATGGACTCCCGCCGCAAGAACAGCAGCGGCGGCACCAGTAGCAGCATCTCGCAAACGCCAACTCTTTCCTAGGCAGGCTACGCTTTGTATCACCGCTTTCCAGAATACGCACACAGCTAAAAACCTCTTACGGCAACTGAGGAAGATCATCGCAGAATGGCTTACCCCAATTGGACTCTCCTGTGGATTTGTGGCATCGGACAACGCCAGCAATATTGTGTGTGCATTAAATATGGGCAAATTCCAGCACGTCCCATGGCCCTCATTCCGAGTTGTTCGCTCGCAAGGCGAATGTAGCAGAGTTACACACGCTAAGCCGCCGCCTACTGGGAGTGAATCTTAGCTTCTTAAAATTGCGACCGACGTACGCGCAATATTGCGATTACAAACGAGTTAGCAGTTTCAGAGTAGCTCCAGACTTACTCTGCCTGTGCGATCATTTCAGTGCTTGTCGTTCCTGGTTGACGTCACAAACACACCCAGCGTTCGCCCAGGCACTCCCACCGTTTCTCCGGCCACTCCTGCGTTTTTTCCGGAAACGGTAGCGTTTTCAGCCACACGCCCCTGAAACGCCGTGTATCCGCCCAGTAACACCCATTTCCTGTCAATCACATTACGATCGCCGGAGCGAAGAAAAAGCCGTGAGTAAAAATACTTTCTTCATAGTAAAGTTACTTGGCGCAGTCGCAGTGCGAACATTGCGCATGCGTACTAAGCGGATTTTCACTGCGATGCGATGAAAAATACCGAGCGAACAACTCGGAATGAGGGCCCATGTTTTGCACATACCTTGAATTTGGTGGTGCAGAATTTTTAAAAAAACGACAGGGGCGTGCAAGAGATGCTGTCGGTGGCCAGAAGAATTGCGGGACACTTTCGGCGTACAGGCACCACGTACAGAAGACTGGAGCACCACCAAAAACGCCTGAACCTGCCCTGCCATCATCTGAAGCAAGAAGTGGTAACGAGGTGGAATTCAACCCTCTATATGCTTCAGAGGTTGGAGGAGCAGCAAAAGGCCATTCAAGCCTATACAATTGAGCACGATATAGGAGGTGGAATGCACCTGTCTCAAGTGCAGTGGAGAATGATTTCAACGTTGTGCAAGGTTCTGATGCCCTTTGAACTTGCCACACGTGAAGTCAGTTCAGACACTGCCAGTCTGAGTCAGGTCATTCCCCTCATCAGGCTTTTGCAGAAGAAGCTGGAGACATTGAAGGAGGAGCTAACACGGAGCGATTCCGCTAGGCATGTGGGACTTGTGGATGGAGCCCTTAATTCGCTTAACAAGGATTCACGGGTGGTCAATCTGTTGAAATCAGAGCACTACATTTTGGCCACCGTGCTCGATCCTAGATTTAAAACCTACCTTGGATCTCTCTTTCCGGCAGACACAAGTCTGCTGGGGTTGAAAGACCTGCTGGTGAGAAAATTGTCAAGTCAAGCGGAACGCGACCTGTCAACATCTTCTCCTTCACATTCTCCCGCAACTGGGGGTGCGAGGAAAAGGCTCAGAATTCCGAGCCCACCCGCTGGCGGTGATGCAGGGCAGTCTGGAGCGACTGCTGATGCTGACATCTGGTCCGGACTGAAGGACCTGACAACGATTACGGACATGTCGTCTACTGTCACTGCATATGATTCTCTCAACATTGAAAGAATGGTGGAGGATTATATGAGTGACCGCATCCAAGTAGGCACGTCACACAGTCCGTACTTATACTGGCAGGAAAAAGAGGCAATTTGGAGGCCCTTGCACAAACTGGCTTTATTCTACCTAAGTTGCCCTCCCACAAGTGTGTACTCCGAAAGAGTGTTTAGTGCCGCCGCTCACCTTGTCAGCAATCGGCGTACGAGGTTACATCCAGAAAATGTGGAGAAGATGATGTTCATTAAAATGAATTATAATCAATTCCTCCGCGGAGACATTGACCAGCAGCAATTGCCTCCACAAAGTACACAGGGAGCTGAGATGGTGGATTCCAGTGGGGACGAATTGATAATCTGTGAGGAGGGGGATGTACACGGTGATATATCGGAGGATGATGATGAGGTGGACATCTTGCCTCTGTAGAGCCAGTTTGTGCAAGGAGAGATTAATTGCTTCTTTTTTGGGGGGGGTCCAAACCAACCCGTCATATCAGTCACAGTCGTGTGGCAGACCCTGTCACTGAAATGATGGGTTGGTTAAAGTGTGCATGTCCTGTTTATACAACATAAGGGTGGGTGGGAGGGCCCAAGGACAATTCCATCTTGCACCTCTTTTTTCTTTTATTTTTCTTTGCGTCATGTGCTGTTTGGGGAGGGTTTTTTGGAAGGGCCATCCTGCGTGACACTGCAGTGCCACTCCTAGATGGGCCCGGTGTTTGTGTCGGCCACTAGGGTCGCTTATCTTACTCACACAGTCAGCTACCTCATTGCGCCTCTTTTTTTCTTTGCGTCATGTGCTGTTTGGGGAAGGTTTTTTGGAAGGGCCATCCTGCGTGACACTGCAGTGCCACTCCTAGATGGGCCCGGTGTTTGTGTCGGCCACTAGGGTCGCTTATCTTACTCACACAGTCAGCTACCTCATTGCGCCTCTTTTTTTCTTTGCGTCATGTGCTGTTTGGGGAGGGTTTTTTGGAAGGGCCATTCTGCGTGACACTGCAGTGCCACTCCTAGATGGGCCCGGTGTTTGTGTCGGCGACTAGGGTCGCTTATCTTACTCACACAGTCAGCTACCTCATTGCGCCTCTTTTTTTCTTTGCGTCATGTGCTGTTTGGGGAGGGTTTTTTGGAAGGGACATCCTGCGTGACACTGCAGTGCGCCTCCTAGATGGGCCCGGTGTTTGTGTCGGCCACTAGGGTCGCTTATCTTACTCACACAGTCAGCTACCTCATTGCGCCTCTTTTTTTCTTTGCGTCATGTGCTGTTTGGGGAGGGTTTTTTGGAAGGGACATCCTGCGTGACACTGCAGTGCCACTCCTAGATGGGCCCGGTGTTTGTGTCGGCCACTAGGGTCGCTTATCTTACTCACACAGCGACCTCGGTGCAAATTTTAGGACTAAAAATAATATTGTGAGGTGTGAGGTATTCAGAATAGACTGAAAATGAGTGTAAATTATGGTTTTTGAGGTTAATAATACTTTGGGATCAAAATGACCCCCAAATTCTATGATTTAAGCTGTTTTTTAGGGTTTTTTGAAAAAAACACCCGAATCCAAAACACACCCGAATCCGACAAAAAAAATTCGGTGAGGTTTTGCCAAAACGCGGTCGAACCCAAAACACGGCCGCGGAACCGAACCCAAAACCAAAACACAAAACCCGAAAAATTTCCGGCGCTCATCTCTAGGTCAATGTATGTGCTGTCTTCATCAGACGAGGTGTCAGTAACAGCAGAGGATTGTGAGGAGACGAGCGCTCGCTTAGAGGACCTCATGGACTTAGGCGAGCGTTGGTCAGACATTTTAGTAGTCAGGGACTGGTTTAACTTCTTTAATTGAGCAGATAAATCGTCCGCCCACGGCGGGTTAGCTGCAGGGACCACATACAGTTGTACCGGCATTGGGGGTCCCATAGGGGGTGTTAGTTTATGAACTAGCATATGCAGAAGTGTGGAAAAAGCGGCCCACGGAGGGTCAGTATGTGCCTCCGTTGCCACAGTCCCACTGGGGGGCAAAGAGCCCCCAGAACCAGAGCCCACAGCTGCTATATTCTCCCCATATGTGCCTGTGGCTTCAGCAACACCAGCAGTGTGTTCCGCCCCAGAACCGTTACCCTCAGAAGCAGACATGATATAACTTGCAGCAGGGCTTAAAGTGGTCCTGGTGAGGTGGTGGAACTCATGGAGGACCATGGAGGCACTAGGACCTGAGGAAGGAGTAGGTAGCTCCAGCTCATCAGCAATACTAGTGCCGCCTGTATCATCGATTGACGCAGATGATGGGGTGGGCTTTTCTGTTGGAATTACTATGCAGGGCAATGGAGATGGTGGAACTAGTTCCCCCTACCATTACAGGTGGTGGAACTCGGTTCCACCTCGTTCCCCCCCACTTTAACCCCTGACTTGCAGTATGAGGCAACAGAGTACAATTATCAGCAGCACTATACCTCTAAACCCAAACCCCTGCGCAGTGTAGTCAGCACCAGCAGAGATAAAGGAGAGATATGGTGACTAAATCACAGAGAAAAATACGTAATACAGTAGTGATGAGCACCGGAAATTTTTCGGGTTTTGTGTTTTGGTTTTGGGTTCGGTTCCGCGGCCGTGTTTTGGGTTCGAACGCGTTTTGGCAAAACCTCACCGAATTTTTTTTGTCGGATTCGGGTGTGTTTTGGATTCGGGTGTTTTTTTTCAAAAAACCCTAAATAACAGCTTAAATCATAGAATTTGGGGGTCATTTTGATCCCAAAGTATTATTAATCTCAATAACCATAATTTCCACTCATTTTCAGTCTATTCTGAACACCTCACACCTCACAATATTATTTTTAGTCCTAAAATTTGCACCAAGGTCGCTGGATGACTAAGCTCAGCGACCCAAGTGGCCGACACAAACACCTGGCCCATCTAGGAGTGGCACTGCAGTGTCACGCAGGATGGCCCTTCCAAAAAACACCCCCCAAACAACACATGACGCAAAGAAAAAAAGAGGCGCAATGAGGTAGCTGTGTGACTAAGATAAGCGACCCAAGTGGCCGACACAAACACCTGGCCCATCTAGGAGTGGCACTGCAGTGTCATGCAGGATGGCCCTTCCAAAAAACACCCCCCAAACAGCACATGACGCAAAGAAAAAAAGAGGCGCAATGAGGTAGCTGTGTGACTAAGATAAGCGACCCAAGTGGCCGACACAAACACCTGGCCCATCTAGGAGTGGCACTGCCGTGTCACGCAGGATGGCCCTTCCAAAAACTACTCCCCAAACAGCACATGACGCAAAGAAAAATGAAAGAAAAAAGAGGTGCAAGATGGAATCGTCCTTGGGCCCTCCCACCCACCCTTATGTTGTATAAACAGGACATGCACACTTTAACCAACCCATCATTTCAGTGACAGGGTCTGCCACACGACTGTGACTGAAATGACGGGTTGGTTTGGACCCCCACCAAAAAAGAATCAATAAATCTCTCCTTGCACAAACTGGCTCTACAGAGGCAAGATGTCCACCTCATCATCATCCTCCGATATATCACCGTGTACATCCCCCTCCTCACAGATTATCAATTCGTCCCCACTGGAATCCACCATCTCAGCTCCCTGTGTACTTTGTGGAGGCAATTGCTGCTGGTCAATGTCTCCACGGAGGAATTGATTATAATTCATTTTAATGAACATCATCTTCTCCACATTTTCTGGATGTAACCTCGTACGCCGATTGCTGACAAGGTGAGCGGCGGCACTAAACACTCTTTCGGAGTACACACTTGTGGGAGGGCAACTTAGGTAGAATAAAGCCAGTTTGTGCAAGGGCCTCCAAATTGCCTCTTTTTTCTGCCAGTATAAGTACGGACTGTCTGACGTGCCTACTTGGATGCGGTCACTCATATAATCCTCCACCATTCTTTCAATGGGGAGAGAATCATATGCAGTGACAGTAGACGACATGTCCGTAATCGTTGTCAGGTCCTTCAGTCCGGACCAGATGTCAGCATCAGCGGTCGCTCCAGACTGCCCTGCATCACCACCAGCGGGTGGGCTCGGAATTCTGAGCCTTTTCCTCGCACCCCCAGTTGCGGGAGAATGTGAAGGAGGAGATGTTGACAGGTCGCGTTCCGCTTGACTTGACAATTTTGTCACCAGCAGTTCTTTGAACCCCAGCAGACTTGCGTCTGCCGGAAAGAGAGATCCAAGGTAGGTTTTAAATCTAGGATCGAGCACGGTGGACAAAATGTAGTGCTCTGATTTCAACAGATTGACCACCCGTGAATCCTTGTTAAGCGAATTAAGGGCTCCATCCACAAGTCCCACATGCCTAGCGGAATCGCTCTGTGTTAGCTCCTCCTTCAATGTCTCCAGCTTCTTCTGCAAAAGCCTGATGAGGGGAATGACCTGACTCAGGCTGGCAGTGTCTGAATTGACTTCACGTGTGGCAAGTTCAAAAGGTTGCAGAACCTTGCACAACGTTGAAATCATTCTCCACTGCGCTTGAGACAGGTGCATTCCACCTCCTATATCGTGCTCAGTTGTATAGGCTTGAATGGCCTTTTGCTGCTCCTCCAACCTCTGAAGCATATAGAGGGTTGAATTCCACCTCGTTACCACTTCTTGCTTCAGATGATGGCAGGGCAGGTTCAGGCGTTTTTGGTGGTGCTCCAGTCTTCTGTACGTGGTGCCTGTACGCCGAAAGTGTCCCGCAATTCTTCTGGCCACCGACAGCATCTCTTGCACGCCCCTCTCGTTTTTTAAATAATTCTGCACCACCAAATTCAAGGTATGTGCAAAACATGGGACGTGCTGGAATTTGCCCATATTTAATGCACACACAATATTGCTGGCGTTGTCCGATGCCACAAATCCACAGGAGAGTCTAATTGGGGTAAGCCATTCTGCGATGATCTTCCTCAGTTGCCGTAAGAGGTTTTTAGCTGTGTGCGTATTCTGGAAAGCGGTGATACAAAGCGTAGCCTGCCTAGGAAAGAGTTGGCGTTTGCGAGATGCTGCTACTGGTGCCGCCATTTTCGGTATCGCCAGCCTAGAGAAATGGAACCTAGATGGTATTTGGTACCGGGGACACAGTACCTCCAACAAGTCTCTAGTTGGCTTTGCAGTAATGATGGATACCGGAACCACGTTTCTCACCGCCCAGGATGCCAAGGCCTCAGTTATCCGCTTTGCAGCAGGATGACTGCTGTGATATTTCATCTTCCTCGCAAAGGACTGTTGGACAGTCAATTGCTTGGTGGAAGTAGTAAAAGTGGTCTTACGAGTACGACTTCCCCTCTGGGATGACCATCGACTCCCAGCAGCAACAACAGCAGCGCCAGCAGCAGTAGGCGTTACACGCAAGGATGCATCGGAGGAATCCCAGGCAGGAGAGGACTCGTCAGAATTGCCAGTGACATGGCCTGCAGGACTATTGGCATTCCTGGGGAAGGAGGAAATTGACACTGAGGGAGTTGGTGGGGTGGTTTGCGTGAGCTTGGTTACAAGAGGAAGGGATTTACTGGTCAGTGGACTGCTTCCGCTGTCGCCCAAAGTTTTTGAACTTGTCACTGACTTATGATGAATGCGCTGCAGGTGACGTATAAGGGAGGATGTTCCGAGGTGGTTAACGTCCTTACCCCTACTTATTACAGCTTGACAAAGGCAACACACGGCTTGACAAATGTTGTCCGCATTTCTGTTGAAATACTTCCACACCGAAGAGCTGATTTTTTTGGTATTTTCACCAGGCATGTCAATGGCCCTATTCCTCCCACGGACAACAGGTGTCTCCCCAGGTGCCTGACTTAAACAAACCACCTCACCATCAGAATCCTCCTGGTCAATTTCCTCCCCAGCGCCAGCAACACCCATATCCTCCTCATCCTGGTGTACTTCAACACTGACATCTTCAATCTGACTATCAGGAACTGGACTGCGGGTGCTCCTTCCAGCACTTGCAGGGGGCGTGCAAATGGTGGAAGGCGCATGCTCTTCACGTCCAGTGTTGGGAAGGTCAGGCATCGCAAACGACACAATTGGACTCTCCTTGTGGATTTGTGATTTCGAAAAACGCACAGTTCTTTGCTGTGCTTTTGCCAGCTTGAGTCTTTTCATTTTTCTAGCGAGAGGCTGAGTGCTTCCATCCTCATGTGAAGCTGAACCACTAGCCATGAACATAGGCCAGGGCCTCAGCCGTTCCTTGCCACTCCGTGTGGTAAATGGCATATTGGCAAGTTTACGCTTCTCCTCCGACAATTTTATTTTAGATTTTTGAGTCCTTTTTTTACTGATATGTGGTGTTTTGGATTTTACATGCTCTGTACTATGACATTGGGCATCGGCCTTGGCAGACGACTTTGATGGCATTTCATCGTCTCGGCCATGACTAGTGGCAGCAGCTTCAGCACGAGGTGGAAGTCGATCTTGATCTTTCCCTACTTTTGGAACCTCAACATTTTTGTTCTCCATATTTTAATAGGCACAACTAAAAGGCACCTCAGGTAAACAATGGAGATGGATGGATACTAGTATACTTATGGATGGACGAGCGACTGCCGACACAGAGGTAGCTACAGCCGTGGACTACCGTACTGCGTCTGCTGCTAATATAGACTGGATGATAATGATATAAAAAATATATATATATCACTACTGCAGCCGGACAGGTATATATTATATAATGACGGATCTCCTGGACACTGTCAGCACTGCAGACTCCTAAAGTAAGCTACTAGTATCAAGAAGATAGAAAAAAAAACACCACAGGTAGGTGGTATACAATTATGGATGGACGAGCGACTGCCGACACAGAGGTAGCTACAGCCGTGGACTACCGTACTGCGTCTGCTGCTAATATAGACTGGATGATAATGATATAAAAAATATATATATATCACTACTGCAGCCGGACAGGTATATATTATATAATGACGGACCTGCTGGACACTGTCAGCACTGCAGACTCCTAAAGTAAGCTACTAGTATCAAGAAGATAGAAAAAAAACACCACAGGTAGGTGGTATACAATTATGGATGGACGAGCGACTGCCGACACAGATGTAGCTACAGCCGTGGACTACCGTACTGCGTCTGCTGCTAATATAGACTGGATGATAATGATATAAAAAATATATATATATCACTACTGCAGCCGGACAGGTATATATTATATAATGATGGACCTGCTGGACACTGTCAGCACTGCAGACTCCTAAAGTAAGCTACTAGTATCAAGAAGATAGAAAAAAAAAAACACCACAGGTAGGTGGTATACAATTATGGATGGACGAGCGACTGCCGACACAGAGGTAGCTACAGCCGTGGACTACTGTACTGCGTCTGCTGCTAATATAGACTGGATGATAATGATATAAAAAATATATATATATCACTACTGCAGCCGGACAGGTATATATTATATAATGACAGACCTGCTGGACACTGTCAGCACTGCAGACTCCTAAAGTAAGCTACTAGTATCAAGAAGATAGAAAAAAAAAAAACACAACAGGTAGGTGGTATACAATTATGGATGGACGAGCGACTGCCGACACAGAGGTAGCTACAGCCGTGGACTACCGTACTGCGTCTGCTGCTAATATAGACTGGATGATAATGATATAAAAATATATATATATATATATCACTACTGCAGCCGGACAGGTATATATTATATAATGACGGACCTGCTGGACACTGTCAGCACTGCAGACTCCTAAATAAGCTACTAGTATCAAGAAGATAGAAGAAAAAAAACACAACAGGTAGGTGGTATACAATTATGGATGGACGAGCGACTGCCGACACAGAGGTAGCTACAGCCGTGGACTACCGTACTGCGTCTGCTGCTAATATAGACTGGATGATAATGATATAAAAAATATATATATATCACTACTGCAGCCGGACAGGTATATATTATATAATGACGGACCTGCTGGACACTGTCAGCACTGCAGACTCCTAAAGTAAGCTACTAGTATCAAGAAGATAGAAAAAAAAACACAACAGGTAGGTGGTATACAATTATGGATGGACGAGCGACTGCCGACACAGAGGTAGCTACAGCCGTGGACTACCGTACTGCGTCTGCTGCTAATATAGACTGGATGATAATGATATAAAAAATATATATAAATCACTACTGCAGCCGGACAGGTATATATTATATAATGACGGACCTGCTGGACACTGTCAGCACTGCAGACTCCTAAAGTTAACTACTAGTATGAAGAAGATAGAAGAAAAAAAAAACCACCACAGGTAGGTATACAATTATGGACGAGCGACTGCCGACACAGAGGTAGCTACAGCCGTGGACTACCGTACTGCGTCTGCTGCTAGTATAGACTGGATGATAATGATATAAAAAAAATATATATATCACTACTGCAGGACAGGTATATATTATATAATGACGGACCTGCTGGACACTGTCAGCAGAATGCGTCTATAGAATAAAAACACCACACGACGAGTGTTTAACTTTTTCAGGCAGACAATCACAATATACTGGTGGTCACTGGTCACTGGTCAGTCACACTGGCAGTGGCACTCTGGCAGCAAAAGTGTGCACTGTTAAATATATGTACTCCTGCTATAACTGCTCCCCAGTCTCCCCCACAATTAAGCTGTGTGAGCAGTGAGCACTCAGCACAGTCAGATATACATAGATGATGCAGCACACTGAGGCTGAGCACAGATATGGTATACTGTGTCACTGTGTATCGTTTTTTTTCAGGCAGAGAACGGATTATATTAAATAATAATAAAACTGCACTGGTGGTCACTGGTCAGTCACTAGTAAACTCTGCACTCTCTGAGTACTCCTAAGCTCCAGTAAATCAAGTGTCTCACTCTCACTATCTATTTCTATTCTAAACGGAGAGGATGCCAGCCACGTCCTCTCCCTATCAATCTCAATGCACGTGTGAAAATGGCGGCGACGCGCGGCTCCTTATATAGAATCCGAGTCTCGCGATAGAATACGAGCCTCGCGAGAATCCGACAGCGGGATGATGACGTTCGGGCGCGCTCGGGTTAGCCAAGCAAGGCGGGAAGATCCGAGTCTGCCTCGGACCCGTGTAAAAAGCGTGAAGTTCGGGGGGGTTCAGTTTCCGAGAAACCGAACCCGCTCATCACTATAATACAGTATATCTTTGTGAAAATCCTATATTAGATAACACCTGACGCACCAAGCCCCCTCAGGTTATAGAATATAGGGATAGCAAGTTGAGTGAAAGACATGAGATGGACACCACTCAGCTATCAATGCACACACAAATAGTCACAGTTTGTACAATGCAGAGGTTATTACAGACAATAATACTGCACTGGACTAGCTTACACAGCTATATAGTCAATAGATATAACACTACACAGTATGAACTGGATGTATATCACAGGGTAATTGTACTATAAAACCCTGACTAAATGCACTCTTTCTTACTAACACTGACTAAAAAGGCAGGTAGAATACTTAAGTGTCATGTAAAGGCACAGCGCTGACAACCAGGCGGCTTTACATAGGAGGATTTGCCCAAGCAGTCCCAGGAATAGTGAGCTGAGGAGTAATGGCGCCGCAGACACTGACAGGGAGTGAGGAAAGACAGAGATGCAGCTCCAGGGCGGGAACACTTGCTGGAAATGGCGCCCTGGGGCTGGGGGAGGGGCTTCAGGTCTAAGCCTTATCCCCATTGCTGGCAAAACCACCGGGTACTGTGGGCGATATTAAAATCGGTTTTAAGAGAAAACCTGACCTGCGCCCATGCCCTGGTGATCTAGTGGGATTGCCTGTATCCACAGTGTCCACCGCCAGCGCGAGCGGCCCGCATCCCACTGACCGCGCAAGATCGCGATAAAGACCGGGTCCCGCGAGCGGGACCCACTTACCACCTCCCAAAGCGCGGCCACGCGATACTGGAGAACCCCAGCCGTGTGTGCCTAACGTGAAGTAAACCGGAGCCTCCGCTGTAGGTACCCAGCAACCAGGGCTCGGGAGTGTACAGCGCCGCTGGGGAGAGCTGGAGCTGCAGCAGAGAATGTCAGAAGACATTTACCCCTGCTGCTGCCCTTGAAGTCTTCACTTTTTACCTCATAAAAAGCTTTTCTTAGGGCTGCCTGGAGCAGCCCCTCTGTTAAGTGCCTGCTTACTGCAGCACCAACTGACAAACTTAGCTCCTGTGCTGAGATGCGGGGTGATGTAGGAGGTGGCTCTGTGCATTCTGGGAACAGTCAAAGCTTCGAGCCTGTTGGTGCCTCGGATCAAGATCCTACTCTACACCCATTGTCCAGACTTGTGGAGCCCAGTGTACCCCGCTGCAGAAATTCAATATATCTAGGCCCCCTAGCTTGAAGCTCCACCAGTATCATGTAGATAGGTCACTGTTGTGTTTTAATATTTCCAATTTCCGAAAACCAAGAAATTGGGAAGTGACGTGGAATAACCAGACAATGACCTTTTCGCACAGAGCTGATAGGATACCTATCGACTCTGAACTTATACGCAAGATTTCCAACAGTGGGAAGTATTTTCGGTACCGGTATACACGTGGAAGCAAAACCATGTGGGTTGGAAAGGTATCGCAGATGTATTGTGCCCATGTCATCCAGCCCAATACTTGTACTGAACAAATGGGAGAACTAGGGACTGGATTCTTTACATGGAAGATTTGCAATATGGTGTTGTTACATTTTGTCCCCTATGTTCTCCCAGATGATGCCTATTTCATATTCAGGTATACAGGAAGGGAGAAACAAGCCTACAAGAAGGAGCTGATTCAGCACAGGATGGTCCTCAATTACGTTACAGCTGTGACAGGTGGGTACTGTGTTACCCTGGCAACTCAATATGGTGTGAAGTGCTGTACGTATATTATGAATAGCACTGACGACCCCACGGAGATCATCGATCAAAAGATGGATGAGATCTTGCAGTTGATGTGGGAGTTCAGGAGGAAGAACAACCTTACCTTGACGGCTGAGGGTAATGAACTGACCGGTTGGGTCTCATGGTTGAACCCACGCAAATGGTTCTCAGGGTTAGGAGAGTGGGCACAGAATGTTATTATGAGTGTGGGGAAGTTTCTCCTTTGTATCCTGGGAGTCATCATAATTATTGGTTTGATATTTAGGTGTGTTCGAATCTTAATGCGGCGCAAGCACAGCACAAATTTGATGAGTCTAAGGAGTGAGGGCGTTGTCACAGCAGCAGATTTGGTTTATGACCCATCCATAGAGACAGTGATATGATAAGGATTGCAAATGAATTTCATGGCCTGTTTCTTTCACCATTTTTCTCTGTCTCTCCCTTTTTACCCACAAACATCCAACCAGAAAAGACGTCAACCCTACTCAATGTTTATGTGAATGTATTTTTATATATGTGTCTTATCTTCATCTCTGCAACCCTCAGTTAATGGCACACATAGTCTGCAGGTGTTATACACATATAGTAGCATTCACATATGTTCCCCCTCCATGTATCATCAACTAAATGTGCTCCCCATTTGTTGGTATTTGAAGCCGAAGGGGAGAGGGTCAAAAGCCCTTGCCCAAAAGGAGCTCGGTAGTGTTTGTTTGCCCAAGTACAGACCCTTAATACGGGATAAGAAGGATTTAATGTATACTTCGCAATACCTTGAAGCTTACTTAGAACATATACGTGCCGTATATGTTCTAAGTAAGCTTCAAGGTATTGCGATGACACATACCCCTCAAACATTGATTCATACATACATGCTTTTACTATCCCACTAGGCTATACATTTCCCACCCACAACTCTCCCCCGATCAACCAAGCTTTGTATATATTGTATAGGTAATATTTTTAGTTTATTAGTTAAGAGTGGCAGTTATTGATGACTGCCAAAGGCTGGACTGTCGAAGTCGGAAAATATTACAGTACACACATCACGTACAAACTCCACACAGATGATCTCCGTGCGCGTACTTGTTCTGCCGTGCATGCGCATATTCGCAAGTTGCGTATAACTGCTCACGCGGTCCTGCGTATTAGCGCGTGGTATGAGTAATTACGGTAGCATTTGTATTCGCATGGAAAAGCCTCAAAGACATATCTCATATTTAATCCACATAGTGCACAATATAGACATAGCTCACATGCACCACACCAGCAAGTTATACTAGTTTAAAGGTACAACAACAAAGGGATTCACCGTTGCAGGATATGAGGGAACAGCATTAGGTTATGAGGTGGTGTTTGGTATCCAACTGTAGGGTATTTTAAGGGCAACATTCCGGTAGCAGTCTGCAGAAGATAGCACGCTCCTGCGCATAATTATGCGCAGGAACAGGATATTAATATTATACTGTGTTTACTGTACTCTGATATTCGGCGGGAACCCAGTGGAGACCAACTGCAAGCACACCTGGACCAGACATCGCCCACCTATTCAAACCAACCTATGACCCCTCCTGTACTGTAAATGACCAGCCCTTTGTCCTATAGAGGAAGAGGTTACAGTTTCTATTGTATTGTGTTTTGACCAACTGTATAAAAGCCAAGCTGCCTAGCCGGTCATTCATCTCTCTCTGAAGGTCATCTTGCTTGATTGACTGAGCACCGGACTGCGTGGCGCTGGCGAAACCAAAAGTATGTACCATTGATTGTAGCCTCTTTTCTGTTATTGTGATTGTATATCTGTTGTAACCCCCTTTCAGCAATTATATGTTGGTGGGTTGGATCCCAACATCTTAAATACAATTGGTGTCGTGTCTCCTTCCTGCTAACGTTTAAAGTGTATTTCAGCCACACGTGCAGCTGCATTGTCCTCTCAGTGTGTCGGTGTGTGTGTGTATGCACTGCGTGTACTTTGTACGTCCGTCGCGGCGTGTGTACGTAAAGTGCGTACACGGTACGGGCCTTTGTACGCTAACTGAGTAAAAGGTACGTAGGTTTAGGATTACATACAGCGGCCGCAGCGGCTTGAATTTAAGTGTAATAAGGTATTGCTTTTAGTCCTGTAAGTAAATCAGCATTTACACAGGCATGGTGTGTGTTTTCTTTACCTTTCAATACTGGCCATGCAGCACCTGGACGAAGGTCTTGCAGGTGTCAGGGATGATCCGACCCAGAGCCTGGGGGGAGATGAGGGCCCTGAACATCAGGTCCTTCAGTCACCGCCCAGTAGCCAGGTACCTCAGAGTAGCAGTCAGCCTCTCCTCAGCAGGGATGGCCCTCTGCATCTTGGTGTCCTGCCTCTCAAAGTAGGGAGTCAGCAGGCCCAGCAACTGCTGGAAGGTAGCATCATCCATTCGCAGGTAGTTGCGATAAACTTCAGGGTTGTTGTCCTTAATATCAGTCAGGAGCGACATGTGAGAGAGTCACCCTCTTCAACACCACTCCTTGCTCCAAACACCCTCACCCTTTTCCATTTCAGTTCCCTGTCACGTTTCAAATGTTATAGTCATAGGCTAACAGAAATTGATAATTTTTAGTCCTAAAATTTGCACCGAGGTCGCTGGATGACTAAGCTAAAAGACCCAAGTGGCCGGCACAAACACCTAGCCCATCTAGGAGTGGCACTGCAGTGTCAGACAGGATGGCACTTAAAAAAATTGGCCCCAAACATCACATGATGCAAAGATAAATAATAAAAAAAGAGGTGCAAGATGAAATTGTCCTCCCACCCACCCTTATGTCGTATAAATAGGACATGCACACTTTAACAAACCCATCATTTCAGCGACGGGGTCAGCCACACGACTGTGGCTGAAATGACTGGTTGGTTTGGGCCCCCACCAAAAAAGAAGCAATCAATCTCTCCTTGCACAAACTGCCTCTACAGAGGCAAGATGTCCACCTCCTCCTCATCGTCCGATTCCTCACCCCTTTCACTTTGTACATCCCCCTCCTCACAGAGTACTAATTCATCCCCACTGGTATTCACCATCACAGGTCCCTGTGTACTTTCTGGAGGCAATTGCTGGTAAATGTCTCCACGGAGGAATTGATATAATTCATTTTGATGAACATCATCTTCTCCACATTTTGTGGAAGTAACTTCGTACGCCGATCGCTGACAAGGCTACCGGCTGCACTTAGGTAAAATAAAGCCAGTTTGTGCAAGGGCCTCCAAATTGCCTCTTTTTCCTGCCAGTATACGTATGGACTGTCTGACATGCCTACTTGGATGCTGTCACTCATATAATCCTCCACCATTCTTTCAATGGTGACAGAATCATATGCAGTGACAGTAGACGACATGTCAGTAATCGTTGGCAGGTCCTTCAGTCCGGACCAGATGTCAGCTATCGCTCCAGACTGCCCTGCATCACCGCCAGCGGGTGGTTTTGGAAATTTGATCCTTTTCCTGGCAGCTCCAGTGGCGGTAGAAAATGAAGGAGGAGCTGTTGGCGGGTCACGTCCCACTTGACTTGACAAGTGTCTCACCAGCAGGTCTTGAACATCTGCAGACTTGTGTCTGCCGGAAAGAGAGATACAACGTATGCTTTAAACCTAGGATCGAGCATGGTGGCCAAAAGGTAGTGCTCTGATTTCAACAGATTGACCATCCACAAGTTCCACATGCCTAGCTGAATCACTCGGTTTTAGCTCCTCCTTCAATCTCTCCAGCTGCTTCTGCATAAGCCTGATGAGGGGAATGACCTGATTCAGGCTGGCAGTGTCTGAACTGACTTCACGTGTGGCAAGTTCAAAGGATTGCAGAACCTCGCACAACGTTGAAATCATTCTCCACTGTGCTTGAGTCAGGTGCATTCCTCCTCCTTTGCCTATATCATAGGCAGATGTATAGGCTTGAATGGCCTTTTTCTGCTCCTCCATCCTCTGAAGCATATAGAGGGTTGAATTCCACCTCGTTACCACCTCTTGCTTCAGCTGATGGCGGGGCAGGTTCAGGAGTGTTTGCTGGTGCTCCAGTCTTCGGCACGCGGTGGCTGAATGCCGAAAAGTGGCCCGCAATTCTTCGGGCCACTGACAGCATCTCTTGCACGCCCCTGTCGTTTTTAAAAAAATTCTGCACCACCAAATTCATTGTATGTGCAAAACGTGGGACGTGCTGGAATTTGCCCACATGTAATGTACGCACAATATTGGTGGCGTTGTCCAATGTCACAAATCCCCAGGAGAGTCAAATTGGGGTAAGCCAATCTGTGATGATGTTCCTCAGTTTCCGTAAGAGGTTGTCAGCTATGTGTCTCTTATGGAAAGCGGTGATACAAAGCGTAGCCTGCCTAGGAACGAGTTGGCGTTTGCGTGATGCTTCTACTGGTGCCGCCACTGTTGTTGCTGCGGGAGGCAATACATCTACCCAGTGGGCTGTCACAGTCATATAGTCCTTAGTCTGCCCTGCTCCACTTGTCCACATGTCCGTGGTTAAGTGGACATTGGGTACAACTGCATTTTTTAGGACACTGGTGACTCTTTTTCTGACGTCTGTGTACATTCTCGGTATCGCCTGACTAAAGAAGTGGAACCTAGATGGTATTTGGTACCAGGGACACAATACCTCAAGAAATTCTCTAAGTCCCTGTGAACTAACGGCGGATACCGGACGCACGTCTAACACCAACACAGTTGTCAAGGCCTGAGTTATCCGCTTTGCAACAGGATGACTGCTGTGATATTTCATCGTCCTCGCAAAGGACTGTTGGACAGTCAATTGCTTACTGGAAGTAGTACAAGTGGTCTTCCGACTTCCCCTCTGGGATGATGATCGACTCCCAGCAGCAACAATAATAGCGCCAGCAGCAGTAGGCGTTACACTCAAGGATCCATCGGAGGAATCCAGGTTAGGAGAGGACTCGTCAGACTTGCCAGTGACATGGCCTGCAGGACTATTGGCATTCCTATCTAAGGAGGAAATTGACACTGAGGGAGTTGGTGGTGTGGTTTGCAGGAGCTTGGGTACAAGAGGAAGAAGGGATTTAGTTGTCACTGTCAGTGGACTGCTTCCGCTGTCACCCAAAGTTTTTGAACTTGTCAATGAATTCTGATGAATGCGCTGCAGGTGACGTATAAGGGAGGATGTTCCTAGTTGGTTAATGTCCTTACCCTACTTATTACAGCTTGACAAAGGCAACACACGGCTTGACACCTGTTGTCCGCATTTCTGTTGAAATAATTCCACACCGAAGAGGTGATTTTTTGGGTATTTTGGCCAGGCATGTCAATGGCCTCATTCATCACACGGACAACAGGTGTCTCCCCGGGTGCCTGACTTAAACAAACCACCTCACCAGCAGAATCCTCCTTGTCAATTTCCTCGCCAGCGCCAGCAACACCCATATCCTCATCCTGGTGTACTTCAACAGTGACATCTTTAATTTGACTATCAGGAACTGGACTGCGGGTGTTCCTTCCAGCACTTGCAGGGGGCGTGCAAATGGTGGAAGGCGCAAGCTCTTCCCGTCCAGTGTTGGGAAGGTCAGGCATCGCAACCGACACAATTTGACTCTCCTTGGGGATTTGTGATTTAGAAGAACGCACAGTTGTCCACTACCGATCTTTTTAAAATAATATATATACATTTTTAATGTTTAAGGATGAAAATCCATCACTCTTTATTCTACTTTTCATCAAACAAGATTTTTTTTAATGAATGGCTAATTATTGCAATATATGGTTGAAATAAGCTATGAAGTAATATGTGGGAGAAATTTCCATACACTCAGATATACCTTCTAATTATGTAATGATTTCAATTGAATATAGGATAGATATGAAATATATACACATATATTTTTATATGTTATTATGTTAAACATTGTTGGGATGTATATATATGCACCTTTGGAATAAATTTATACTACTGATGCCTTTTCATTAGGGCATGATTCTATATATAGATATCTGTTTTAAATGACTCTTTACAATATTACTCTTTCTAAGCTATATCATTGCTCATCCGAATCAGCCAGTAGCGCTGCGTTCCAGAGTTCTTGGAGCGCAGCGTTTGCTTCCTGTTTCTTTGTTTGCGCTCCACCGAGGGCACAATATTTCCGGGGCTGTGGGCCGCATAATTGTCCCAGATCTCGCGAGCGGGGTCAGGGCCGGTCACGTGATCCTGGGCGGGACCAGGGAGGATGCGATACACTGTTTTCATTGGCGCATCGGGATCATGTGACTGGAGACGACCACGTGACACATGGTTCTGATTGTGTTTATATAATTTTCTTTTTATGTAAGACTCGTTTTTACAATTAAAAATGAATTTAATGAGTATCCTATAATGCAGGGCTGGCCAAACCAGTCCTCGAGATCTACCAACAGTTCACATTTTCCAGACCACCTAGCTGGTGCACAGGTGTAGTCATTACAAATTAAGATGTGCTGCATTCATTCCTAACTGACAATTCTACAGATCTCCAGGAGCCATGGAAAACATGAACTGTTGGTAGATCTCGAGGACCGGTTTGGCCAGCCCTGCTATAATAGATTGCCTTCTACTGTTATTTGTTTTTTGATTTATGAAACGCTTATTAATCAGTGATAGTGGGATTAACAGATGTTCCCCGTTGTTACTTAATTACAAGGGTATAAATAGTATACCAGTTGGACACTGAACATATGCTCCTGAGGAAGCTGGCATCCACTAGACCAGCGAAACGCGTTGGGCCTTCCTGTAGAACCACAAGTACCAGAATCCTCATCCACACCCTGGCGATATCTGGACCTGACAGTCTCCACTGGATTAAATTCCGACACAAGTTCTTCACAGACTCGGACTTGCCCCCATCTGCCATCTGGTCTCCATTTGCACAGGAGACCTAGGGGATACCATCCGGAAATACGTCTGGTAAAATATATCTTCAACCCAATGAACTTGTGGGCAATTGTGGATTTTTTGTCCTAGCCAGGGATTGTGGACACTGTGTTTGGAGGGGTACCTGTGGCATTTTAAATTCCTATTGTGCTTATGCAATTGTTTTAAACATTTAAGGAGTAGGATATCTCCTTTATGAAAGTATATTAAAAATAACCATTTTTTAATTTACCTATTGATTCAGTTGTCTGATATATTTCTGACTTTCAGCCGGCGCCAGTACTTATTTCTTCCTTTTTTATATAATCAAGGGAACTGACCTTCCTTGTACAGGCTGCCGTTGACAGCGCACTCTATCTTTATTGTTTTCCTACATCCGCAAGGAGCTGGGGGAGCGCAGGGTAACGTCCCACACCTGGAAGTGCCTCCGGGATGAGGGAGATGTCGGTGCGGCTGCTGGCAGCGCTGCTGCTCTCCGTGTGCCTGCTCCGGCCCACTCTGCGCAATGTAACCGGGGACGTACTAGGCGCCAAGGCTGGGGTGCGCTCTCTGTATAGTAGTGTGCGCAACTTGTCAGTGTAAAGGTCAGTTTGTTGTGTAGTGTGTGAAAGGTTATTCTGTAGTGTAGTGAGTAAAGGGTCAGTCTGGGTGTAGTACAGTCTGCATGGTCAGTATGTGATGTAGTGCAGTATATATAGGGTCAGTCTGGGTGTAGTACAGTGTGCATGGTCAGTATGTGATGTAGTGCAGTATATATAGGGTCAGTCTGGGTGTAGTACAGTCTGCATGGTCAGTATGTGATGTAGTGCAGTATATATATAGGGTCAGTCTGGGTGTAGTACAGTGTGCATGGTCAGTATGTGATGTAGTGCAGTCTATCTCTCTGTGTATATATATATATATATATATATATATATATATATTTGTATGATATATAGATCAGTACACACACACACATATATATTCAGCAGTGTGGGTGGCACTCTCAGGACTGACATTCAATTCAAATAACTGGGCAAAAGAGTTTCCTTCACGATCAACATTTTGGTATTATTAACCTTCGCCAGGATCCTGACAACGGTTAATAATACCGAAACGTTGATTGTGAAGGAGACTCTTGTGTCCAGTTATTTGAATTGAATGCCATATACCATATATAGCTATATATTAGTCCTTAGGGGCCCCCCATGTCTTAAGTACCCCAGGCCCCCTGGAGCCTTAATCCAGCTCTGCCCGTGCACCGTGGCAGAGGGGGGTGCCGCTGGCCAGGGAAGTGGTTGCCGAGAAATTTCCCTGTGTGCGGCGCAGCCAGAGAGCCCCCAGTCCTGTGACTTGCGCCCACCTCAACCTCACTTTCACTGCCCGTCTCTGGCCTACTCTGCCACTAACTAAAATCATGAGCTGCAGCTGTCACTGAGTGCAGTCCGGCCAGAGGAGGGAGGAGAGGCACGATCCCTGCTCATCCCCTCTTCTCTCACTCTACCTCTGAACCTGGATTCCTGCTTGCAATTTCCACCGGCGATCCCCGGAGTTAACATCAAAGGAAGAGTCACGCTGCAGTTCTAGGCCCTGGACCAGGTAAGTATATAGCAGTATAATTGTTACTCACTGCCTGTCCCCATTACCCTTTCCTTCTCTCTGTCACGGTCTTACCCACTGCTACTGCTGTTACGCTTTCCCTGGCATCACCCACTGCTGTCACCCTTTATCTGGTGTCACCCACTGCTGTCACCCTCTACCTGGCGTCACCCACTGCTGTCACCCTCTCCCTGTCACCCACTGCTGTCACCCTCTGGTGTCACCCTCTCCCTAGCATTACCCTCTCACACCCATGGCGCTATTAAGTTAAGGGAAGCACTGTATAACAAAATTGCATTTATGTCCTCCTTCCACTCCCTCTCCAGTCCCAAAGACAAGTTCTTTTTTTTTTTTTATAAAAATGTACAATATATTAGCCACCTGCTCATCACAAGTTTGATGAGCAGACAGGCTGCAGGCATTGGCGGCGGTGGCATCGGACTGAAATGCGAATTAGTGGCGGGGGGCCGGGGTAGTTGATGGTGGGTGATTTTGTAAGCCATTGGTGGGGGTGGTGGCCATTAGTGGCAGGGGTAGCGGCATCAGGGACGGTGGCAGTAGCAGACATCGGCTCAGTGGCAGTAGCAGGCATTGGCTCGGCGGCGGTAGGGATCATCGGCGGGACTCGGCGGACATTATGGCTGCAGTGCCTCACCAGCTACTGACCTCACCGCACGCCACTGGTTTGCAGGGGGTGCTGAAAACACTAGCACTGGCCCTGGCTCAGGTTAACGTGAGGGGCGGGCGGTCTAGGTGGCAGGGTAAATGAGTTCCACCACCTCTCCAGGATCACTTTAAGCCCTGACCAGAAGTATGTGTTGCACCAGCTGGAAGTAGATGACAATGATGTATTACCGCCTGGCGTCTTCTGCTGTTCGATTGCGGTGGATTCAGCTTGAAGTTTACTAACTGTTTTGTGTTTCCAGCTATACCGGAAGTAGTGCTACATTGCGTTTCATTGGTGAAAAGGCTCTATTATCAGCTCCAGGTTGCCATCTACATTCTAACATGGCAGTTTGTATTCCCATGGCGTCTTTCCCTTACGACAACAGTGGAGTTCTCGTCATAATATCCATTGTGTCATGTAAATAATACCGCATTCACATCGCAAATGCCGGATCCTACCCGGTAAGACAAACGTGTACTTACCGGGTGGGATCCGGCATTTGCGCTCCTCTGCTGGCTTTCCGACCCGGCAATATACCGGGTCGGTTGCCATAGCAGCGGAGGGAGCAGCAGCAGCAGGGGCGGGGGTGGAGGCGGCGCCGGGAGATGAGCTCATCTCCTGCGCCGCCTCTGCCTATGCTGTGAATGGGAGCCGATTCGCATCGGAACGGCTCCCATTCACACTGCGCCTGACCCGGTAATCAACCCGGTAAGAACCCTTCTTTTTTACCGGGTTGAATTACCGGGTCAGGCGACCCGCTAATTCACAATTGGACCTTTCACATCGCACACGGACCCCTTTCGACACGGCAATATGCCGTGTCGGTACCGGGTTTTCAGTGCGATGTGAAAGGGGTATAAGATAGAAATCGACATACTGTAGATTAGTACATCCCGATATGTCATGAGAGCATGTTTGAAAAATACAGCTTGAATACATTTGCAAGCACTTTTAAGAGTATATCAAACCCATATAAATGCATAATGAATGCATGCATAAGCATAGTGTTATTTCTGGATGTTTTGGCATGAAATAAAAAAACACATTGTGAACATACAGATTGAATAGAGTTTAAGGAATATTTTATTTATTTAAGCTTAAGAAATTTTATACACAGTGGTTATTTTAAATTTGTAATGAGTCAGAAGTAAAAAAACCAATTAGTCTAGGAACACATTATAAAACTTTTTCTCCACAGAATTCTCTACACTGTTTGACAGGCAGGTTTTAGTTATAAGCCTAGAACAGGTACAGTATCTGCAATTGCATCCAGCTGGTAACAGCTATTGCCAGAGAGATAATCTAATCACTCTAATGAGGCAACATTTGAACTTTTGAAACATGTGACACTGTCATATTCCCGGATTCTGCCGACCTTCTAGAAAAATACCACTTTAGTCTTCAATCTGTGGGTTGGCTGTGTGGGAAGTAGAATATATCTCATATTCTGTACCATCAATGTGGGCGTTTGCAAATCACACCACCATGAGGACTGCAACCAGACGCTATCTACCTTAACCTCTTCCCTGCCAAACTTGCATCTATAATTCTTACAAGGCTTTGTTTGATAACATGAGATTTGAAAAAATATTCAGTGAACTGGCGAACACCAAAATAATAAATAAAGTTTCACAATTTATTATGTACATATATATACTGACAATGTGACAATGTTAAAATAACAATGTACTTAATTATTATATCCATTACAGTCAGGAGCATGTGTGTAGATGTAAAGGTGCCTTACTTCCACAAATTCTGTGGTTAGTAAATGAATCTCAGTTACATTATTCTCTACACATTGGCCCTCATTCCGAGTTGTTCGCTCGGTATTTTTCATCACATCGCAATGAAAATCCGCTTAGTACGCATGCGCAATGTTCGCACTGCGACTGCGCCAAGTAACTTTGCTATGAAGAAAGTAATTTTACTCACGGCTTTTTCATCGCTCCGGCGATCGTAATGTGATTGACAGGAAATGGGTGTTACTGGGCGGAAGCACGGCGTTTTAGGGGCGTGTGGCTGAAAACGCTACCGTTTCCGGAAAAAACGCAGGAGTGGCCGGAGAAACGGTGGGAGTGCCTGGGCGAATGCTGGGTGTGTTTGTGACGTCAACCAGGAACGACAAGCACTGAACTGATCGCACAGGCAGAGTAAGTCTGAAGCTACTCCAAAACTGCTACGAGGTTTGTGATCGCAATATTGCGATTACTTCGGTCGCACTTTTAAGAAGCTAAGATACACTCCCAGTAGGCGGCGGCTTAGCGTGTGTAACTCTGCTACATTCGCATTGCGACCGATCAACTCGGAATGAGGGCCCTTATGCGAAAGTGAGAATGCAAAGAAATTAGTGATGTGCATCGGACATTTTTCGGGTTTTGTGTTTTGGTTTTGGATTCGGTTCCGCGGCCGTGTTTTGGATTCGGACGCGTTTTGGCAAAACCTCCCTGAATTTTTTTTGTCGGATTCGGGTGTGTTTTGGATTCGGGTGTTTTTTTTTTTTTACAAAAAACCCTCAAAAACAGCTTAAATCATAGAATTTGGGGGTCATTTTGATCCCATAGTATTATTAACCTCAATAACCATAATTTCCACTCATTTCCAGTCTACTCTGAACACCTCACACCTCATAATATTATTTTTAGTCCTAAAATTTGCACCGAGGTCGCTGGATGGCTAAGCTAAGCGACCCAAGTGGCCGACACAAACACCTGGCCCATCTAGGAGTGGCACTGCAGTTTTCTAGCGAGAGGATGAGTGCTTCCATCCTCATGTGAATCTGAACCACTAGCCATGAACAAAGACCAGGGCCTCAGCCATTCCTTGCCACTCCGTGTCGTAAATGGCATATTGGCAAGTTTACGCTTCTCATCAGACGCTTTTAATTTTGATTTTTGGGTCATTTTACTGAACTTTTGTAGTATATTTGATGACACAGAGGTAGAGCAGTGGACTACTGTACCGTACTGCTATATATATACTGGTGGTCAGCAAAATTCTGCACTGTCCTCCTACTATATACTGCGCACAACTAAAATGCAGCACAGGTATGGATGCATAGTATACTTGATGACACAGAGGTAGAGCAGTGGACTACTGTACCTTACTGCTATATATATACTGGTGGTCAGCAAAATTCTGCACTGTTCTCCTACTATATACTGCGCACAACTAAAATGCAGCACAGGTATGGATGCATAGTATACTTGACGACACAGAGGTAGAGCAGTGGACTACTGTACCGTACTGCTATATATATATACTGGTGGTCAGCAAAATTCTGCACTGTCCTCCTACTATATACTGCGCACAACTAAAATGCAGCACAGGTATGGATGCATAGTATACTTGACGACACAGAGGTAGATCAGTGGACTACTGTACCATACTGCTATATATATATATATATACTGGTGGTCAGCAAAATTCTGCACTGTCCTCCTACTATATACTGCGCACAACTAAAATGCAGCACAAGTATGGATGCATAGTATACTTGACGACACAGAGGTAGAGCAGTGGACTACTGTACCGTACTGCTATATATATACTGGTTGTCAGCAAAATTCTCCACTGTCCTCCTACTATATACTGCGCACAACTAAAATGCAGCACAGGTATGGATGCATAGTATACTTGACGACACAGAGGTAGAGCAGTGGACTACTGTACCGTACTGCTATATATATACTGGTGGTCAGCAAAATTCTGCACTGTCCTCCTACTATATACTGCGCACAACTAAAATGCAGCACAGGTATGGATGCATAGTATACTTGACGACAAAGAGGTAGAGCAGTGGACTACTGTACCGTACTGCTATATATATACTGGTGGTCAGCAAAATTCTGCACTGTTCTCCTACTATATACTGCGCACAACTACAATGCAGTACAGGTATGGATGCACAACTAAAATGCTAAATTCTGCACTGTCCTCCTACTATATACTGCGCACAACTAAAATGCAGCACAGGTATGGATGCATAGTATACTTGACGACACAGAGGTAGAGCAATGGACTACTGTACCGTACTGCTATATATATACTGGTGGTCAGCAAAATTCTGCACTGTCCTCCTGCTATAATACTGCGCACAACTACAATGCAGCACAGATATGGATGCTTAGTATACTTGACGACACAGAGGTAGAGCAGTGGACTACTGTACCGTACTGCTATATATATACTGGTGGTCAGCAAATACTCATTAATTACACCTCAAGTACACATTAATTACACCCCCCTGCCCAGTCCACACACACACACACACACACACACACACACACACACACACACACACACACACACACACACACACACACACACACACTTATCTGCAGCAGTATTAACCTCAGTCTCTGCTCCACAGTATGGCTACTCCTCTTCTCATGTTTGCTGGCTCCTTGACTTCCAGTGCACGTGACTTCATTCCCCCTCCTGACTCCACCACTGATGGGGGAGCAGGGTAGATGATGCTGAAGACTGCTGTGTCTTCAGACAGAGTCACAGGGAAGGGAGGGGTAATGCTGCTGCCTGTCTTCCTGCTGGACATGAGCAGCGAGGGGAGAGGCATACCTCCCAACTGTCCCGATTTCAGCGATGCAGTCCCGCTATGTCCTGCTGTCCCTCCCACGGGTCACAGTGTCCCACAGGCGGGGGGCAGTTGGGGGAGTCTTTGATCACCTGCTGCTCTGCTCTGCAAAGCAGCAAGTGATCTCTGAATAGACACTGTGCGCACACGCATAGCATCTATTCAGTGAGGGGAGTGGTGCAGGGGGCTGTCCAGCTGCTCAGGGAGCACTGGGCGTGCTCCCAAAATGGCGGAAAATGAGTCCTCGGCACATGGCCATGCCCACTTTGATGTATACACGCCCCTCTCATCTGAGATCATGCCCCTTTTTCAGGACGCGTGCGGCTATATCGCGCGAAGGATTCAAAGTTGGGCGGTATGGGAGAGGGAAGGTTCCTGGCAAAGGAGATAAGTTCAGCAGACAGAAGCTTATGTTCATCCTGCCGGCGCTGCTGCTGCCTGTCAGTGTAACAGGCACAGCAAAACTGCGCATCAGCAAGGTAGCATAGCAGGGACAGCGCCTCTCTAGCCCAGTGCCTCCCTGCTTTTCAGACCTTGCTGAGCGGCTAGCACCGGGCCTGGGTGAAGCCCTCTCTTTTCTCTCACACCCATACCCCAGGGACCTCTTATCCGGCTCTTAATAAAAGTCCAAACTGTAATCAAGTCTGTTTAGCAAAACAGACATTTCCTTTGGGTTTAAAATACATAGTCCAGAAACATGGGACAAACATATCTCACGTTTGTTACTTTCCCAGTAATTCTATCACATATTTCCCCTCCCCTACCCCTTTGTTTTGACCTGTGGGGCGGAACGACTGCAACCCCCAAACAAAATACACTAGACAAAGCACCTGCATTGGCCAATTGGATTCCTAGCTTGTGCTTTACTGAAAATTTTAATTTTTGCAATGCCAAGAACCACCTTGTTATTCTTCCATTGTTATCTTTATTCTCAGACATCCATTTTAATGGAACATGATTAGTGATCAGCCTGGATTTTCTTCTCAGCAAGTACTGTAGTACCTGAGAGTTTCTACTGCCCACATTATTGCCAAAGCTTCTGTGTCGACAGTGTCATAGTTTCTTTCATTACATTTATCTTTCTGCTTAAGTAAATAAGAGGATGTTCTGCACTCTCTTTGTTCAGGGACAGGACCAGGACCAGGTGTGTAACTCCCAGAGGCAATAGCGATGCCTGCCTCCGGGCTCAAAGCACTGAAGGGGCACGGTCATGTACAGCAGCATCTTTGTGGTTCACTGCGGCATCCAAGTGTGACCGCTGCCCTTTTAACGGATCTTTGCGGTGCACCGCTGCTCCCGCCTAGTACCACTCAGCCAGTGCTGCAGTAAGTGATGGAGCACCTGTCGCTGCTGCTGGACTGTGAGATGGGACTGCTGACTCTGCATGCAGCAGATGGCTGACATTTTTTGGGGTTGGCTGTCAATCCAGCCTTATGGATGGAGTCCAACACTGCTTGTACTCTGGGTAAGCGAGACTGCCAATAAGGACTACATATGATTATGTCATCCAGATAGGCAGCATACTGTCTATGGGACCTTAGAATTCTATCCATCATCCTTTGAAAGAAGGCAGGTGCCCTATGTAACCCAAATGGCAACATCTTGTATTGGAACAACCCTTTTTGGTGCAGAAAAAGCTGTATTTTCTTTGGCATTCTTGGTTAATGTCACTTGACAATACCCTTTGGTTAAGTCTACAGTAGCAAGTACCTTGCTGTTTATAACCTTTCAATAAATTCATACACAAGAGGCATTGC
This sequence comes from Pseudophryne corroboree, assembly GCF_028390025.1. Classification (NCBI taxonomy): domain Eukaryota; kingdom Metazoa; phylum Chordata; class Amphibia; order Anura; family Myobatrachidae; genus Pseudophryne; species Pseudophryne corroboree. The sequence continues at coordinate 265,411,590 of NC_086451.1, read as the reverse complement.
GTAGGCATCAAACTTTGACACATTGGGGGTCATTCCGAGTTGATCGCTCGCTAGCCGTTTTAAGCAGCTGTGCAAACACTATGCCGCCGCCCACTGGTAGTGTATTTTAGCTTAGCAGAAGTGCAAACGGTTGTATCGCAGAGCGGCTACTAAAAAATTTTGTGTAGTTTCAGAGTAGCTCAAAACCTACTCAGCGCTTGCCATCACTATTCAGTTCCGGATTTGACGTCACAAACCCGCCCAGCGTTCGCCCAGCCACACCTGTGTTTCTCCTGGCACGCCTGCATTTTTCCTCACACTCCCTGAAAATGGTCAGTTGCCACCCAGAAATGCTCACTTCATGTCAATCACTGCGGCAAGCAGTGTGACTGAAATGCATCGCTAGACCCTGTGCAAAACTACATCGTTCATTGTGCCCGTATGTCGCACGTGCGCATTGAGCCGCATACGCATGCGCAGAACTGCCGTTTTTTGCCTGATCGCTGCGCTGCAAACAAATGCAGCTAGCGATCAACTCGGAATGACCCCCATTATTCAACTTAGATAAATTATTGCAAACTCCCTCTCGGCTTCGGAATAAGCACAATGGGGTTTAGCCTATCACTATGTGACTCTTACCCCCAACTTCAAATTTTTTTACATTTCTTTAGACATTGCCTTCTGTTATTCTATAGGGCTTTAGGATAACCTTAACCCCTGGATTAGTCATTATGTCATATTTAATGATTGTTGTTTTACCTGGTATGTCCGAGAACAAAACTCTATTTCTTATGAGAAATTCTTTTGCCTCCTGCTGTTGAACAGTTGAATGGGTTTTAGCTATTGTTACTTCAGCAACCAAAGTCACTGGGTTTACTGGAAAGGCTGGGATGACTGACAGAGCTGCTCTATCCTTATAAGACTTTGTAAGATTTACATGGTAAATCTGTTCTGGCTTTCTTTTCCCAGGCTGGTACACTTTATAATTATTATAATTACCCTCCCCCACTTTTTCTAGGATTTCAAAGGGTCCTTGCCACTTAGCCAAAATGTTACTTTCTACTGTTGGAACCAATACAAGCACTCTGTCCCCAGGAGCAAAGACACGTAACTGGGCATTGCGACTGCACACCCGCTGCTGTATGCTGTGCCTGTTGGGCCTATTCCAAGTGCTCTCTCACTATCAGCACCACTGCAGCAATCATTTCTTGCATCTGAGAAACATGCTCAAGAACAGTTTTAAATGGACTGGATTGCCCTTCCCACTTCTCTTTGGGAATGTCCAGTAATCCCTTTGGGTGTTTCCTATATAATAAATCAAAAGGTGAAAACCATGTAAATGATTGGGGAACCTAAAGCGTGGCCAGCAATAAATAAAGTAATAAAAAATCCCATCTCTTCCATCTTTACACACAACTTTCTTAAAAGTTTTGTTAAATCTCTCCACTGACCCATCAGTCTGGAGGTGATTCACAGAGGTTCATTACTGAGTAAGTTTAAAGAGATGGCATCATTCTTTCATGATTTTAGATATAAATGGGGTACCCTGGTTTGTCAGGATTTAATTAGGTATTCCAAACCTGCTAAACACATTTACTAGTTCTCTAGCAATGGTCTTTGTTAATGTATTGCTTAATGGCATCGCCAGGGCTGCCATCAGAAATTACGGGGCCCAAGACTGGTAAAATAGGCAGCCCCCCAAAATAAATAAATAAATAAATAAATAAATTAAATAATAATAATAATAATTATATAACATTTTATATATATATATATATATATGTGTGTATATATATATATATATATATATATATAATACAAAAATAAAAGAAAATATGTGTCCTCACACTATAATGCCCCAGTACCTGCTCATTGGGGTACTGCTTGTTCTCCCATTCCCCCTTGCAGCCGCTGCTGCCGCTGGAGCCGCTGCAGTCTGTTCGGCAGCCTGTTTCAGGTAAAACTATAGAAAATGTCCCTTCCAAAATGGCCGCCGCCTCGCAGGAGATAGCTAATAAAGATACTAGAGCCTCCTCTAGTATCTTTAATAACTGTCTCCTCTGAGGCGGCGGCCATCTTGAGAAGCACTTTTCAATAGCTTGCAGGAGCCAGGCAGCGGCCGCGGCGGAGGCAGGAGGACAGGCAGCGGAGGCAGGAGGACGGATGGTGGCCGGCAGGCAGAGGCATGAGCGGCCCGGGCCCTCCCTTCTCTGTTAGGGAGGCCGGGCCTGGGCCAGCTGTGCCCGCGACACCCCCCTGATGGCGGGCCTGGGCATCGCTTCCGGGTATCTAGTAGAGTAAGCCATTATCACCAAAATATATTGATGGCCTCGGGCAGATTGTTTTAGAGATCCAACAAAATTCATAGCTATTTTTTCAAACTCAATAATTGGTAATGGGACAATCAGACTTTTAAAATGTGACCTTGGAGCATGATAACTACATTCAGGGCAGGATTCACAATATTCAGATCTCTTTATAGACCACAGGCCAGAAAAAAACCTCTGTAAAATGCTCTCAGTGTTTTTTTCTACCGCTAGGTGACCTGCAGTTATGTAACCATGAGCTAGGTCTAATACCATTCTTCTATATACCTTGGGAACTACCACTTGCCACTTATTCCACAATATCTTCACCTTTCTTAGCCATTTGATACAACAAATCCTGGCATACTGCCATGTGAGGATATGACAATTCACTACTAAGGGTTTCCATCAATATTTTTTACATGATATCTGGCTTTTACCAGAGAAGGGTCATTTAGCTGCTCTAAGGCAAAGATCTCTTTTAAGACTTCAAGATCAGGCAGACAATTAACTGCTTCAAGAACATTTTCTATTTCAGTTGGAGGTATATCATTCTGTGCCCAACTACTGCTCTCATCATTCTCTAGCTCCTCAATCATGCTTGAAAAAGGGCACATTTCAGACTAAGAAGATACTCCCATTGCCACTGTATCAGTAACATTCTCAAACGGGTCTGGGATATTTACTTCTATAACAATCAGTTTTCCCACAGCTTCCAGAAGAGGGCAAAGCCTCTCCCCAATACAGCATTATAAATCAAGATAGGACTCAAACTTAGGGAGACTACAGCAGAACCACATTGCGTATCTACAGTATATTCACCTGCAATGTAACATAATACTGAGTATTCCCTTTTATGCAAGTCGCACCAACAGTTTCCCCTTATGGTTTAAGGGGTTCACCAATTCAGCTTTCGTAATAGTAACTAGGCTAAAAGAGTCTATCAGAGCCTCTACCTGGTTGTCTTCTATTGTTAATATACACATTTGCTTTACTTGTGCTATATAAATAAAATTATTATCATCATCATCATCATCATCATCAGTATCAGTATATTATCACAATAATTAATATCTGTGACATCACAATGCATTCAACTGCAGTACCTCTGTGACAACATAATGTGTTCAGCTGCAAGTACCTAGACAGTACCTCTGTCTGACATTGTGATGTCAGTAGGGATGTGCACCGGAAATTTTTCGGGTTTTGTGTTTTGGTTTTGGGTTCGGTTCCGCGGCCGTGTTTTGGGTTCGAACGCGTTTTGGCAAAACCTCACCGAATATTTTTTGTCGGATTCGGGTGTTTTGGATTCGGGTGTTTTTTTCAAAAAACCCTAAAAAACAGCTTAAATCATAGAATTTGGGGGTCATTTTGATCCCAAAGTATTATTAACCTCAATAACCATAATTTCCACTCATTTTCAGTCTATTCTGAACACCTCACACCTCACAATATTATTTTTAGTCCTAAAATTTGCACCGAGGTCGCTGGATGACTAGAGATGAGCGGGTTCGGTTTCTCTGAATCCGAACCCGCACGAACTTCATGTTTTTTTCACGGGTCCGAGCAGACTCGGATCCTCCCGCCTTGCTCGGTTAACCCGAGCGCGCCCGAACGTCATCATGACGCTGTCGGATTCTCGCGAGACTCGGATTCTATATAAGGAGCCGCGCGTCGCCGCCATTTTCACACGTGCATTGAGATTGATAGGGAGAGGACGTGGCTGGCGTCCTCTCCATTTAGATTAGGGTTGAGAGAGAGAGAGAGAGATTGACCTGAGGCTGTGATACTGTAGAAGAGAGTGCAGAGTTTAGTGACTGACGACCACAGTGACCACCAGACAGTGCAGTTGTTTGTTTTATTTAATATATCCGTTCTCTGCCTGAAAAAAACGATACACACAGTGACTCAGTCACATACCATATCTGTGTGCACTGCTCAGCCCAGTGTGCTGCATCAATGTATATATATATCTGACTGTGCTCAGCTCACACAGCTTATAATTGTGGGGGAGACTGGGGAGCACTGCAGTGCCAGTTATAGGTTATAGCAGGAGCCAGGAGTACATAATATTATATTAAAATTAAACAGTGCACACTTTTGCTGCAGGAGTGCCACTGCCAGTGTGACTAGTGACCAGTGACCTGACCACCAGTATATATAATATTAGTAGTATACTATCTCTTTATCAACCAGTCTATATTAGCAGCAGACACAGTACAGTGCGGTAGTTCACGGCTGTGGCTACCTCTGTGTCGGCACTCGGCAGCCCGTCCATAATTGTATATACCACCTAACCGTGGTTTTTTTTTCTTTCTTTATAGTCATACTAGTTACGAGTATACTATCTCTTTATCAACCAGTCTATATTAGCAGCAGACACAGTACAGTGCGGTAGTTCACGGCTGTGGCTACCTCTGTGTCGGCACTCGGCAGCCCGTCCATAATTGTATATACCACCTAACCGTGTTTTTTTTTTCTTTCTTTATACATACATACTAGTTACGAGTATACTATCTCTTTATCAACCAGTCTATATATTAGCAGCAGACACAGTACAGTGCGGTAGTTCACGGCTGTGGCTACCTCTGTGTCGGCACTCGGCAGCCCGTCCATAATTGTATATACCACCTAACCGTGGTTTTTTTTTCTTTCTTTATACATACATACTAGTTACGAGTATACTATCTCTTTATCAACCAGTCTATATATTAGCAGCAGACACAGTACAGTGCGGTAGTTCACGGCTGTGGCTACCTCTGTGTCGGCACTCGGCAGCCCGTCCATAATTGTATATACCACCTAACCGTGGTTTTTTTTTCTTTCTTTATACATACATACTAGTTACGAGTATACTATCTCTTTATCAACCAGTCTATATTAGCAGCAGACACAGTACAGTGCGGTAGTTCACGGCTGTGGCTACCTCTGTGTCGGCACTCGGCAGCCCGTCCATAATTGTATATACCACCTAACCGTGGTTTTTTTTTCTTTCTTTATACATACATACTAGTTACGAGTATACTATCTCTTTATCAACCAGTCTATATATTAGCAGCAGACACAGTACAGTGCGGTAGTTCACGGCTGTGGCTACCTCTGTGTCGGCACTCGGCAGCCCGTCCATAATTGTATATACCACCTAACCGTGGTTTTTTTTTCTTTCTTTATACATACATACTAGTTACGAGTATACTATCTCTTTATCAACCAGTCTATATATTAGCAGCAGACACAGTACAGTGCGGTAGTTCACGGCTGTGGCTACCTCAGTGTCGGCACTCGGCAGCCCGTCCATAATTGTATATACCACCTAACCGTGGTTTTTTTTTCTTTCTTTATACATACATACTAGTTACGAGTATACTATCTCTTTATCAACCAGTCTATATTAGCAGCAGACACAGTACAGTGCGGTAGTTCACGGCTGTGGCTACCTCTGTGTCGGCACTCGGCAGCCCGTCCATAATTGTATATACCACCTAACCGTGGTTTTTTTTTCTTTCTTTATACATACATACTAGTTACGAGTATACTATCTCTTTATCAACCAGTCTATATATTAGCAGCAGACACAGTACAGTGCGGTAGTTCACGGCTGTGGCTACCTCTGTGTCGGCACTCGGCAGCCCGTCCATAATTGTATATACCACCTAACCGTGGTTTTTTTTTCTTGCTTTATAGTCATACTAGTTACGAGTATACTATCTCTTTATCAACCAGTCTATATTAGCAGCAGACACAGTACAGTGCGGTAGTTCACGGCTGTGGCTACCTCTGTGTCGGCACTCGGCAGCCCGTCCATAATTGTATATACCACCTAACCGTGGTTTTTTTTTCTTTCTTTATACATACATACTAGTTACGAGTATACTATCTCTTTATCAACCAGTCTATATTAGCAGCAGACACAGTACAGTGCGGTAGTTCACGGCTGTGGCTACCTCTGTGTCGGCACTCGGCAGCCCGTCCATAATTGTATATACCACCTAACCGTGGTTTTTTTTTCTTTCTTTATACATACATACTAGTTACGAGTATACTATCTCTTTATCAACCAGTCTATATATTAGCAGCAGACCAGTACAGTGCGGTAGTTCACGGCTGTGGCTACCTCTGTGTCTGCACTCGGCAGGCAGTCCGTCCATAATTGTATACCACCTAACCGTGGTTTTTTTTTCTTTCTTCTTTATACATACATAGTTACATAGACATCTCTTTATCAACCAGTCTATATTAGCAGCAGACACAGTACAGTACGGTAGTTCACGGCTGTGGCTACCTCTGTGTCTGCACTCGGCAGGCAGTCCATAATTGTATACTAGTATCCATCTCCATTGTTTACCTGAGGTGCCTTTTAGTTGTGCCTATTAAAATATGGAGAACAAAAATGTACAGGTTCCAAAATTAGGGAAAGATCAAGATCCACTTCCACCTCGTGCTGAAGCTGCTGCCACTAGTCATGGCCGAGACGATGAAATGCCAGCAACGTCGTCTGCCAAGGCCGATGCCCAATGTCATAGTACAGAGCATGTCAAATCCAAAACACCAAATATCAGAAAAAAAAGGACTCCAAAACCTAAAATAAAATTGTCGGAGGAGAAGCGTAAACTTGCCAATATGCCATTTACGACACGGAGTGGCAAGGAACGGCTGAGGCCCTGGCCTATGTTCATGGCTAGTGGTTCAGCTTCACACGAGGATGGAAGCACTCAGCCTCTCGCTAGAAAAATGAAAAGACTCAAGCTGGCAAAAGCAGCACAGCAAAGAACTGTGCATTCTTCGAAATCCCAAATCCACAAGGAGAGTCCAATTGTGTCGGTTGCGATGCCTGACCTTCCCAACACTGGACGTGAAGAGCATGCGCCTTCCACCATTTGCACGCCCCCTGCAAGTGCTGGAAGGAGCACCCGCAGTCCAGTTCCTGATAGTCAGATTGAAGATGTCAGTGTTGAAGTACACCAGGATGAGGAGGATATGGGTGTTGCTGGCGCTGGGGAGGAAATTGACCAGGAGGATTCTGATGGTGAGGTGGTTTGTTTAAGTCAGGCACCCGGGGAGACACCTGTTGTCCGTGGGAGGAATATGGCCGTTGACATGCCAGGTGAAAATACAAAAAAAATCAGCTCTTCGGTGTGGAGGTATTTCACCAGAAATGCGGACAACAGGTGTCAAGCCGTGTGTTCCCTTTGTCAAGCTGTAATAAGTAGGGGTAAGGACGTTAACCACCTCGGAACATCCTCCCTTATACGTCACCTGCAGCGCATTCATAATAAGTCAGTGACAAGTTCAAAAACTTTGGGTGACAGCGGAAGCAGTCCACTGACCAGTAAATCCCTTCCTCTTGTAACCAAGCTCACGCAAACCACCCCACCAACTCCCTCAGTGTCAATTTCCTCCTTCCCCAGGAATGCCAATAGTCCTGCAGGCCATGTCACTGGCAATTCTGACGATTCCTCTCCTGCCTGGGATTCCTCCGATGCATCCTTGCGTGTAACGCCTACTGCTGCTGGCGCTGCTGTTGTTGCTGCTGGGAGTCGATGGTCATCCCAGAGGGGAAGTCGTAAGCCCACTTGTACTACTTCCAGTAAGCAATTGACTGTTCAACAGTCCTTTGCGAGGAAGATGAAATATCACAGCAGTCATCCTGCTGCAAAGCGGATAACTGAGGCCTTGACAACTATGTTGGTGTTAGACGTGCGTCCGGTATCCGCCGTTAGTTCACAGGGAACTAGACAATTTATTGAGGCAGTGTGCCCCCGTTACCAAATACCATCTAGGTTCCACTTCTCTAGGCAGGCGATACCGAGAATGTACACGGACGTCAGAAAAAGACTCACCAGTGTCCTAAAAAATGCAGTTGTACCCAATGTCCACTTAACCACGGACATGTGGACAAGTGGAGCAGGGCAGGGTCAGGACTATATGACTGTGACAGCCCACTGGGTAGATGTATGGACTCCCGCCGCAAGAACAGCAGCGGCGGCACCAGTAGCAGCATCTCGCAAACGCCAACTCTTTCCTAGGCAGGCTACGCTTTGTATCACCGCTTTCCAGAATACGCACACAGCTGAAAACCTCTTACGGCAACTGAGGAAGATCATCGCGGAATGGCTTACCCCAATTGGACTCTCCTGTGGATTTGTGGCATCGGACAACGCCAGCAATATTGTGTGTGCATTAAATATGGGCAAATTCCAGCACGTCCCATGTTTTGCACATACCTTGAATTTGGTGGTGCAGAATTTTTAAAAAAACGACAGGGGCGTGCAAGAGATGCTGTCGGTGGCCAGAAGAATTGCGGGACACTTTCGGCGTACAGGCACCACGTACAGAAGACTGGAGCACCACCAAAAACTACTGAACCTGCCCTGCCATCATCTGAAGCAAGAAGTGGTAACGAGGTGGAATTCAACCCTCTATATGCTTCAGAGGTTGGAGGAGCAGCAAAAGGCCATTCAAGCCTATACAATTGAGCACGATATAGTAGGTGGAATGCACCTGTCTCAGGCGCAGTGGAGAATGATTTCAACAGTGTGCAAGGTTCTGATGCCCTTTGAACTTGCCACACGTGAAGTCAGTTCAGACACTGCCAGCCTGAGTCAGGTCATTCCCCTCATCAGGCTTTTGCAGAAGAAGCTGGAGACATTGAAGGAGGAGCTAACACGGAGCGATTCCGCTAGGCATGTGGGACTTGTGGATGGAGCCCTTAATTCGCTTAACAAGGATTCACGGGTGGTCAATCTGTTGAAATCAGAGCACTACATTTTGGCCACCGTGCTCGATCCTAGATTTAAAGCCTACCTTGGATCTCTCTTTCCGGCAGACACAAGTCTGCTGGGGTTGAAAGTAGAGATGAGCGGGTTCGGTTTCTTTGAATCCGAACCCGCACGAACTTCACTTTTTTTTTCACGGGTCCGAGCGACTCGGATCTTCCCGCCTTGCTCGGTTAACCCGAGCGCGCCCGAACGTCATCATGACGCTGTCGGATTCTCGCGAGACTCGGATTCTATATAAGGAGCCGCGCGTCGCCGCCATTTTCACACGTGCATTGAGATTGATAGGGAGAGGACGTGGCTGGCGTCCTCTCCATTTAGATTAGATTTAGAAGAGAGAGAGAGAGAGAGATTGCTGTGATACTGTAGATTAGAAGAGAGTGCAGACAGAGTTTAGTGACTGACGACCACAGTGACCAGTGACCACCAGAGACAGTGCAGTTGTTTGTTTTATTTAATATATCCGTTCTCTGCCTGAAAAAAACGATACACAGTCACACAGTGACTCAGTCTGTGTGCACTGCTCAGCCCAGTGTGCTGCACATCAATGTATTGTATATAAAGCTTATAATTGTGGGGGAGACTGGGGAGCACTGCAGGTTGTTATAGCAGGAGCCAGGAGTACATGATAAATAATATTATATTAAAATTAAACAGTGCACACTTTTGCTGCAGGAGTGCCACTGCCAGTGTGACTAGTGGTGACCAGTGCCTGACCACCAGTATATTAGTAGTATTGTATACTATCTCTTTATCAACCAGTCTATATTAGCAGCAGACACAGTACAGTGCGGTAGTTCACGGCTGTGGCTACCTCTGTGTCGGCACTCGGCAGGCAGTCCGTCCATCCATAATTGTATTATAATATATACCACCTAACCGTGGTTTTTTTTTCATTCTTTATACCGTCGTCATACTAGTTGTTACGAGTATACTACTATCTCTTTATCAACCAGTGTACAGTGCGGTAGTTCACGGCTGTGGCTACCTCTGTGTCGGCACTCGGCAGGCAGTCCGTCCAACCATAATTGTATTATATACCAACTAACCGTGGTTTTTTTTTCATTCTTTATACCGTCGTCATACTAGTTGTTACGAGTATACTACTATCTCTTTATCAACCAGTGTACAGTGCGGTAGTTCACGGCTGTGGCTACCTCTGTGTCGGCACTCGGCAGGCAGTCCGTCCAACCATAATTGTATTATAATATATACCACCTAACCGTGTTTTTTTTTTCATTCTTTATACCGTCGTCATACTAGTTGTTACGAGTATACTACTATCTCTTTATCAACCAGTGTACAGTGCGGTAGTTCACGGCTGTGGCTACCTCTGTGTCGGCACTCGGCAGGCAGTCCGTCCAACCATAATTGTATTATAATATATACCACCTAACCGTGGTTTTTTTTTCATTCTTTATACCGTCGTCATACTAGTTGTTACGAGTATACTACTATCTCTTTATCAACCAGTGTACAGTGCGGTAGTTCACGGCTGTGGCTACCTCTGTGTCGGCACTCGGCAGGCAGTCCGTCCATCCATAATTGTATTATATACCACCTAACCGTGGTTTTTTTATACCACCTAACCGTGGCAGTCCGTCCATAATTGTATACTAGTATCCAATCCATCCATCTCCATTGTTTACCTGAGGTGCCTTTTAGTTCTGCCTATAAAATATGGAGAACAAAAAAGTTGAGGTTCCAAAATTAGGGAAAGATCAAGATCCACTTCCACCTCGTGCTGAAGCTGCTGCCACTAGTCATGGCCGAGACGATGAAATGCCAGCAACGTCGTCTGCCAAGGCCGATGCCCAATGTCATAGTACAGAGCATGTCAAATCCAAAACACCAAATATCAGAAAAAAAAGGACTCCAAAACCTAAAATAAAATTGTCGGAGGAGAAGCGTAAACTTGCCAATATGCCATTTACCACACGGAGTGGCAAGGAACGGCTGAGGCCCTGGCCTATGTTCATGGCTAGTGGTTCAGCTTCACATGAGGATGGAAGCACTCAGCCTCTCGCTAGAAAACTGAAAAGACTCAAGCTGGCAAAAGCACCGCAAAGAACTGTGCGTTCTTTGAAATCCCAAATCCACAAGGAGAGTCCAATTGTGTCGGTTGCGATGCCTGACCTTCCCAACACTGGACGTGAAGAGCATGCGCCTTCCACCATTTGCACGCCCCCTGCAAGTGCTGGAAGGAGCACCCGCAGTCCAGTTCCTGATAGTCAGATTGAAGATGTCAGTGTTGAAGTACACCAGGATGAGGAGGATATGGGTGTTGCTGGCGCTGGGGAGGAAATTGACCAGGAGGATTCTGATGGTGAGGTGGTTTGTTTAAGTCAGGCACCCGGGGAGACACCTGTTGTCCGTGGGAGGAATATGGCCGTTGACATGCCAGGTGAAAATACCAAAAAAATCAGCTCTTCGGTGTGGAGGTATTTCACCAGAAATGCGGACAACAGGTGTCAAGCCGTGTGTTCCCTTTGTCAAGCTGTAATAAGTAGGGGTAAGGACGTTAACCACCTCGGAACATCCTCCCTTATACGTCACCTGCAGCGCATTCATAATAAGTCAGTGACAAGTTCAAAAACTTTGGGTGACAGCGGAAGCAGTCCACTGACCAGTAAATCCCTTCCTCTTGTAACCAAGCTCACGCAAACCACCCCACCAACTCCCTCAGTGTCAATTTCCTCCTTCCCCAGGAATGCCAATAGTCCTACAGGCCATGTCACTGGCAAGTCTGACGAGTCCTCTCCTGCCTGGGATTCCTCCGATGCATCCTTGCGTGTAACGCCTACTGCTGCTGGCGCTGCTGTTGTTGCCGCTGGGAGTCGATGGTCATCCCAGAGGGGAAGTCGTAAGCCCACTTGTACTACTTCCAGTAAGCAATTGACTGTTCAACAGTCCTTTGCGAGGAAGATGAAATATCACAGCAGTCATCCTACTGCAAAGCGGATAACTGAGGCCTTGGCATCCTGGGTGGTGAGAAACGTGGTTCCGGTATCCATCATTACTGCAGAGCCAACTAGAGACTTGTTGGAGGTACTGTGTCCCCGGTACCAAATACCATCTAGGTTCCATTTCTCTAGGCAGGCGATACCGAAAATGTACACAGACCTCAGAAAAAGAGTCACCAGTGTCCTAAAAAATGCAGCTGTACCCAATGTCCACTTAACCACGGACATGTGGACAAGTGGAGCAGGGCAGGGTCAGGACTATATGACTGTGACAGCCCACTGGGTAGATGTATGGACTCCCGCCGCAAGAACAGCAGCGGCGGCACCAGTAGCAGCATCTCGCAAACGCCAACTCTTTCCTAGGCAGGCTACGCTTTGTATCACCGCTTTCCAGAATACGCACACAGCTGAAAACCTCTTACGGCAACTGAGGAAGATCATCGCGGAATGGCTTACCCCAATTGGACTCTCCTGTGGATTTGTGGCATCGGACAACGCCAGCAATATTGTGTGTGCATTAAATCTGGGCCAATTCCAGCACGTCCCATGTTTTGCACATACCTTGAATTTGGTGGTGCAGAATTTTTTAAAAAACGACAGGGGCGTGCAAGAGATGCTGTCGGTGGCCAGAAGAATTGCGGGACACTTTCGGCGTACAGGCACCACGTACAGAAAACTGGAGCACCACCAAAAACTACTGAACCTGCCCTGCCATCATCTGAAGCAAGAAGTGGTAACGAGGTGGAATTCAACCCTCTATATGCTTCAGAGGTTGGAGGAGCAGCAAAAGGCCATTCAAGCCTATACAATTGAGCACGATATAGTAGGTGGAATGCACCTGTCTCAAGTGCAGTGGAGAATGATTTCAACGTTGTGCAAGGTTCTGATGCCCTTTGAACTTGCCACACGTGAAGTCAGTTCAGACACTGCCAGCCTGTGTCAGGTCATTCCCCTCATCAGGCTTTTGCAAAAGAAGCTGGAGGCATTGAAGGAGGAGCTAACACGGAGCGATTCCGCTAGGCATGTGGGACTTGTGGATGCAGCCCTTAATTCGCTTAACAAGGATTCACGGGTGGTCAATCTGTTGAAATCAGAGCACTACATTTTGGCCACCGTGCTCGATCCTAGATTTAAAGCCTACCTTGGATCTCTCTTTCCGGCAGACACAGGTCTGCTGGGGTTGAAAGACCTGCTGGTGACAAAATTGTCAAGTCAAGCGGAACGCGACCTGTCAACATCTCCTCCTTCACATTCTCCCGCAACTGGGGGTGCGAGGAAAAGGCTCAGAATTCCGAGCCCACCCGCTGGCGGTGATGCAGGGCAGTCTGGAGCGACTGCTGATGCTGACATCTGGTCCGGACTGAAGGACCTGACAACGATTACGGACATGTCGTCTACTGTCACTGCATATGATTCTCTCAACATTGATAGAATGGTGGAGGATTATATGAGTGACCGCATCCAAGTAGGCACGTCACACAGTCCGTACTTATACTGGCAGGAAAAAGAGGCAATTTGGAGGCCCTTGCACAAACTGGCTTTATTCTACCTAAGTTGCCCTCCCACAAGTGTGTACTCCGAAAGAGTGTTTAGTGCCGCCGCTCACCTTGTCCCATCTAGGAGTGGCACTGCAGTGTCACGCAGGATGGCCCTTCCAAAAAATACTCCCCAAACAGCACATGACGCAAAGAAAAAAAAGAGGCGCAATGAGGTAGCTGTGTGACTAAGATAAGCGACCCTAGTGGCCGACACAAACACCGGGCCCATCTAGGAGTGGCACTGCAGTGTCACGCAGGATGGCCCTTCCAAAAAACACTCCCCAAACAGCACATGACGCAAAGAAAAATGAAAGAAAAAAGAGGTGCAAGATGGAATTGTCCTTGGGCCCTCCCACCCACCCTTATGTTGTATAAACAGGACATGCACACTTTAACCAACCCATCATTTCAGTGACAGGGTCTGCCACACGACTGTGACTGAAATGACGGGTTGGTTTGGACCCCCACCAAAAAAGAAGCAATTAATCTATCCTTGCACAAACTGGCTCTACAGAGGCAAGATGTCCACCTCATCATCATCCTCCGATATATCACCGTGTACATCCCCCTCCTCACAGATTATCAATTCGTCCCCACTGGAATCCACCATCTCAGCTCCCTGTGTACTTTGTGGAGGCAATTGCTGCTGGTCAATGTCTCCGCGGAGGAGTTGATTATAATTCATTTTAATGAACATCATCTTCTCCACATTTTCTGGATGTAACCTCGTACGCCGATTGCTGACAAGGTGAGCGGCGGCACTAAACACTCTTTCGGAGTACACACTTGTGGGAGGGCAACTTAGGTAGAATAAAGCCAGTTTGTGCAAGGGCCTCCAAATTGCCTCTTTTTCCTGCCAGTATACGTACGGACTGTCTAACGTGCCTACTTGGATGCAGTCACTCATATAATCCTCCACCATTCTTTCAATGGTGAGAGAATCATAAGCAGTGACAGTAGACAACATGTCCGTAATCGTTGGCAGGTCCTTCAGTCAGGACCAGATGTCAGCATCAGCAGTCGCTCCAGACTGCCCTGCATCACCGCCAGCGGGTGGGCTCGGAATTCTGAGCCTTTTCCTCGCACCCCCAGTTGCGGGAGAATGTGAAGGAGGAGATGTTGACAGGTCGCGTTCCGCTTGACTTGACAATTTTCTCACCAGCAGTTCTTTGAACCCCTGCAGACTTGTGTCTGCCGGAAAGAGAGATACAACGTAGGTTTTAAATCTAGGATCGAGCACGGTGGCCAAAATGTAGTGCTCTGATTTCAACAGATTGACCACCCGTGAATCCTTGTTAAGCGAATTAAGGGCTCCATCCACAAGTCCCACATGCCTAGCGGAATCGCTCTGTGTTAGCTCCTCCTTCAATGTCTCCAGCTTCTTCTGCAAAAGCCTGATGAGGGGAATGACCTGACTCAGGCTGGCAGTGTCTGAACTGACTTCACGTGTGGCAAGTTCAACAGGGTGCAGAACCTTGCACAATGTTGAAATCATTCTCCACTGCGCTTGAGACAGGTGCATTCCACCTCCTATATCGTGCTCAGTTGTATAGGCTTGAATGGCCTTTTGCTGCTCCTCCAACCTCTGAAGCATATAGAGGGTTGAATTCCACCTCGTTACCACTTCTTGCTTCAGATGATGGCAGGGCAGGTTCAGGCGTTTTTGGTGTTGCTCCAGTCTTCTGTACGTGGTGCCTGTACGCCGAAAGTGTCCCGCAGTTCTTCTGGCCACCGACAGCATCTCTTGCACGCCCCTGTCGTTTTTTAAATAATTCTGCACCACCAAATTCAAGGTATGTGCAAAACATGGGACGTGCTGGAATTTGCCCAGATTTAATGCACACACAATATTGCTGGCGTTGTCCGATGCCACAAATCCACAGGAGAGTCCAATTGGGGTAAGTCATTCTGCGATGATCTTCCTCAGTTGCCGTAAGAGGTTTTCAGCTGTGTGCGTATTCTGGAAAGCGGTGATACAAAGCGTAGCCTGCCTAGGAAAGAGTTGGCGTTTGCGAGATGCTGCTACTGGTGCCGCCGCTGCTGTTCTTGCGGTGGGAGTCAATACATCTACCCAGTGGGCTGTCACAGTCATATAGTCCTGAGTCTGCCCTGCTCCACTTGTCCACATGTCCGTGGTTAAGTGGACATTGGGTACAACTGCATTTTTTAGGACACTGGTGAGTCTTTTTCTGAGGTCTGTGTACATTTTCGGTATCGCCTGCCTAGAGAAATGGAACCTAGATGGTATTTGGTACCGGGGACACAGTACCTCAAACAAGTCTATAGTTGGCTCTGCAGTAATGATGGATACCGGAACCACGTTTCTCACCGCCCAGGATGCCAAGGCCTCAGTTATCCGCTTTGCAGCAGGATGACTGCTGTGATATTTCATCTTCCTCGCAAAGGACTGTTGGACAGTCAATTGCTTGGTGGAAGTAGTAAAAGTGGTCTTACGACTTCCCCTCTGGGATGACCATCGACTCCCAGCAGCAACAACAGCAGCGCCAGCAGCAGTAGGCGTTACACGCAAGGATGCATCGGAGGAATCCCAGGCAGGAGAGGACTCGTCAGAATTGCCAGTGACATGGCCTGCAGGACTATTGGCATTCCTGGGGAAGGAGGAAATTGACACTGAGGGAGTTGGTGGGGTGGTTTGCGTGAGCTTGGTTACAAGAGGAAGGGATTTACTGGTCAGTGGACTGCTTCCGCTGTCGCCCAAAGTTTTTGAACTTGTCACTGACATGATGAATGCGCTGCAGGTGACGTATAAGGGAGGATGTTCCGAGGTGGTTAACGTCCTTACCCCTACTTATTACAGCTTGACAAAGGCAACACACGGCTTGACACCTGTTGTCTGCATTTCTGTTGAAATACTTCCACACCGAAGAGCTGATTTTTTTGGTATTTTCACCAGGCATGTCAATGGCCATATTCCTCCCACGGACAACAGGTGTCTCCCCGGGTGCCTGACTTAAACAAACCACCTCACCATCAGAATCCTCCTTGTCAATTTCCTCCCCAGCGCCAGCAACACCCATATCCTCCTCATCCTGGTGTACTTCAACACTGACATCTTCAATCTGACTATCAGGAACTGGACTGCGGGTGCTCCTTCCAGCACTTGCAGGGGGCGTGCAAATGGTGGAAGGGGCATGCTCTTCACGTCCAGTGTTGGGAAGGTCAGGCATCGCAAACGACACAATTGGACTCTCCTTGTGGATTTGTGATTTCGAAGAACGCACAGTTCTTTGCTGTGCTTTTGCCAGCTTAAGTCTTTTCATTTTTCTAGCGAGAGGCTGAGTGCTTCCATCCTCATGTGAAGCTGAACCACTAGCCATGAACATAGGCCAGGGCCTCAGCCGTTCCTTGCCACTCCGTGTGGTAAATGGCATATTGGCAAGTTTACGCTTCTCCTCCGACGATTTTATTTTAGATTTTTGAGTCCTTTTTTTACTGATATTTTGTGTTTTGGATTTTACATGCTCTGTACTATGACATTGGGCATCGGCCTTGGCAGACGACGTTGATGGAATTTCATCGTCTCGGCCATGACTAGTGGCAGCAGCTTCAGCACGAGGTGGAAGTGGATCTTGATCTTTCCCTATTTTTGGAACCTCAACATTTTTGTTCTCCATATTTTAATAGGCACAACTAAAAGGCACCTCAGGTAAACAATGGAGATGGATGGATACTAGTATACTTATGGATGACGAGGCACTGACGACACAGAGGTAGCTACAGCCGTGGACTACCGTACTGCATCTGCTAGTATAGAGATGATAATGATATAAAAAATATATATATATCACTACTGCAGGTATATATAATATAATGACGGACCTGCTGGACACTGTCAGCAGACTCCTAAACTACTAGTATGAAGAAGATAGAAAAAAAACCCCACCACAGGTAGGTATACAATTATGGACGAGCACTGACGACACAGAGGTAGCTACAGCCGTGGACTACCGTACTGCGTCTGCTAATATAGAGATGATAATGATATAAAAAATATATATATATCACTACTGCAGGTATATATAATATAATGACGGACCTGCTGGACACTGTCAGCAGACTCCTAAACTACTAGTATGAAGAAGATAGAAAAAAAAACCCCACCACAGGTAGGTATACAATTATGGACGAGCACTGACGACACAGAGGTAGCTACAGCCGTGGACTACCGTACTGCGTCTGCTAGTATAGAGATGATAATGATATAAAAAATATATATATATCACTACTACAGGTATATATAATATAATGACGGACCTGCTGGACACTGTCAGCAGACTCCTAAACTACTAGTATGAAGAAGATAGAAAAAAAAAACCCACCACAGGTAGGTATACAATTATGGACGAGCACTGACGACACAGAGGTAGCTACAGCCGTGGACTACCGTACTGCGTCTGCTAGTATAGAGATGATAATGATATAAAAAATATATATATATCACTACTGCAGGTATATATAATATAATGACGGACCTGCTGGACACTGTCAGCAGACTCCTAAACTACTAGTATGAAGAAGATAGAAAAAAAAAACCCACCACAGGTAGGTATACAATTATGGACGAGCACTGACGACACAGAGGTAGCTACAGCCGTGGACTACCGTACTGCGTCTGCTAGTATAGAGATGATAATGATATAAAAAATATATATATATATATCACTACTGCAGGTATATATAATATAATGACGGACCTGCTGGACACTGTCAGCAGACTCCTAAACTACTAGTATGAAGACGATAGAAAAAAAAAACCCCACCACAGGTAGGTATACAATTATGGACGAGCACTGATGACACAGAGGTAGCCACAGCCGTGGACTACCGTACTGCGTCTGCTAATATAGAGATGATAAAGATGATAGAGATGAACAAAAAAAATATAACACTACTGCAGGTAAATATTTATATAATATAATGAATGACGGACCCGCTGGACACTGTCAGCAGAATGCGTTTATAGAATAAAAAAAAAACACACCACAGGAGTGTTTGTTTAACTTTTTCAGGCAGACAATATACTGGTGGTCACTGGCCAGTCACACTGGCAGCTAAAGTGTGCACTGTACTCCTGCTATTAACTGCACCCCAGTCTCCCCCACAATTCAGCTGTGTGAGCAGTGAGCACTCAGCACAGTCAGATATACATAGATGATATTATCATGCAGCACACTGAGGCTGAGCACAGATATGGTATGTGACTGTGTATCGTTTTTTTTCAGGCAGAGAACGGATTATAAATAAAACTGGTGGTCACTGGTCACTATCAGCAAAACTCTGCACTGTACTGAGTACTCCTAATGCTCCCCAAGTAGTAAATCAAGTGTCTCTCTAATCTATTCTACACGGAGAGGACGCCAGCCACGTCCTCTCCCTATCAATCTCAATGCACGTGTGAAAATGGTGGCGACGCGCGGCTCCTTATATAGAATCCGAATCTCTCGATAGAATCCGAGCCTAGCGAGAATCCGACAGCGGGATGATGACGTTCGGGCGCGCTCGGGTTAACCGAGCAAGGCGGGAAGATCCGAGTCTGCCTCGGACCCGTGTAAAAAGGCTGAAGTTCGGGGGGGTTCGGATTCCGAGGAACCGAACCCGCTCATCTCTAGATGTCAGTATATTAATTTTTAATTATCTGTCTCAAACTGTTGGTTAGCAGTGCAGGCTAGCTGAGCAAAGAAAGACATAAGCAGTATCACATTGCATAGGTTCACAGGTAAGTGAACAATTAGCAGCAATATGGCCCAAACCACCACATCGAAAACATTGGATCATATCAGTGGCAGATTGGGATGGAAAGCCAGCCTGAGAAATTTATGGAAGCAGCCATAATGGGGGTGCATTCTGATGAAGGGGTGAAGTCTGTTGAGGGGGGTGGAATACCTCCTCATAGGGCCTGATTATACACAATTGGGCCTTCCGTGTGTCTTTTGCTGCAGTTGTGTCTGAGACCAGGGGCAGATTGGGAACTAAAAGTGGCCCTGTAAAATTTTGTAGACGTGTCCCGACATTGGCAGCACAAGAGGTATAACATACCATGTAGCCAATGCAGCATCACTGGATGGCAGAGATGCTGTACTGCAGAATGAATGGGGACAATGCAGTTTACTGAGAGTGGTGGGTTGCCTGTCATGTGGGTGGTGGGGACACATGACAACACAAAAACAGGCCATACAGACATGTCAGCCTACCAGGAATCTTCTTTGTGAGCCCTATGGCCAATCCGCCCCTTGTATTGTGATGTCACAGAGGTACTGTCTAGCTGCCTGCACTTGAATGCATTGTGATGTCACAAAGGTACTGCTGTCTGTCGCTAAATCCATTGTGATGTCACAATGGTGCTGTCTGTCTGCAGCTGAATGCATTGTGATGTGACAGAGGTACTGTCTAGCTGCATGCAGCTGAATGCATTATGATGTCACAGTGGTACTGTCTAGCTGTCTGTAGCTGAATGCATTGTGATGTCACAGAGGTAATGTCTATCTGCATGCAGCCGAATGCATTGTGATGTCATAGAGGTACTTTCTAGCTGTTTACAGCTGAATGCATTGTGATATCACAGAGGTACTGGTTAGCTGCCTGCAGCTGAATGCACTGTGATGTCACACAGATACTGTCTGTTTGCAGCTGAATGCATTGAGATGTGACAGAGGTACTGTCTGTCTGCAGCATAATGCATTGTGATGTCACGGAGGTACTGTCTAACTGCCTGCAGCTGAATGCATTGTGATGTCACAGAAGTACTGATTAATTGCCTGCAGCTGAATGCATTCTGATGTGACAGAGGTACTGTCTAGCTAGTTGCAGCTGAACACATTGGGGTATATTTACTAAGCTCCCGATTTTGACCGATTTGATTTAAACCACGAGGTTAAGTGGGGTCACTCTTGTGGTTGGCCCCACTTAACCTCGCGGTCTACCGCAGATCGCAAAGTTCCCACCAGTGGATATAATGTAGCGCCTCTGCGCTACATTGTATCTACAGTGCGCCGCCTGACTGACAGTGCAGGAGCGCACAGCCAATCAGGAGAGTGCCATGATGTGGCGCTCTCTGATTGGCTGAAGGGACCGCAGTCACGGGGGGGTTCCACCAGTCGAGGAAAGGGGATCCATGTGTAAACATGGATCCCCTTTAAGTGCGTGGATCGGGTATTCCCTTTTTTTATTTTACCAAGTCCCTGGATTATAACTTTGAAGAAGAGGACCGATCTTCCCCGTTTCTTTGTAAGTATAATTTTATTTACAGGTACCCCTAGATTCTACTGCGGAAGAGGACCGACTGCTTTGTGTCAACATAGGTAAGTATGTACGTAAGTGTGCATGTATGTTTAATAAAATTTTACTTTCACGGTGTGTGTGTTTTGTTTTTATTTGGGTATTTTTTTGTAGTAGAACTGCAGGTACCAGCAGGCCCGTTTCCCCCCCACATGCTGGTACTTGTGGTTCTCCAAGGTACTTTCTAGCTACATGCAGCTGAATGCAATATGATGTCACATAGGTAATGTTAAGCTGCCTGCATCTGAATGCATTGTGATGTCACAAAGGTACTGTCTAGCGACCTGCAGCTGAACAATTTGTAATATCACAGAGGTACTGTATAGCTGTCTGCAGCTGAATGCATTGTGATGTAACAGAGGTACTGTCTAACTGCCTGCAGCTGAATGCAATGTGATGTCATAGAGGTACTTTCTAGCTGCCTGCAGCTGAATGCATTATGATGCCACACAGGTACAGTTCAGCTGCCTGCAACTGAATGCATTGTGATGTCACAGAGATAATGTCTAGCTAACTGCAGCTGAATGCATTATGATGTCACAGAGGTACTGTTTAGTTGCCTGCAGCTGAATACATTCTGATGTGACAGAGGTACTGTCTAGCTACTTGCAGCTGAACACATTGTGTTGTCACAGAGAAACTGTATAGCTGCATGCAACTGAATGCATTGTTATGTCACAGAGATACTGTATAGCTGCCTGCAGCTGAATGCATTGTGATGTCACAGTAGTACTGTCTAGTTGCCTGCAGCTGAATGCACTGTAATGTTGAAGAGGTACTGTCTAGTCATGGGTCTTCAACCTGTGGCCCTCCAGCTGCTGTGAAACTACACATCCCAGCATGCCCTGCCACAGCTTTGATATTAAGGTATGCTAAAACTGAGGCAGGGCATGCTGGGATGTGTAGTTCCACAGCATCTGGAGGGCCGCAGGTTGAAGACCCGTGGTCTAGCTGCTTGCAGCTGAATGCATTATGATGTCAGTGGTACTGACTAGCTGCCTGCAGCTGAATGCAATGTGATGTCACAGAGGTACTACTGTCTGTCTGCAGCTAAATGCATTATGATGTGGCAGGGGTACTGTCTAGCTGCATGCAGCTGAATGCATTATGATGTCACAGTGGTACTGTCTAGCTGCCTGTAGCTGAATGCATTGTGAGGTCACAGAAGTACTGTCTGGCTGTATGCAGCTGAATGCATTGTGATGTCACAAGAGTACTTTCTAGCTGCATGCAGCTGAATGCATTTTGATGACACAGAGGTACATTTTAGTGGGCTGAAGCTGAATACATTGTGAAGTCACAAAAGTATTGTCTACTTGCAGCTGAACGCATTGTAATGTCACAGAGGTACTGTCTAGCAGCTTGGAGCTGAATGCATTGTGATGTCACAGAGCTACTGTCTGTCTGCAGCTGAATGGATTGTCATGTCACAGTGGTACTGTCTAGCTACCTACAGCTGAATGCATTGTGATGTCACAGGAGTACTACTGTCTGTCTGCAGCTGAATGCATTGTGATGTGACAGAGGTACCGTCTGCAGCATAATGAATTGTGATGTTACGGAGGTACTGTCTAACTGCAGCTGAATGAAATGTGATGTCATAGAGGTACTTTCTAGCTGCCTGCAGCTGAATGCATTGTGATACCACATAGGTTATGTTTAGATGCCTGCAGCTGCATGCATTCTGACGTGACATAGGTACTGTCTAGTTATCTGCAGCTGAACATGTTGTGATGTTACAGAGGTACTGTCTAGTTGCTTGCAAATAAATGCAATGTGATGTCATAGAGGTACTTTCTAGCTACATGCAGCTGAATGCAATATGTCACATAGGTAATGTTAAGCTGCCTGCAGCTGAATACATTGTGATGTTACAAAGGTACTGTATAGCTGTCTGCAGCTGAATGCATTGTGATGTCACAGAGGTACTGTCTAACTGCCTGCAGCTGAATGCAATGTGGTGTCATAGAGGTACTTTCTATCCAGGGACGTGCAGTCAGGGGAGGCAGGGGAGGCAGTGCCTCCCCTGTCATAATGATTTAAATAATAAAAAGAAGATATTTATGACACAGCGTCTGTTATAAATATCTTCTTCTATTATTTTAACCATTGTCCCCTGTCACTGTGCTGCATCCTTGGGTTGAGGCAGCGGGAGAGGTGCCTCCCGCTGCTACCATTACAGTTCGGGCAGCGGGGGGCGGGCAGGGGGCGGGGCGCAGCAATGGGCTGTGAAAGCCCATTGAAAATGCATGGGGAAGCGGCACCTTTACTGGTGCCGCAATGACAGGGGCGTGCATTCAGCCCCGATGAATGCACGCCCCTGTCAGTCTCCCAGATGTGATTGGCCCAGCGGATCCAGTGCTGGATCCGCTGTCCAATCACAAGGGATCTCCCATTCCCAGCTGCAGCAGGCGCCGTGGGCTTTGTGGGCGCCCGCTGCAGCCAGCGCCGCTGACTGACACTAGAGTTCATAATTGACCCCTAGTGTCTGAGCGGTGCTACTATGGGAGAGACGTCATGAGTCATGACGTCTCTCCCATAGTAGAGACGAGCCGCCCGGCGGACGGAGACGGAGGACAGCGCTGCAGGATCGGTAAGTATGTGTGTGTGTGTTTTTTTTTTAATGTGTTTGGGCTTTGGGGGGCACCGCCACAAGGGGTAATGCTACAAGGGGCACAGTGACTGGGGGCACAACTACGGGGGGCACAGCGACTGGGGGCACAACTACAAGGGGCACAGTGACTGGGGGCATAGCTATTGGGGGCAGAGCTACAAGGGCACAGTGACTGGGGGCACAACTACAAGGGGCACAGTGACTGGGGGCACAACTACAAGGGGCACAGTGACTGGGGCCACAACTATAAGGGGCACAGTGACTGGGGGCATAGCTATTGGGGGCAGAGCTTCAAGGGGCACAGCTACAAGGGGCACAGTGACGGGTCACAACTACAAGGGGCACAGCGACTGGGGGCACAACTACAAGGGGCACAGTGACTGGGGGCACAACTACAGGGGGCACAGCTACAGGGGGCACAGTTACAGGGGGCACAGCGACTGGGGGCACTGCTACTCGGGGCACTGCTACTCGGGGCACAGCGACTCGGGGCACAACTACAGGGGCACTGCTACAAGGGGCACAGCTACAGGGGGCACAGCGACGGGACACAATGACTGGGGGCACTGCTACTCGGGACACAGTGACTGGGGGCACAATTACAGGGGTCACAACTACTGGGGGCACAGCCACAAGGGGCACAGCTACTGGGGGCAAAGCTCCAGGGGTCACAACTGCTTGGGGCACAGCGACTGAGGGCACTGCTTCTCGGGGCACAGCGACTGGGGGCACAATCACAGGGGTCACAACTACTGGGGGCACAGCCACAAGGGGAACAGCCACAAGGGGCACAGCTAGAGGGGGCACAGCGACGGGGCACAACATTTGGGGGCACTGCTACTCGGGGCACAGCGATTGGGGGCACAACTACTGGGGGCAC
Organism: Pseudophryne corroboree; assembly: GCF_028390025.1. Taxonomy (NCBI): domain Eukaryota; kingdom Metazoa; phylum Chordata; class Amphibia; order Anura; family Myobatrachidae; genus Pseudophryne; species Pseudophryne corroboree. Next base: position 265,387,238 of record NC_086451.1, on the reverse strand, counting down.
AGCCACAAGGGGCACAGCTACTGGGGGCAAAGCTACAGGGGTCACAACTGCTTGGGGCACAGCGACTGGGGGCACTGCTTCTCGGGGCACAGCGACTCGGGGCACAGTCACAGGGGTCACAACTACTGGGGGCACAGCCACAAGGGGAACAGCTACAGGGGGCACAGCTACAGGGGGCACAGCGACTGGGGGCACTGATACTCGGGGCACAGCGACTGTGGGCACAATTACAGGGGTCACAACTACTGGGGGCACAGCCACAAGGGGCACAGCTACTGGGGGTAAAGCTACAGGGGTCACAACTGCTTGGGGCACAGCGACTGGGGGCACTGCTACTCGGGGCACAGCGACTGGGGGCACAGCAACTGGGGGCACAATCACAGGGGTCACAACTACAGGGGGCACAGCCACAAGGAGCACATTTACAGGGGGCACAGTGACTGGGGGCACAGTGACTGGGGGCACTGCTACTCGGGGCACTGCTACTTGGGGCACAGCGACTGGGGGCACAACTACAGGGGCACTGCTACAAGGGGCACAGCTACAGGAGGCACAGCGACGGGGCACAGTGACTGGGGGCACTGCTAGTCAGGGCACAGCAACTGGGGGCACAGCGACTGGGGGCACAATTACAGGGGTCACAACTACTGGGGGCACAGCCACAAGGGGCAAAGCTACAGGGGTCACAACTATTCGGGGCACAGCGACAGCGGACACAACTACTCAGGCACTGCTACTGGGGGCACAGCTACTGGGGGCAAAGCTATAGGGGTCACAGCTACTCGGGGCACAGCGACAGCAGGCACAACTACTCAGGCACTTCTACTGGGGGCACAGCTAGAGGGGTCACAACTACTGGGGGCGCCTGCTCCATCCTCCCAGCCAGCAGCAGCACTCTCCCCTGTCTGTGCTAATATCTTCCTGCGTCAGCAAGTGCATAATATTCCTTCATTTCTCTCTCTCTCTCTCTCTCTCTCTCTCCCCCCCCACTCCTGTGGATTACTTTGTTTGTAAGTTTAATGTTCATTTTCACAGGCACCGGCCCTATTGGATTCTACTGGACAAGTGGACGTGATCGGCGTGGGATGTAGGTAAGTGATCTCTCTCATTTTTACAGGTACCCCTATTGGATTCTACTGGACAAGTGGACGTGAATCTCAGCGTGGGATGCAGATAAGTATGTGTGAGTGTGTAAGTGTGTTATAATAAATTTTTACTTACACGGTGTGTGTGTTGTGTTTTTATTTGGGTATTTTTTGTTGTTGTAGAACTACAGGTATCAGCGGTGATAGAGAGAAAACTGAGGTACCCAACAGTGCGCACAAGGCAGCCGGTAGTGCAGTATACCCACAAGAGGCTTTTCCCACCTCCCAAGTGAAACATAAAATGCAAAAGATACGTGGAATACCGCTTCACCAGCGCCTTACTACAATATGGAATTATGCTTTCTCAGTCTGTAGAATCAATATATCTCCTCTCGGCTTTTCTGTACTTGAGGAGATTTCACAGACCTCAAGTATGGATTAGGTACCGAAAAGAGAAAATGGTGGGCAAGATAGTGTAATACTGTTTAAAAATTTAATGACATACAAAACATGTCTCTTTAAAAAATCAAACACAGTATACAATTATAAAAACATATAAAATCTTGCAACTGACACCATCAGTGTCGGTGGGAGTAGGGGCTAATTACCGGTTCCCTGAAGAAAACTGGGCTCATAAGCATATGATGGACATCAGTCTGAGCAGAGAAAATCACCAGGCTACAGCTCCGGGATCCCTCAATCACAAGATTCCATCAACGATCAGGTCAGCCTGTCCTCCTCCTCGTCCACGTCTGGGGTCTGTTACAAGGAAGTGAGCACCTACGCGTTACGACCCTCCCCGGGTCTTTCTCAAGGTCAGCTCAAAGTTCGAATGTCTTCCACACTATCTGCCCTATACTTATATGTCACATCCGGATCCTATTGGTCCCAGCGCAGCTGATCCCTATACATATGTTAACTAGAAGTCCGTGGACACTTGCGCTAGGACCTCCCCTAGTAACCATTCGGAATCCCTAGCAACTCCACTCACAATCGTTACCCCGCCTGATGCGTACTTCCGTTTCCGTTACGGCGCTGTTTACATCCTTGCATTCCACCAGCTTCAACCATATCTTTTGGAGGTCCGATCACATGGTATCGCAGAGGTCATATGACTGGTTCTCCTCCACAGCGTATATAGTAGTTAATTGGTCGAAGTAGTGACTGCACCTTCCGTTGTCATGGTGATGCGTCGTGGAAACGGGATGTATTGTCATGCGTGAGGGGTGCTGGTATTCAGAGAATTTTCCATTTCTCACTCTGATTTTCCACAAACCTTAATACAATAAACAAATATGAATAATGAGCAACATAAAAAAACTTTAATACAACATTGTCTAAAGATTTATACAGAAGGCACGAATGTTCTACAGAAACCACTTCACCTCAAAGTCTAAATTTAGACCTTTTGGCTGGAGTGTCCCCCATTCATAAATGGCTCTCATCTCAGCTTTTGCTAATTGGCTCATAAGATCCCTTCTTCTCCAGTGTCCCCTCACCCATTTCATGCCTACAAACCGTCTAATAGCGGTCGTGGAACATCCATGGTGTTTTCTGAAATGGTCTGAGAGGGCATGCGTCTCTAGGCCCTTCCTGATGTTCCGTAAGTGCTCTCCCAACCGTACTTTAAGGGCTCTCGATGTTCTCCCTGTATAAAACAGGCCACACTCGCACTCTATCACGTAAACAACGTTTTTAGTGTTGCACGTTATAAAGTCCCTAATCATTATCTTTTTTCCATTGATCAAAACGTCACTAGTTTTACTCTGATTTTCCATTTTAATCTCCCTGCATGCTATACAATTCATGCATCTGTAGAATCCCTCAGATTTTATCCCCACTGGTATAGTGGGGGGCATAGCACTACGCACCAAACTATTTCCCAAATTAGGGGCTTTCCTATAAATGCACTTCGGCCTTACCGGGAGACGCTCTCCCAAGACAGGGTCTTTTTTTAAAATCCCCCAATGCTTGGTGAAGATTTTCTCAATTGTCTTAAATTGACCACAAAAAGTGGTTACAAAGGCCCATTCGAAATTATCCTGTTTTCCCCCTTGATCTCCTATTTCCCTTCTCTTTAGGAGGGAACTTCTGTCTATCTTATCTGTATCTTCCGCTGCCTTTGCAACCAAACTCTCTTTGTAACCACATGAAATGAAGTTGGATTGCATTTCTCTAGCCTGATCTTGGTAAATGGCCCTTTTAGAACAATTTCTTTTCACCCTCTTCAACTGTCCTGATGGAATCGTCTGAAGCCAGTTGGGGTGGTGCAACTTGTGGCATTGATATAACTGGAGGAATCAGTAGGTTTAGTAAAGGTCTTTGTCTGAATGGAGCCTTCCTCCACATATATAGTGATATCCAGAAAATTAATGGACTCTCTACTACTAACAAAACTAAATTCAATGTTCAGTGAGTTATCATTCAAATATGTGCAAAAGTCTCCTAGGGAGCTGTCATCTCCCTTCCACAAGAAGAAGGCATCGTCTATGTATCGGGACCACGAAACCAGGCTCGCCCCGAATTGATGGTCCGTCCAAACATTCTCTAGTTCCCAATTGCCCATGAATATATTGGCGTAGCTCGGGGCGAACCTGGTACCCATCGCGGTCCCGATCTTCTGTAAATAGAAGTCGTCTCCAAACGAAAAATAATTATTGGTACTGTCAAAGTCAAAAATATTACATAGAGAGAACATACAAACTGCACACATTTAAGTCGCTATACTTGCAAATATGCGCAGCGAGCACAGCAATATATAGTAACACACGCATTTGCTCGGACATGGCACGGAGATGGATTCGGCGCTTGTTTCATACAGTACATGGTTATAATAATGTCGGGCACCAGACATCATGGAGATTTAGAATTGGCTGATGAATTGATGTCATGAATGTGTATTATTTGAACAGAACCAGATGCGCCCGTCATGTTTGGTATTGAAGCAAGCAGAATGATGTGTGGGTTAGTTTGATGCTTGTTGTGAAGTTGTGGGACATTGCAGCGGATAGATATGATTATATGCATAAAAGCTAAGATCACTTAGTTAGAACAATGAATGATCAAGCCAACCATTTACTAAGTTTTCAGGGCTGAACCTGATCAGCATATACAAAGAGAATAGTGACTCAATCATAAAGGAGAGAGAGAGACCCCTCCCCCAGGAACAGACACACAGGAGAATAGTTCCTGTCGGGGGGGGGGTCGGGGTCAGTTGTGGGGGCCTCTGAGGACAGATATACTGTAACTCACTCACACAGCTACCTTACACACACCAAGCATGGCTGGATCATCACCAGGCTCCTTACGAAAGGCTAAGTATCATAATCTCAATATCTCATGGCTGATTGGCATAGATTAGTTAGTTTGGAGATACAAATTGCTTAAGGTTAACGAGGTTTGGGCAGTTGTGTGATTGTTGGGTGTTTCTGTTGATACTCTGTGAAGTCTGTGATGAATTGGAACAGTAGACAATCTGTAGCATAGTATTTGTGGTATTTGTTTGCCTATGGTGATTTAAAATAGATTGTGCTGGTTTGTTATAATATATCTTGTTAATCATGAATAAGACCATGCAGTACTTTTGAATATGTGCTTGTAGCAATGGCAGGCTGTAACTTGTGGGTACCTGGTGGTCTGGTCTTGTGATAGCTCATATGCTCTGGTTATTGAGATACTGTGTTTGCTTTAAATTGTGAAAGGTGATTTAGATGGTTTGGAATTGTAAAATCAGAACATATGCATTGTTTTGAGGCTTGGACATTTTGGAATAAAATGGAGTCTTGTGTCTTCTGCTATGTGATTGTGGTGTAGCAGAGAGTGCCATGTGTTTGGACCTGCAAATCTAAAATGGCTGCTGCCGGGTGTTTTCCCCTCCCCCTTTCAACCATGTGTTGCAGTCTTTGGAATCATGGGAGTTTTCTCAAAATGGAGTCTAGCTTCCATCCCATGCGGTATTCAGCATTGACTAACTGCGCAGCGATTGTCTCTCACATGTGTAGTTTTATCTGCAACCATATTGTTCTTACTGTTATTGTGAGCCATTTCTCTCTCTCTCTCTTCTCCTCTTTCTCACTTATTTTCCCTTAAAACGTAATTGTATTGTATTGTATTTCCTGTGTAGTTATCTGGTTAGGTAGTCTATGTTATATTGTAGTGTATGACTTGTATTGTATTAATTCTTTTGCAAGTATAACATTCATAATATATATATAAGGCGTTAGACCCTAAGCACGATATCTGTGTATTTCTTATAGTGTTAAGTACTCTCAGAGCGTCGGTGACGCTCGAACAGCATTCGAGTTAATAAGGTTATACTGTGTTGCATTTACACTCTATCACTACACTAAGGTTTTACTGCATAATATACTGTTTATGGTTTAGATATAAAGGTTTAACATTGTGAGCGTCAGCGCCGCTGGTGATCTCCTCGTGGTCCCGAGCGTCCGCTACGCTATAGCGAATCATTACGATAGACGGCAGCCAATAGCGTGCCTGCCTGTGATCTCTTGGCCGTGAGCGAACGTGACGCTTGAGCGTCTCGACTACGGCTAAGCGATTGCTACGCAACGAGCGTACCCTTACGGTACTCCATACGTGAATAGCGTACAGTGTTCTTAGACCTCATAAAGGGTTTTATATAAGATAAATATTTAGCTTTATCAGTAAGTATGAAGGACACTCCCTCCAAAATAAACTCCTGTAGACCCTTATCTAAGTCACTCTTCTGTAAGAAGTTTTTAACAGCTTTAAGTCCTTCCTGGTGGTCTATGATTGTATACAACGACCGTACATCAGCCGTAACCAGGATGTAATCATCCTGCCACACAATCCCTTCTACTATTCTTAACGCATCTGTTGTGTCTTTCAAGTGGGATTTATTAAGTACCACCAAGGGTTGAAGGTAATAATCTATAAATTCAGATAATCCTGCTGTAATCGAGTGTATCCCGGATACTATAGGTCTCCCCGGAGGATTATTCATGTCCTTATGGACCTTGGGGAGTATGTATAGCACCGGGATCACCGGCTCTGGATTAATGAGGAATCGTTGTTCTTTCTCATTTATCACCCCCCGTGATACAAATCTCTCTACCAGGGCTTTTAATTTCTCTATGATGTTTATAGTGGGATCAGACCTTAATCTATAATAGGTGGACCTATCGCTTAATTGGCGTTGGACTTCTGACTCATATTTAATCTTGTCCATTAAACCCCCCCCCCCCGCCTTTATCGGTGGGTTTAATAACCAGGTTTTGATCTTCTTTTAAATTTTTTAGTGCCTGTCTTTCCTTATGGGTGAGGTTAGATTTCCCATTTCCGGTATTGATTTTAGTCAGATCATCATGTACTAATGTGAAAAAAGTTTCCAAAAAACTACCCTTCACATGTGCTGGGTAGAAAATAGATTTAGGTTTGAAGGGAGTTAACACTTCCTGTTCTTTAGCCATGTTCATATCAGTATCCTTACTTAAAAAGAACTTTTTATCGTTAATTTTCTTATATACTTTTGTAGGTCTACAAAGGTTGCAAACTTATTAATGGTATTTGAGGGAGCGTATTTTAGACCCTTTTCGAGGACTGTGATTTCTTCCTTTGCAAGCAGATGGGAGCTTAGGTTAAATATTTTCACTTATCCCCTTTCTGAATCAATTTTATCAGTTTCCACCTCATTGCCATTAAGCTTCCTCCTCTTTATTCTCTCTTTTTTCAAGAGATTTTTCCGAGAGCTGTGTTTCAATTTCTTTTTAAGTTTCTTTTTTAGTTTACCGATAAAAAAGTTCTTTTTAAGTAAGGATACTGATATGAACATGGCTAAAGAACAGGAAGTGTTAACTCCCTTCAAGCCTAAATCTATTTTCTACCCAGCACATGTGAAGGGTAGTTTTTTGGAAACTTTTTTTCACATTAGTACATGATGATCTGACTAAAATCAATACCGGAAATGGGAAATCTAACCTCACCCATAAGGAAAGACAGGCACTAAAAAATTTAAAAGAAGATCAAAACCTGGTTATTAAACCCGCCGATAAAGGCGGGGGGGTGGTTTTAATAGACAAGATTAAATATGAGTCAGAAGTCCAACGCCAATTAAGCGATAGGTCCACCTATTATAGATTAAGGTCTGATCCCACTATAAACATCATGGAGAAATGAAAAGCCCTGGTAGAGAGATTTGTATCACGGGGGGTGATAAATGAGAAAGAACAACGATTCCTCATTAATCCAGAGCCGGTGATCCCGGTGCTATACGTACTCCCCAAGGTCCATAAGGACATGAATAATCCTCCGGGGAGACCTATAGTATCCGGGATACACTCGATTACAGCAGGATTATCTGAATTTATAGATTATTACCTTCAACCCTTGGTGGTACTTAATAAATCCCACCTGAAAGACACAACAAATGCGTTAAGAATAGTAGAAGGGATTGTGTGGCAGGATGATTACATCCTGGTTACGGCTGATGTACGGTCGTTGTATACAATCATAGACCACCAGGAAGGACTTAAAGCTGTTAAAAACTTCTTACAGAAGAGTGACTTAGATAAGGGTCTACAGGAGTTTATTTTGGAGGGAGTGTCCTTCATACTTACCAATAATTATTTTTCGTTTGGAGACGACTTCTATTTACAGAAGATCGGGACCGCGATGGGTACCAGGTTCGCCCCGAGCTACGCCAATATATTCATGGGCAATTGGGAACTAGAGAATGTTTGGACGGACCATCAATTCGGGGCGAGCCTGGTTTCGTGGTCCCGATACATAGACGATGTCTTCTTCTTGTGGAAGGGAGATGACAGCTCCCTAGGAGACTTTTGCACATATTTGAATGATAACTCACTGAACATTGAATTTAGTTTTGTTAGTAGTAGAGAGTCCATTAATTTTCTGGATATCACTATATATGTGGAGGAAGGCTCCATTCAGACAAAGACCTTTACTAAACCTACTGATTCCTCCAGTTATATCAATGCCACAAGTTGTCACCACCCCAACTGGCTTCAGACGATTCCATCAGGACAGTTGAAGAGGGTGAAAAGAAATTGTTCTAAAAGGGCCATTTACCAAGATCAGGCTAGAGAAATGCAATCCAACTTCATTTCATGTGGTTACAAAGAGAGTTTGGTTGCAAAGGCAGCGGAAGATACAGATAAGATAGACAGAAGTTCCCTCCTAAAGAGAAGGGAAATAGGAGATCAAGGGGGAAAACAGGATAATTTCGAATGGGCCTTTGTAACCACTTTTTGTGGTCAATTTAAGACAATTGAGAAAATCTTCACCAAGCATTGGGGGATTTTAAAAAAAGACCCTGTCTTGGGAGAGCGTCTCCCGGTAAGGCCGAAGTGCATTTATAGGAAAGCCCCTAATTTGGGAAATAGTTTGGTGCGTAGTGCTATGCCCCCCACTATACCAGTGGGGATAAAATCTGAGGGATTCTACAGATGCATGAATTGTATAGCATGCAGGGAGATTAAAATGGAAAATCAGAGTAAAACTAGTGACGTTTTGATCAATGGAAAAAAGATAATGATTAGGGACTTTATAACGTGCAACACTAAAAACGTTGTTTACGTGATAGAGTGCGAGTGTGGCCTCTTTTATACAGGGAGAACATCGAGAGCCCTTAAAGTACGGTTGGGAGAGCACTTACGGAACATCAGGAAGGGCCTAGAGACGCATGCCCTCTCAGACCATTTCAGAAAACACCATGGATGTTCCACGACCGCTATTAGACGGTTTGTAGGCATGAAATGGGTGAGGGGACACTGGAGAAGAAGGGATCTTATGAGCCAATTAGCAAAAGCTGAGATGAGAGCCATTTATGAATGGGGGACACTCCAGCCAAAAGGTCTAAATTTAGACTTTGAGGTGAAGTGGTTTCTGTAGAACATTCGTGCCTTCTGTATAAATCTTTAGACAATGTTGTATTAAAGTTTTTTTATGTTGCTCATTATTCATATTTGTTTATTGTATCAAGGTTTGTGGAAAATCAGAGTGAGAAATGGAAAATTCTCTGAATACCAGCACCCCTCACGCATGACAATACATCCCGTTTCCACGACGCATCACCATGACAACGGAAGGTGCAGTCACTACTTCGACCAATTAACTACTATATACGCTGTGGAGGAGAACCAGTCATATGACCTCTGCGATACCATGTGATCGGACCTCCAAAAGATATGGTTGAAGCTGGTGGAATGCAAGGATGTAAACAGCGCCGTAACGGAAACGGAAGTACGCATCAGGCGGGGTAACGATTGTGAGTGGAGTTGCTAGGGATTCCGAATGGTTACTAGGGGAGGTCCTAGCGCAAGTGTCCACGGACTTCTAGTTAACATATGTATAGGGATCAGCTGCGCTGGGACCAATAGGATCCGGATGTGACATATAAGTATAGGGCAGATAGTGTGGAAGACATTCGAACTTTGAGCTGACCTTGAGAAAGACCCGGGGAGGGTCGTAACGCGTAGGTGCTCACTTCCTTGTAACAGACCCCAGACGTGGACGAGGAGGAGGACAGGCTGACCTGATCGTTGATGGAATCTTGTGATTGAGGGATCCCGGAGCTGCAGCCTGGTGATTTTCTCTGCTCAGACTGATGTCCATCATATGCTTATGAGCCCAGTTTTCTTCAGGGATCCGGTAATTAGCCCCTACTCCCACCGACACTGATGGTGTCAGTTGCAAGATTTTATATGTTTTTATAATTGTATACTGTGTTTGATTTTTTAAAGAGACATGTTTTGTATGTCATTAAATTTTTAAACAGTATTACACTATCTTGCCCACCATTTTCTCTTTTCGGTACCTAATCCATACTTGAGGTCTGTGAAATCTCCTCAAGTACAGAAAAGCCGAGAGGAGATATATTGATTCTACAGACTGAGAAAGCATAATTCCATATTGTAGTAAGGCGCTGGTGAAGCGGTATTCCACGTATCTTTTGCACAGGTATCAGCAGGCCCGTTATTTCCCCGCATGCTGGTACTTGAGGTTCTCCAAGTACCAGCAAGCGGGGGAGGCTTGCTGGGCCTTGTAGTTCCACAACAAAAAACAATATTCTTTTTTTACACACTTATGGCTATCAGCCCGGCACCCACCGCCCAGGGGTGCTGGGGACAGCCTAGGGCTTCACCCCTGGCCCTTGGGTGCCTGGAGGGGGGGGGACCCCTTGATTTAAGGGATCCCCACTCCTCCAGGGAACCCCGGCCAGTGGTGACTAGTTGGGGGGGTAATGCCACGGCCGCAGGGACCTACATAAATGTGTCCCCCGGCTGTGGCATTATGTCCCTGGCTAGTGGAGCCCGGTGCTGGTTTTAAAAATATGGGGGACCCCTACATCTTTTGTCCCCTATATTTTTGGAACCAGGACCGGACTAAGAGCCCGCTGCTGGTTGTCTAAATACGGGGAACCCCTGTCCAATTTTTCCCCAGTATTTATACAACCAGGACCGGCTCAAAGAGCCCGAGGCTGGCTATACTTAGGGGGGGACCTCATGCATTTTTTTTTTACATTTTTTAACCCATTCAGATCCTTCTCCATTAAGTTAATGGAAGCCCTGGACAACAAAATTGCATTTGTGTCCTCCTCCCACTCCCTTCCCAGTACCAAACACTAATTATTATTTTTATTTTCTATAAAAATGTACAATAAATCACAAGTATGATGAGCAGGCAGGCAGCGGGCATTGGCGGCATCGGACTGAGATGCAAATTAGTAGCGGAGGGCTGGGTCAGTTGATGGTGGGCAAGTTTGTAAGCCATTGGCGGTGGCAGCGGGCATCAGCTCAGAGGCAGTAGCGGGCATTGGCTCGGCGGCGGTAGGGGTCATCGGCAGGATCCGGCGGACATTATGGCTGTAGTGCCTGACTAGCCACTGACCTCACCGCACGCCACTGTTTCTAGCTGCCTGCAGCTGACTGCATTGTGATGTCACACAGGTACAGTTCAGCTGCCTGCAACTGAATGCATTGTGATGTCACAGAGATAATGTCTAGCTACCTGCAGCTGAATGCATTGTGATTTCACAGAGGTACTGTTTAGTTGCCTGCAGCTGAATGCATTGTGATATCACAAAGATTGTGTCTAGCTACTTGCAGCTAAATGCATTGTGATGTCACAGAGGTACTGTCTAGCTGTCTGCAACTGAATGTATTGTGACATCACAGAGGTACTGTCTAGCTGCCTGCAGCTGAATGCATTGTGAAGTCTCAGAGGTACTGTTTAGCTACCTGCAGCTGAATGCATTGTGATGTCACAGTGGTACTGTCTAGCTGCCTGCAGCTGAAAGCACTGTGATGCTGAAGAGGTACTGTCTAGCAGCTTGCTGCTGAATGCATTATGATGTCACAGTATTACTGTCTAGCTGCCTGCAGCTGAATGCATTGTGATGTCACAGAGGTATGGTATGGCTGCCTGCAGCTGTATGCATTGTGATGTTACAGTGGTACTGTCTAGCTGCCTGCAGCTGAAAGCACTGTGATGCTGAAGAGGTACTGTCTAGCAGCTTGCTGCTGAATGCATTATGATGTCACAGTATTACTGTCTAGCTGCCTGCAGCTGAATGCATTGTGATGTCACAGAGGTATGGTATGGCTGCCTGCAGCTGTATGCATTGTGATGTCACAGTGGTACTGTCTAGCTGCCTGCAGCTGAAAGCACTGTGATGCTGAAGAGGTACTGTCTAGCAGCTTGCTGCTGAATGCATTATGATGTCACAGTATTACTGTCTAGCTGCCTGCAGCTGAATGCATTGTGATGTCACAGAGGTATGGTATGGCTGCCTGCAGCTGTATGCATTGTGATGTCACAGAGATACTGTCTGTCTGCAGCTGAATGCAATGTGATGTCACAATGGTACTGACTAGCTGCCTGCAGCTGAATGAATTGCGATGTCACAGATGTACTACTGTCTGTCTGCAGCTTAATGCTTTGTAATGTGGCGGAGGTACAGTCTGTCTGCAGCATAATGAATTGTAATTTCACAGAGGTACTGTCTAACTGCCTACATTTGAATACAATGTGATGTCACAGAGGTACTACTGTCTTTTTGAAGCTGAATGCATTGTGATGTGACACAGGTACTGTCTGTCTGCAGCCTAATGAATTGTTATGTCACAGAGGTACTGTCTAACTGCCTGTAGCTGAGTGCAATGTGATGTCATAGAGGTACTTTCTAGCTGCCTGCAGCTGAATGCATTGTGATACCACATAGGTTATGTTTAGCTGCCTGCAGCTGAATGCATTCTGATGTGAGATAGGTACTGTCTAGCTGCATGCAGCTGAACACATTATGATGTTACAGAGGTACTGTCTAGCTGCCAGCAGCTGAATGCATTGTGATGTCGTAGAGGTACTTTTTAGCTACCTGCAGCCGAATGCATTATGATGTCACATAGATAGTGTTAAGCTTAACTGCAGATGAATGCATTGTGATGTCACAAAGGTACTGTCTAGCGACCTGCAGCTGAACAAATTGTGATATCACAGAGGTACCGTCTAGCTGTCTGCAGCTGAATGCATTGTGATGTCACAGAGGTACTGTCTAACTGCCTGCAGCTGACTGCAATGTGATGTCATAGATTTATTTGTAGCTGACTGCAGCTGACTGCATTGTGATACCACATAGGTACTTTTCAGCTGCCTGCAGCTAAATGCATTGTGATGTCACAGAGGTACTGGTTAGCTGACTGCAGCTGTATGCATTGTGATGTCACAAGGGTACTCTCTAACTGCCTGCAGCTGAATGCATTGTGATGTCACAGAGGTACTGTCTAGCTTCCTGCAGCTAAATCCATTGTGATGTCACAGATGTACTGTTTGTCTCCAGCTGAATGCATTTTGATGTTACAGTGATACTGTCTAGCTGCCTGTAGCTGAATGCATTGTGATTTCACAGAGGTACTGTCTGCAGCTGAATGCATAGTATTGTCATAGTGGTACTGTCTAGCAGCTTGGAGCTGAATGCATTGTGATGTCACAGAGGTACTGTCTAACTGCCTGCAGCTGAATGCAATGTGGTGTCATAGAGGTACTTTCTATCCAGGGACGTGCAGTCAGGGGAGGCAGGGGAGGCAGTGCCTCCCCTGTCATAATGATTTAAATAATAAAAAGAAGATATTTATGACACAGCGTCTGTTATAAATATCTTCTTCTATTATTTTAACCATTGTCCCCTGTCACTGTGCTGCATCCTTGGGTTGAGGCAGCGGGAGAGGTGCCTCCCGCTGCTACCATTACAGTTCGGGCAGCGGGGGGCGGGCAGGGGGCGGGGCGCAGCAATGGGCTGTTAAAGCCCATTGAAAATGCATGGGGAAGCGGCACCTTTACTGGTGCCGCAATGACAGGGGCGTGCATTCAGCCCCGATGAATGCACGCCCCTGTCAGTCCCCCAGATGTGATTGGCCCAGTGGATCCAGTGCTGGATCCGCTGTCCAATCACAAGGGATCTCCCATTCCCAGCTGCAGCAGGCGCCGTGGGCTTTGTGGGCGCCCGCTGCAGCCAGCGCCGCTGACTGACACTAGAGGTCATAATTGACCCCTAGTGTCTGAGCGGTGCTACTATGGGAGAGACGTCATGAGTCATGACGTCTCTCCCATAGTAGAGACGAGCCGCCCGGCGGAAGGAGACGGAGGACAGCGCTGCAGGATCGGTAAGTATGTGTGTGTGTGTGTGTTTTTTTTTTATGTGTTTGGGCTTTGGGGGGCACCGCCACAAGGGGTAATGCTACAAGGGGCACAGCGACTGGGGGCACAACTACGGGGGGCACAGCGACTGGGGGCACAACTACAAGGGGCACAGTGACTGGGGGCATAGCTATTGGGGGCAGAGCTACAAGGGCACAGTGACTGGGGGCACAACTACAAGGGGCACAGTGACTGGGGGCACAACTACAAGGGGCACAGTGACTGGGGCCACAACTATAAGGGGCACAGTGACTGGGGGCATAGCTATTGGGGGCAGAGCTTCAAGGGGCACAGCTACAAGGGGCACAGTGACGGGTCACAACTACAAGGGGCACAGCGACTGGGGGCACAACTACAAGGGGCACAGTGACTGGGGGCACAACTACATGGGGCACAGCTACAGGGGGCACAGTTACAGGGGGCACAGCGACTGGGGGCACTGCTACTCGGGGCACAGCGACTGGGGGCACAACTACAGGGGCACTGCTACAAGGGGCACAGCGACGGGACACAATGACTGGGGGCACTGCTACTCGGGACACAGTGACTGGGGGCACAATTACAGGGGTCACAACTACTGGGGGCACAGCCACAAGGGGCACAGCTACTGGGATCAAAGCTCCAGGGGTCACAACTGCTTGGGGCACAGCGACTGGGGGCACTGCTTCTCGGGGCACAGCGACTGGGGGCACAATCACAGGGGTCACAACTACTGGGGGCACAGCCACAAGGGGCACAGCTAGAGGGGGCACAGCGACGGGGCACAACGTTTGGGGGCACTGCTACTCGGGGCACAGCGATTGGGGGCACAACTACTGGGGGCACAGCCACAAGGGGCACAGCTACTGGGGGCAAAGCTACAGGGGTCACAACTGCTTGGGGCACAGCGACTGGGGGCACTGCTTCTCGGGGCACAGCGACTCGGGGCACAATCACAGGGGTCACAACTACTGGGGGCACAGCCACAAGGGGAACAGCTACAGGGGGCACAGCTACAGGGGGCACAGCGACTGGGGTCACTGATACTCGGGGCACAGCGACTGGGGGCACAATTACAGGGGTCACAACTACTGGGGGCACAACCACAAGGGGCACAGCTACTGGGGGTAAAGCTACAGGGGTCACAACTGCTTTGGGCACAGCGACTGGGGGCACTGCTACTCGGGGCACAGCGACTGGGGGCACAGCAACTGGGGGCACAATCACAGGGGTCACAACTACTGGGGGCACAGCCACAAGGAGCACATTTACAGGGGGCACAGTGACTGGGGGCACTGCTACTCGGGGCACTGCTACTTGGGGCACAGCGACTGGGGGCACAACTACAGGGGCACTGCTACAAGGGGCACAGCTACAGGAGGCACAGCGACGGGGCACAGTGACTGGGGGCACTGCTAGTCAGGGCACAGCAACTGGGGGCACAGAGACTGGGGGCACAATTACAGGGGTCACAACTACTGGGGGCACAGCCACAAGGGGCAAAGCTACAGGGGTCACAACTATTCGGGGCACAGCGACAGCGGGCACAACTACTCAGGCACTGCTACTGGGGGCACAGCTACTGGGGGCAAAGCTATAGGGGTCACAGCTACTCGGGGCACAGCGACAGCAGGCACAACTACTCAGGCACTTCTACTGGGGGCACAGCTAGAGGGGTCACAACTACTGGGGGCGCCTGCTCCATCCTCCCAGCCAGCAGCAGCACTCTCCCCTGTCTGTGCTAATATCTTCCTGCGTCAGCGAGTGCATAATATTCCTTCATTTCTCTCTCTCTCTCTCTCTCTCTCTCTCTCTCCCCCCCCACTCCTGTGGATTACTTTGTTAGTAAGTTTAATGTTCATTTTCACAGGCACCGGTCCTATTGGATTCTACTGGACAAGTGGACGTGATCGGCGTGGGATGTAGGTAAGTGATCTCTCTCATTTTTACAGGTACCCCTATTGGATTCTACTGGACAAGTGGACGTGAATCTCAGCGTGGGATGCAGGTAAGTATGTGTGAGTGTGTAAGTGTGTTATAATAAATTTTTACTTACACGGTGTGTGTGTTGTGTTTTTATTTGGGTATTTTTTGTTGTTGTAGAACTACAGGTATCAGCGGGCCCGTTATTTCCCCGCATGCTGGTACTTGAGGTTCTCCAAGTACCAGCAAGCGGGGGAGGCTTGCTGGGCCTTGTAGTTCCACAACAAAAAACAATATTCTTTTTTTACACACTTATGGCTATCAGCCCAGCACCCACCGCCCAGGGGTGCTGGGGACAGCCTCGGGCTTCACCCCTGGCCCTTGGGTGCCTGGAGGGGGGGGGACCCCTTGATTTAAGGGATCCCCACTCCTCCAGGGAACCCCGGCCAGGGGTGACTAGTTGGGGGGGTAATGCCACGGCCGCAGGGACCTACATAAATGTGTCCCCTGGCTGTGGCATTATGTCCCTGGCTAGTGGAGCCCGGTGCTGGTTTTAAAAATATGGGGGACCCCTACATCTTTTGTCCCCTATATTTTTGGAACCAGGACCGGACTAAGAGCCCGCTGCTGGTTGTCTAAATACGGGGAACCCCTGTCCAATTTTTTCCCAGTATTTATACAACCAGGACCGGCTCAAAGAGCCCGAGGCTGGCTATACTTAGGGGGGGACCTCACGTATTTTTTTTTTTACATTTTTTAACCCATTCAGATCCTTCTCCATTAAGTTAATGGAAGCCCTGGACAACAAAATTGCATTTGTGTCCTCCTCCCACTTCCTTCCCAGTACCAAACACTAATTATTATTTTTATTTTCTATAAAAATGTACAATAAATCACAAGTATGATGAGCAGGCAGGCAGCGGGCATTGGCGGCATCGGACTGAGATGCAAATTAGTAGCGGAGGGCTGGGTCAGTTGATGGTGGGCAAGTTTGTAAGCCATTGGCGGTGGCAGCGGGCATCAGCTCAGAGGCAGTAGCGGGCATTGGCTCGGCGGCGGTAGGGGTCATCGGCAGGATCCGGCGGACATTATGGCTGTAGTGCCTCACTAGCCACTGACCTCACCGCACGCCACTGTTTCTAGCTGCCTGCAGCTGACTGCATTGTGATGTCACACAGGTACAGTTCAGCTGCCTGCAACTGAATGCATTGTGATGTCACAGAGATAATGTCTAGCTACCTGCAGCTGAATGCATTGTGATGTCACAGAGGTACTGTTTAGTTGCCTGCAGCTGAATGCATTGTGATATCACAAAGATTGTGTCTAGCTACTTGCAGCTAAATGCATTGTGATGTCACAGAGGTACTGTCTAGCTGTCTGCAACTGAATGTATTGTGACATCACAGAGGTACTGTCTAGCTGCCTGCAGCTGAATGCATTGTGAAGTCTCAGAGGTACTGTTTAGCTACCTGCAGCTGAATGCATTGTGATGTCACAGTGGTACTGTCTAGCTGCCTGCAGCTGAAAGCACTGTGATGCTGAAGAGGTACTGTCTAGCAGCTTGCTGCTGAATGCATTATGATGTCACAGTATTACTGTCTAGCTGCCTGCAGCTGAATGCATTGTGATGTCACAGAGGTATGGTATGGCTGCCTGCAGCTGTATGCATTGTGATGTCAAAGAGATACTGTCTGTCTGCAGCTGAATGCAATGTGATGTCACAATGGTACTGACTAGCTGCCTGCAGCTGAATGAATTGCGATGTCACAGATGTACTACTGTATGTCACAGATGTACTACTGTCTGTCTGCAGCTGAATGCATTGTAATGTGGCGGAGGTACAGTCTGTCTGCAGCATAATGAATTGTAATTTCACAGAGGTACTGTCTACCTGCCTACATTTGAATACAATGTGATGTCACAGAGGTACTACTGTCTTTTTGAAGCTGAATGCATTGTGATGTGACACAGGTACTGTCTGTCTGCAGCATAATGAATTGTGATGTCACAGAGGTACTGTCTAACTGCCTGTAGCTGAGTGCAATGTGATGTCATTGAGGTACTTTCTAGCTGCCTGCAGCTGAATGCATTGTGATACCACATAGGTTATGTTTAGCTGCCTGTAGCTGAATGCATTCTGATGTGAGATAGGTACTGTCTAGCTGCATGCAGCTGAACACATTATGATGTTACAGAGGTACTATCTAGCTGCCAGCAGCTGAATGCATTGTGATGTCGTAGAGGTACTTTTTAGCTACCTGCAGCCGAATGCATTATGATGTCACATAGATAGTGTTAAGCTTAACTGCAGATGAATGCATTGTGATGTCACAAAGGTACTGTCTAGCGACCTGCAGCTGAACAAATTGTGATATCACAGAGGTACCATCTAGCTGTCTGCAGCTGAATGCATTGTGATGTCACAGAGGTACTGTCTAACTGCCTGCAGCTGACTGCAATGTGATGTCATAGATTTATTTGTAGCTGACTGCAGCTGACTGCATTGTGATACCACATAGGTACTTTTCAGCTGCCTGCAGCTAAATGCATTGTGAATGTGATGTCACAATGGTACTGACTAGCTGCCTGCAGCTGAATGAATTGCGATGTCACAGATGTACTACTGTATGTCACAGATGTACTACTGTCTGTCTGCAGCTGAATGCATTGTAATGTGGCGGAGGTACAGTCTGTCTGCAGCATAATGAATTGTAATTTCACAGAGGTACTGTCTAACTGCCTACATTTGAATACAATGTGATGTCACAGAGGTACTACTGTCTTTTTGAAGCTGAATGCATTGTGATGTGACACAGGTACTGTCTGTCTGCAGCATAATGAATTGTGATGTCACAGAGGTACTGTCTAACTGCCTGTAGCTGAGTGCAATGTGATGTCATAGAGGTACTTTCTAGCTGCCTGCAGCTGAATGCATTGTGATACCACATAGGTTATGTTTAGCTGCCTGCAGCTGAATGCATTCTGATGTGAGATAGGTACTGTCTAGCTGCATGCAGCTGAACACATTATGATGTTACAGAGGTACTATCTAGCTGCCAGCAGCTGAATGCATTGTGATGTCGTAGAGGTACTTTTTAGCTACCTGCAGCCGAATGCATTATGATGTCACATAGATAGTGTTAAGCTTAACTGCAGATGAATGCATTGTGATGTCACAAAGGTACTGTCTAGCGACCTGCAGCTGAACAAATTGTGATATCACAGAGGTACCGTCTAGCTGTCTGCAGCTGAATGCATTGTGATGTCACAGAGGTACTGTCTAACTGCCTGCAGCTGACTGCAATGTGATGTCATAGATTTATTTGTAGCTGACTGCAGCTGACTGCATTGTGATACCACATAGGTACTTTTCAGCTGCCTGCAGCTAAATGCATTGTGATGTCACAGAGGTACTGGTTAGCTGACTGCAGCTGTATGCATTGTGATGTCACAAGGGTACTCTCTAACTGCCTGCAGCTGAATGCATTGTGATGTCAAAGAGGTACTGTCTAGCTTCCTGCAGCTAAATCCATTGTGATGTCACAGATGTACTGTTTGTCTCCAGCTGAATGCATTTTGATGTTACAGTGATACTGTCTAGCTGCCTGTAGCTGAATGCATTGTGATTTCACAGAGGTACTGTCTGCAGCTGAATGCATAGTATTGTCATAGTGGTACTGTCTAGCAGCTTGGAGCTGAATGCATTGTGATGTCACAGAGGTACTGTATAGCTGCCTGCAGCTGAATGCATTTCGATGTTACAGAGGTACTGTCTTACTGCCTGCAGCTTAATGCAATGTGTTGTCATAGAGTTATTTCTAGCTGCCTTTAGCTGAATGCATTGTGAGGTCACATAGGTACTGTTCAGCTGCCTGCAGCTGAATGCATTGTGATGTCACAGTGATAATGTCTAGCTACCTGCAGCTGAATGCATTGTGATTTCACATAGGTACTGTCTAACTGCCTGCAGCTGAATGCAATGTGATGTCATAGAGGTACTTTCTAGCTGCCTGCAGCTGAATGCATTGTGATGTCACATAGGAACAGTTCAGATGACTGCAGCTGAATGCATTGTGATGTCACATAGGTACAGTTCAGCTGCCTGCAGCTGAATGCATTGTGATGTCACAGAGGTAATGTCTAGCTAACTGCAGCTGAATGCATTGTGATGTCACAGAGGTACTGTCTGGCTACTTGCAGCTGAATGCATTGTGATGTCACAGAGGTACTGTCTAGCTGTCTGCAGCTGAATGCATTGTGACGTCACAGAGATATTGTATAGCTGCCTGCAGCTGAATGCATTGTGAAGTCACAGAGGTACTGTTTAGCTGCCTGCAGCTGAATGCATTGTGATGTCACTCACAGTGGTCCTGTCTAGCTACCTGCAGCTGAATGCATTGTGATGTCACATGAGTACTACTGTCTGTCTTCAGCTGAATGGATTGTGATGTGACAGAGGTATCATCTGCAGCATAATTAATTGTAATGTTATGGAGGTACTGTCTAGATACCTGCAGCTTAACCCACTGTGATGTCACAGAGGTACTGTCTAGCTGCCTGCAGCTAAATGCTTTGTGATGTCAAAGAAGCACTGATTAGTTGCCTGTAACTGAATGCATTCTAATGTGACAGAGGAACTGTCTTGCTACTTGCAGCTAAACACATTGTGCTGTCACAGAGGTACTGTCTAGCTGCCTGCAGTTGAATGTATTGTGATGTCACAGAAGAAATGTTTAGTTGCCTGCAGCTGAATGCATTGTGATGTCACACAGGTACAGTTTAGCTGCCTGCATCTGAATGCATTGTGATGTCACAGAGGTACTGTCTAGCTGTCTGCAGCTGAATGCATTGTGACGTCACAGAGGTATTGTATAGCTGCCTGCAGCTGAATGCATTGTGAAGTCACAGAGGTACTGTTTAGCTGCCTGCAGCTGAATGCATTGTGATGTCACAGTGGTCCTGTCTAGCTACCTGCAGCTGAATGCATTGTGATGTCACATGAGTACTACTGTCTGTCTTCAGCTGAATGCATTGTGATGTGACAGAGGTATCATCTGCAGCATAATTAATTGTAATGTTATGGAGGTACTGTCTAGATACCTGCAGCTTAACCCACTGTGATGTGATGTCAGAGAGGTACTGTATAGCTGCCTGCAGCTGAATGCATTGTGATGCCACAGAGGTATTGTAAAACTGCCTGCAGCTTAATGCATTGTGATGTTACAGAGGAATCATCTGTCTGCAGCTGAATGCATTGTGATGTCATAGAGGTACTTTCTAGCTACCTGCAGCTGAATGCATTATGATGTCACATAGATAATGTTAAGCTGCCTGCAACTGAGTGCATTGTGATGTCACAAAGGTACTGTCTTGCTACATGCAGGTGAACAAATTGTGATATCACAGAGGTACTATCTAGCTGCCTGCAGCTAAATCCATTGTGATGTCACAGATGTACTGTCTGTCTCCAGCTGAATGCATTTTGATGTTACAGTGATACTGTCTAGCTGCCTGCAGCTGAATGCATTGTGATTTCACAGAGGTACTGTCTGCAGCTGAATGCATAGTAATGTCACAGTGGTACTGTCTAGCAGCTTGGAGCTGAATGCATTGTGATGTCACAGAGGTACTGTATAGATGCCTGCAGCTGAATGCATTTCGATGTTACAGAGGTACTGTCTGTCTGCAGCATCATGACTTGGGATGTCACAGAGTTACTGTCTAACGAAATGCAGCTTATTGCATTGTGATGTCACAGAGGTACTGTCTAGCTGTCTGCAGCTGAATGCATTGTGATGTAACAAAGGTACTGTCTTACTGCCTGCAGCTGAATGCAATGTGATGTCATAGAGTTATTTCTAGATGCCTTTAGCTGAATGCATTGTGAGGTCACATAAGTACTGTTCAGCTGCCTGAAGCTGAATGCATTGTGATGTCACAGCGATAATGTCTAGCTACCTGCAGCTGAATGCATTGTGATGTCACAGAGGTACTGCTTTGTGATGTCAAAGAAGCACTGATTAGTTGCCTGCAACTGATTGCATTCTAATGTGACAGAGGTACTGTCTTGCTACTTGCAGCTAAACACATTGTGCTGTCACAGAGGTACTGTCTAGCTGCCTGCAGTTGAATGTATTGTGATGTCACAGAATTAATGTTTAGTTGCCTGTAGCTGAATGCATTGTGATGTCACACAGGTACAGTTTAGCTGCCTGCATCTGAATGCATTATGATGTCACAGTGGTAATGTCTAGCTTCCTGCAACTGAACGCATTGTGATGTCAGAGAGGTACTGTATAGCTGCCTGCAGCTGAATGCATTGTGATGTCAAAGAGGTATTGTAAAACTGCCTGCAGCTTAATGCATTGTGATGTTACAGAGGAATCATCTGTCTGCAGCTGAATGCATTGTGATGTCATAAAGGTACTTTCTAGCTACCTGCAGCTGAATGCATTATGATGTCACATTAATTAATTTTAAGCTGCCTGCAACTGAGTGCATTGTGATGTCACAAAGGTACTGTCTTGCTACATGCAGGTGAACAAATTGTGATATCACAGATGTACTCTCTAGCTGTCTGCAGCTGAATGCATTGTGATGTCATAGTGATATTTCTAGCTGCCTGCAGCTGTATGCAATGTGATGTCATAGAGGTATTTCTAGCTGCCTGCAGCTGAATGCACTGTGATGGCACATAGGTACTGTTCAGCTGCCTGCAGCTGAATGCATTGTGATGTCACAGAGGTAATGTTTAGTTGCCTGCAGCTGAATGCATTGTGATGTCACAAAGGTACTGTCTAGCTTCTTGCAGCTGAATGCATTTTGATGTCACATTGGTACTGTATTGCTGACTGCAGCTAAATGCATCGTGATTAGAGATGAGCGCCGGAAATTTTTCGGGTTTTGTGTTTTGGTTTTGGGTTCGGTTCCGCGGCCGTGTTTTGGGTTCGACCGCGTTTTGGCAAAACCTCACCGAATTTTTTTTGTCGGATTCGGGTGTGTTTTGGATTCGGGTGTTTTTTTAAAAAAACCCAAAAAAACAGCTTAAATCATAGAATTTGGGGGTAATTTTGATCCCAAAGTATTATTAACCTCAAAAAACATAATTTACACTCATTTTCAGCCTATTCTGAACACATCACACCTCACAATATTATTTTTAGTCCTAAAATTTGCACCGAGGTCGCTGTGTGAGTAAGATAAGCGACCCTAGTGGCCGACACAAACACCGGGCCCATCTAGGAGTGGCACTGCAGTGTCACGCAGGATGGCCCTTCCAAAAAACCCTCCCCAAACAGCACATGACGCAAAGAAAAAAAGAGGCGCAATGAGGTAGCTGACTGTGTGAGTAAGATTAGCGACCCTAGTGGCCGACACAAACACCGGGCACATCTAGGAGTGGCACTGCAGTGTCACGCAGGATGTCCCTTCCAAAAAACCCTCCCCAATCAGCACATGATGCAAAGAAAAAGAAAAGAAAAAAGAGGTGCAAGATGGAATTATCCTTGGGCCCTCCCACCCACCCTTATGTTGTATAAACAAAACAGGACATGCACACTTTAACCAACCCATCATTTCAGTGACAGGGTCTGCCACACGACTGTGACTGATATGACGGGTTGGTTTGGACCCCCCCCAAAAAAGAAGCAATTAATCTCTCCTTGCACAAACTGGCTCTACAGAGGCAAGATGTCCACCTCATCTTCACCCTCCGATATATCACCGTGTACATCCCCCTCCTCACAGATTATCAATTCGTCCCCACTGGAATCCACCATCTCAGCTCCCTGTGTACTTTGTGGAGGCAATTGCTGCTGGTCAATGTCTCCGCGGAGGAATTGATTATAATTCATTTTAATGAACATCATCTTCTCCACATTTTCTGGATGTAACCTCGTACGCCGATTGCTGACAAGGTGAGCGGCGGCACTAAACACTCTTTCGGAGTACACACTTGTGGGAGGGCAACTTAGGTAGAATAAAGCCAGTTTGTGCAAGGGCCTCCAAATTGCCTCTTTTTCCTGCCAGTATAAGTACGGACTGTGTGACGTGCCTACTTGGATGCGGTCACTCATATAATCCTCCACCATTCTATCAATGTTGAGAGAATCATATGCAGTGACAGTAGACGACATGTCCGTAATCGTTGTCAGGTCCTTCAGTCCGGACCAGATGTCAGCATCAGCAGTCGCTCCAGACTGCCCTGCATCACCGCCAGCGGGTGGGCTCGGAATTCTGAGCCTTTTCCTCGCACCCCCAGTTGCGGGAGAATGTGAAGGAGGAGATGTTGACAGGTCGCGTTCCGCTTGACTTGACAATTTTGTCACCAGCAGGTCTTTCAACCCCAGCAGACCTGTGTCTGCCGGAAAGAGAGATCCAAGGTAGGCTTTAAATCTAGGATCGAGCACGGTGGCCAAAATGTAGTGCTCTGATTTCAACAGATTGACCACCCGTGAATCCTTGTTAAGCGAATTAAGGGCTGCATCCACAAGTCCCACATGCCTAGCGGAATCGCTCCGTGTTAGCTCCTTCTTCAATGCCTCCAGCTTCTTCTGCAAAAGCCTGATGAGGGGAATGACCTGACTCAGGCTGGCAGTGTCTGAACTGACTTCACGTGTGGCAAGTTCAAAGGGCATCAGAACCTTGCACAACGTTGAAATCATTCTCCACTGCACTTGAGACAGGTGCATTCCATCTCCTATATCGTGCTCAATTGTATAGGCTTGAATGGCCTTTTGCTGCTCCTCCAACCTCTGAAGCATATAGAGGGTTGAATTCCACCTCGTTACCACTTCTTGCTTCAGATGATGGCAGGGCAGGTTCAGTAGTTTTTGGTGGTGCTCCAGTCTTCTGTACGTGGTGCCTGTACGCCGAAAGTGTCCCGCAATTTTTCTGGCCACCGACAGCATCTCTTGCACGCCCCTGTCGTTTTTTAAAAAATTCTGCACCACCAAATTCAAGGTATGTGCAAAACATGGGACGTGCTGGAATTTGCCCATATTTAATGCACACACAATATTGCTGGCGTTGTCCGATGCCACAAATCCACAGGAGAGTCCAATTGGGGTAAGCCATTCCGCGATGATCTTCCTCAGTTGCCGTAAGAGGTTTTCAGCTGTGTGCGTATTCTGGAAAGCGGTGATACAAAGCGTAGCCTGCCTAGGAAAGAGTTGGCGTTTGCGAGATGCTGCTACTGGTGCCGCCGCTGCTGTTCTTGCGGCGGGAGTCCATACATCTACCCAGTGGGCTGTCACAGTCATATAGTCCTGACCCTGCCCTGCTCCACTTGTCCACATGTCCGTGGTTAAGTGGACATTGAGTACAACTGCATTTTTTAGGAGACTGGTGAGTCTTTTTCTGACGTCCGTGTACATTCTCGGTATCGCCTGCCTAGAGAAGTGGAACCTAGATGGTATTTGGTAACGGGGGCACACTGCCTCAATAAATTGTCTAGTTCCCTGTGAACTAACGGCGGATACCGGACGCACGTCTAACACCAACATAGTTGTCAAGGACTCAGTTATCCGCTTTGCAGTAGGATGACTGCTGTGATATTTCATCTTCCTCGCAAAGGACTGTTGAACAGTCAATTGCTTACTGGAAGTAGTACAAGTGGGCTTACGACTTCCCCTCTGGGATGACCATCGACTCCCAGCGGCAACAACAGCAGCGCCAGCAGCAGTAGGCGTTACACGCAAGGATGCATCGGAGGAATCCCAGGCAGGAGAGGACTCGTCAGACTTGCCAGTGACATGGCCTGCAGGACTATTGGCATTCCTGGGGAAGGAGGAAATTGACACTGAGGGAGTTGGTGGGGTGGTTTGCGTGAGCTTGGTTACAAGAGGAAGGGATTTACTGGTCAGTGGACTGCTTCCGCTGTCACCCAAAGTTTTTGAACTTGTCACTGACTTATTATGAATGCGCTGCAGGTGACGTATAAGGGAGGATGTTCCGAGGTGGTTAACGTCCTTACCCCTACTTATTACAGCTTGACAAAGGGAACACACGGCTTGACACCTGTTGTCCGCATTTCTGGTGAAATACCTCCACACCGAAGAGCTGATTTTTTTGGTATTTTCACCTGGCATGTCAACGGCCATATTCCTCCCACGGACAACAGGTGTCTCCCCGGGTGCCTGACTTAAACAAACCACCTCACCATCAGAATCCTCCTGGTCAATTTCCTCCCCAGCGCCAGCAACACCCATATCCTCCTCATCCTGGTGTACTTCAACACTGACATCTTCAATCTGACTATCAGGAACTGGACTGCGGGTGCTCCTTCCAGCACTTGCAGGGGGCATGCAAATAGTGGAAGGCGCATGCTCTTCACGTCCAGTGTTGGGAAGGTCAGGCATCGCAAACGACACAATTGGACTCTCCTTGTGGATTTGGGATTTCAAAGAACGCACAGTTCTTTGCGGTGCTTTTGCCAGCTTGAGTCTTTTCAGTTTTCTAGCGAGAGGCTGAGTGCTTCCATCCTCATGTGAAGCTGAACCACTAGCCATGAACATAGGCCAGGGCCTCAGCCGTTCCTTGCCACTCCGTGTGGTAAATGGCATATTGGCAAGTTTACGCTTCTCCTCCGACAATTTTATTTTAGGTTTTGGAGTCCTTTTTTTTCTGATATTTGGTGTTTTGGATTTGACATGCTCTGTACTATGACATTGGGCATCGGCCTTGGCAGACGACGTTGCTGGCATTTCATCGTCTCGGCCATGACTAGTGGCAGCAGCTTCAGCACGAGGTGGAAGTGGATCTTGATCTTTCCCTAATTTTGGAACCTCAACTTTTTTGTTCTCCATATTTTATAGGCAGAACTAAAAGGCACCTCAGGTAAACAATGGAGATGGATGGATTGGATACTAGTATACAATTATGGACGGACTGCCACGGTTAGGTGGTATAAAAAAACCACGGTTAGGTGGTATATATTATAATAATAATACAATTATGGATGGACGGACTGCCTGCCGACTGCCGACACAGAGGTAGCCACAGCCGTGAACTACCGCACTGTACACTGGTTGATAAAGAGATAGTAGTATACTCGTAACAACTAGTATGACACTATGACGACGGTATAAAGAATGAAAAAAAAACCACGGTTAGGTGGTATATATTATAATAATAATACAATTATGGATGGACGGACTGCCTGCCGACTGCCGACACAGAGGTAGCCACAGCCGTGAACTACCGCACTGTACACTGGTTGATAAAGAGATAGTAGTATACTCGTAACAACTAGTATGACACTATGACGACGGTATAAAGAATGCAAAAAAAACCACAGTTAGGTGGTATATATTATAATAATAATACAATTATGGATGGACGGACTGCCTGCCGACTGCCGACACAGAGGTAGCCACAGCCGTGAACTACCGCACTGTACACTGGTTGATAAAGAGATAGTAGTATACTCGTAACAACTAGTATGACACTATGACGGTATAAAGAATGAAAAAAAAACCACGGTTAGGTGGTATATATTATAATAATAATACAATTATGGATGGACGGACTGCCTGCCGACTGCCGACACAGAGGTAGCCACAGCCGTGAACTACCGCACTGTACACTGGTTGATAAAGAGATAGTAGTATACTCGTAACAATTAGGATGACACTATGACGGTATAAAGAATGAAAAAAAAACCACGGTTAGGTGGTAGGTATATAATAATAAATAATACAATTCTGGTCGGACGGACTGCCTGCCGTGTGCCGACACAGAGGTAGCCACAGCCGTGAACTACCGCACTGTACACTGGTTGATAAAGAGATAGTAGTATACTCGTAACAATTAGGATGACACTATGACGGTATAAAGAATGAAAAAAAAACCACGGTTAGGTGGTAGGTATATAATAATAAATAATACAATTCTGGTCGGACGGACTGCCTGCCGTGTGCCGACACAGAGGTAGCCACAGCCGTGAACTACCGCACTGTACACTGGTTGATAAAGAGATAGTAGTATACTCGTAACAATTAGGATGACACTATGACGGTATAAAGAATGAAAAAAAAACCACGGTTAGGTGGTAGGTATATAATAATAAATAATACAATTCTGGTCGGACGGACTGCCTGCCGTGTGCCGACACAGAGGTAGCCACAGCCGTGAACTACCGCACTGTACACTGGTTGATAAAGAGATAGTAGTATACTCGTAACAATTAGGATGACACTATGACGGTATAAAGAATGAAAAAAAAACCACGGTTAGGTGGTAGGTATATAATAATAAATAATACAATTCTGGTCGGACGGACTGCCTGCCGTGTGCCGACACAGAGGTAGCCACAGCCGTGAACTACCGCACTGTACACTGGTTGATAAAGAGATAGTAGTATACTCGTAACAATTAGGATGACACTATGACGGTATAAAGAATGAAAAAAAAACCACGGTTAGGTGGTAGGTATATAATAATAAATAATACAATTCTGGTCGGACGGACTGCCTGCCGTGTGCCGACACAGAGGTAGCCACAGCCGTGAACTACCGCACTGTACTGTGTCTGCTGCTAATATAGACTGGTTGATATTTAAAGAGATATTAGTAGTATACAACAATACTATACTGGTGGTCAGGCACTGGTCACCACTCCTGCAGCAAAAGTGTGCACTGTTAATTAATATAATTGTACTCCTGGCTCCTGCTAACAACCTGCAGTGCTCCCCAGTCTCCCCCACAATTAATTATAAGCTTTTAATTTATACATTGATGACTGTGCAGCACACTGGGCTGAGCTGAGTGCACACAGACTGAGTCACACTGTGTGACTGACTGTGCTGTGTATCGTTTTTTTTTTCAGGCAGAGAACGGATATAGCAGAGAGAAGTGAACGGATATATTATATTAAATAAAAGTTAACTAGCAACTGCACTGGTCACTGACTGTGGTAAACTAACTCTGTCTGCGACTCTGCACAATCTCTCTCTATCTAATCTATCTATCTCTATTCTAATGGAGAGGACGCCAGACACGTCCTCTCCCTATCAATCTCAATGCACGAGTGAAAATGGCGGCGACGCGCGGCTCCTTATATAGAATCCGAGTCTCGCGATAGAATCCGAGCCTCGCGAGAATCCGACAGCGTCATGATGACGTTCGGGCGCGCTCGGGTTAACCGAGCAAGGCGGGAAGATCCGAGTCGCTCGGACCCGTGGAAAAAAAAGTGAAGTTCGTGCGGGTTCGGATTCAAAGAAACCGAACCCGCTCATCTCTAATCGTGATGTCACAGTGTTACTGTCTAGCTGTCTGCAGCTGAATGCACTGTGATGTCGAAGAGGTACTGTCTAGCTGCCTGCAGCTCAATCTATTGTGACGTCACAGGCGTACTGTCTGTCTCCAGCTGAATGCATTGTTATGTTACAGTAATACTGTCTAACTGCCTGTAATGTCACAGAGGTACTACTATCTGTCTGCAGCTGAATGCATTGTGATGTGAAAGAAGTACTGTCTGTCTGCACTATTATGAATTGTGATGTCACGGAGTTACTGACTAAATAACTGCAGCTTAATGCAATGTGATGTCATAGAGGTAATTTCAAACTGCTTGCTGCTGAATGCATTGAGATGTCACATAGGTTATGTTTAGCTGCCTCCAGCTGAATGCATTGTGATGTCACAAAGGTACTGTCTAGCTGCATGCAGCTGAATGCATTATGATGTCACAGTGGTACTGTGTAGCTGCCTGCAGCTGAATGCATTGTGATATCACAGATGTACTGTCTAACTGCCTGCAGCTGAATGCAATGTGATGTCATAGACGTTTTTTCTAGCTACCTGTAGCTGAATGCATTGTGATGTCACATAGGTACTGGTTAGCTGCCTGCAGCTGAATGTATTGTGATGTCACAGAGGTAATGTTTAGTTGCCTGCAGCTGAATGCATTGTGATGTCACAAAGGTACTGTCTAGCTTCTTGCAGCTGAATGCATTAGATGTCACAAAGGTACTGTATAGTTACTTGCAGCTGAATGCATTTTGATGTTACAGAGGTACTGGCTATCTGCCTGCAGCTGAATGCATTGTGATGTCACAGTGTTACTATCTAGCTTCCTGAAGCTGAATGCACTGTGATCTCACAGACGTACTGTCTGCTCCAGCTGAATGAATTGTGATGTTACAGTGGTACTGTCTAGCTGCCTGCAGCTAAATGCATTGTGATGTCACAGTGATACTGTAAGTCTGCAGCATCATGAATTGTGGTATCACGTAGTTACTGTCTAGCTAACTGAAGCCTAATGCAATGTGATACATAGAGGTACTTTTTAGCTGCCTGCAGCTGAATGCATTGTGATGTCACAGAGATACTGTATAGCTGCCCGCAGCTGAATGCATTGTGATGTCACAGTGGTACTGTCTAGCTGCCTGCAGCTGAATGCCCTGTGATGTTGAAGAGGTATTGCCTAGCTGTTTGCTGCTGAATGCATTATGATGTCAGTGGTACTATCTAGCTGTCTGCAGCTGAATGCAATGTGATGTCACAGAGGTACTGTCTGTCTGCAGCTGAATGCATTGTGGTGTCACAGAGGTACTATCTAGCTGTATGCAGCTGAATGCATTGTGATTTCACAAAGGTACTTTCTAGAAGCATGCAGCTGATTGCATTGTGATGACACAGAGGTACTGTTTAGTGGGCTGCAGCTGAATGCATTGTGAAGTCACAAAGGTATTGTCTATCTACTTGCAGCTGAATGCATTGTGATGTCACAGAAGTACTGTCTAGCATAGGGGTGGGCAAAATACGGCCCGCGGGCCGGATGCGGCCCTCAAACCGATCCTACCCGGCCCACTGCTTCCTCCCAGTGCGCAATGACAAGCGGCCCGACAGGCTGAGCTGCTTGTCATTGCTCTGCAGTACCTACAACAAGCCGCCGGCGCCTGTCTCCCCTGCTGCTGCTGCACGGCGCCTGCCACATTATTATCTTCTTGCCTTGTAGCCTCCCCCTCCCGCCTCCAGTGACAACGGCAGTGTTCATGGTCAGCCAAAAGGGGCGGAGCTATGCGAGGATGATGGGGCGGGGCTACACGGACCTCAGGGGGCGGAGCTACACGGGACAAGAGCAACTGCTACAGATCCATCCTTCCTGCCACTGCCAGCCAGCCAGATAAGTTAATGGAAAAAGTGAGTAAGAAAAAGAAAGTGTATGTGTGTGTGTGTGTGTGTGTGTGTGTGTGTGTGTGTGTATATGTGAGAGTGTGTGTGTATATGTTTGTGTGTGCAGGCAGTGGCGTCAGACTGTTTTTAGGTTAGGGGGGAGATCTTTAACGCTCGCTGTACCACCCCTAAGCACCCCCCCGTGTTCTGTCACTGACTCAACCCCACATGTTCTGTCACCGTGTCACCTCCGTGTTCTGTCACCGCGTCACACCCCCGTGTTCTGTCACTGTGTCACACCCCGCATGTTCTGTCACCGTGTCACCCCCGCGTTCTGTCACTGACTTATCTCCACATGTTATGTCACGTGTCACCCCCCGTGTTCTGTCACCGCGTCACACCACCCGTGTTCTGTCACTGACTCAACCCCACATGTTCTGTCACCGTGTCACCCCCGTGTTCTGTCACCATGTCACACCCCCGTGTTCTGTCACTGTGTCACACCCCACGTGTTCTGTCACTGTGTCACCCCTGCGTTCTGTCACTGACTCAACTCCACATGTTCTGTCACCGTGTCACCCCCCGTGTTCTGTCACCGCGTCACACCACCCGTGTTCTGTCACTGTGTCACACCTTTCCCCAGGGGCCATAAGACACTGGATAATTTGCTTGCTGTGCAATGATTATCCCAAATAAAATGTTAATGTGTAAAAGGGGACTCTACCTGCCGTAATGTGTAAAAGGGGGCTCTACCTTCCGTACTGTGTAAAAAGGGTACTCTATCTTCCATACTGTGTAAAAGAGAGCTCTACCTGCCGTAATGTGTAAAAGGGGACTTTACCTGGCGTAATGTGTGACAGGGGCTCTACCTGGCGTAATGTGTGTAAGTGGCGCTACTGTGTGGCATAATTTGAATAATGGAGACTATTGTGCAGCCTAATATGTATCTATATTATTTTTTGGCCACACCCCTTCCCTATGAAGCCACGTCCCTATATTTTTGGCACGTGGGGGAGCTGCTATTTTGTGTGCGGCCCTCGGATACTGACAGGAAAGTGTCAAGT
Organism: Pseudophryne corroboree; assembly: GCF_028390025.1. Classification (NCBI taxonomy): domain Eukaryota; kingdom Metazoa; phylum Chordata; class Amphibia; order Anura; family Myobatrachidae; genus Pseudophryne; species Pseudophryne corroboree. Next base: position 265,355,378 of record NC_086451.1, on the reverse strand, counting down.
GGCCCTTCAGCTGAAATAATTGCCCACCCCTGGTCTAGCATCTTGGAGCTGAATGCATTGTGTTGTCACTGAGGTATTGTATAGCTGCCTGTAGCTGAATGCATTTTGATGTCACAGAGGTACTGTCTGTCTGCAGCTGAATGGATTGTAATGTCACAGTGGTACTGTCTAGCTACCTATAGCTGAATGCATTGTGATGTCACAGGAGTACTACTGTCTGTCTGCAGCTGAATGCATTGTGATGTGACAGAGGTACCATCTGCAGCATAATGAATTGTGATGTTACGGAGGTACTGTCTAACTGCAGCTGAATGCAATGTGATGTCATAGAGGTACTTTCTAGCTGCCTACAGCTGAATGCATTGTGATACCACATAGGTTATGTTTAGCTGCCTGCAGCTGAATTCATTCTGATATGGCATAGGTACTTTCTAGCTGCATGCAGCTGAACACATTGTGATGTTAAAGAGGTATTGTCTAGCTGCCTGCAGCTGAATGCATTATGATGTCACATAGGTAATGGTTAACTGCCTGCAGCTGAATACATTGTGATATCACAAAGCATACCTCCCAACTGTCCGGATTTTCGCGGGACAGTCCCGTTTTTTGGGGACTGTCCCGCTGTCCCACTCGCGGGCCGCAGTGTCCCGCGTTGGGGGGGCAGTTGGGAGTCTCTGTCTGTCGCTGCCCTGCTTAGCAGAGCAGCATTGAATAGACGCTGTGCGCATGCGCACAGCGTCTATTCAGGGGAGTCAGAGGGAGAGGGGGCATGCCAGCGGCTCACAGAGCGCTGGGCATGCCCCCTCAGTGACGAAAACGGGGGCATGGCTCGCGATCGCGGGTCCTCCCACTGAGCCACGCCCCCTTTTCTGAGACCACGCCCCTTTTTCGGGAGCGTGTCCCTCTTTGCAAAAACATAAAGTTGGGAGGTATGCACAAAGGTACTGTCTAGCTACTTGCAGCTGAACAAATTGTGATATCACAGTGTCAAAGGTAATGACACACATAGTCGATAGGGAATCCAGGCACAGATATCAGCAACCACATACCTCCCCCATTCATGTATCATCAACTAAAATGTGCTCCCCCATTTTGTTACAACCACAGCCGAAAAGAGCTCGGTAGAGTTTGACAGCCCATCCACAGACCCTTAATACGGGATAAGAAGGAATTCAAATGTATACTTCGCAATACCTCGAAGCTTGATGTACCACACGTACGGCACGATGATACATGACCCCCCAAACATGGACTCATACACACATGCTTCTGCTATCTCACTAGGTCATACCCTCTTCACACCTTCTCCTCTCTCCTCCCTTACCCAACCATGGAAATGTATTAACCCCTGACATATATTTTTCTCTTTTTGAAATGTTTTAGAAGGTGGCAGTTATTGTTGACTGCCAAAGGGTGGACTGTCAAAGTCAGAAAAATATCTATATGCACACTACCATATTTGCACCTCACACAGGTCCGTGCTGCGCATGCGTACGCTCTCCCGTACGTGCGCATACTCACAGTCGCGTGCACCCGCAGGCGCACGGTGTGCGCATTTACGGTAGAGTTTATGTGTTCGTAGCGTGCGACTCAATCGTTACATAATTTAATTAAAATATTCCCCTGAGTCCAGCAGGTATCAGTGGGTCTCAAATGGCTCTTTGACCTTAGAGATCCCCCAAACAATAGTTTGCATGTTGGGAGGGCTTCACATGGTGTTATGCATAGGTAAGCACAGGAATAGTAATTGAAGATTAATTGTATTCCAAATCAGTATCTTTCCTGCAGACGGAGTACAATAGCCTTTAATTACACTGAGCTTTGAGACTCAATGAGGAGGGCCAACACCTGTGTTTACCAATGGGGCCGGATTTGTCTCCAGAAGAATGATTGCTGAGGTGTCATTGTCTCAACTGAGAGTGGACAGTGAGATAGTATTCGCCAAACAATAGCTTCCCACAAGACAGGAATGTGTTGGTCATCACCCATTGTTTTGCATAACCAAGGCCACTGATGCAGCTGGCTCACATGCTGTGAGGGACACACACACATCTTGTTGTTGACACACCCCCACAGCTGGAATGAGGGTATGATATACCCACTGGAGATCACAGGGCTCACTCACTCACACAGCTACCTGGCACCCAGCAGCATGGCGGCTACATCCCCAGGACTGACCTACAAACTAAAGGCTAAGTATTGAATTCACATGGCTAGATAAGGAAATATAGACAGATTGCTTTAAGGTCAATGGTGCTGGATTAAATAGGATATTGTAACTTGGTTGTGTGATTGTTGGGTGTTTGTGTTGACACTCTGTGAAGTCTGTGATGAATTGGAACAGTAGACAATCTGTAGCATAGTAGTTGTGGTATTTGTTTGCCTATGGTGATTTAAAATAGATTGTGCTGGTTAGTTATAATATATCTTGTTAATCATAAATACCACCATGCAGTTACGTTTGAACATGTGCTGGTAGCAATGGCAGGCTGAGATGTGTGGTTACATTGTGATCTGGTCTTGTGATGAATATGCTCTGGTTATTGAGATACTGAAGTTGTTTGGAATGTGAAAGTGAATAAGATGGTTCTAGGAAGTTGTTTGGAATGTGAAAGTGAATAAGATGGTTCTAGGAAGTTGGATTGAAATTGTGAAAGGTGATTTAGATGGTTTGGAATTGTAAAATCAGAACATATGCATTGTTCTGAGGCTTGGACATTTTGGAATAAAATGGAGTCTTGTGTCTTCTGCTATGTGATTGTGGTGTAGCAGAGAGTGCCATGTGTTTGGACCTGCAAATCTAAAATGGCTGCTGCCGGGTATTTTCCCCTCCCCCTTTCAACCATGTGGTGCAGTCTTTGGAATCATGGGAGCTTTAATAAAATGGAGTCTAGCTCCTGTCCCATGCGGTATTGTAGGGTTGTGTATATAGGGACTGCCAGTATGGGTAAGGTCAAGTATTTTCTCCACAAAGATTCTCAGCATTGAATAACTGCGCAGCGATTGTTCTTCACATGTGTAAGCTTCTCTGCAATCATATTGTCTTATTGTTATTGTGAGCCATATCTCTCTCTCTCTCTCTTCTCCTCTTTCTCCCTCATTTTCCCTTAAACGTAAATTGTATTGTATTGTATTTCCTGTGTAGTTAACTTGGTTAGATATTCTATGTTATATTGGTAGTGTATAATTGTATTATTCTTTTGCAAGCATACCATCCATAATATATATATAAGGCGTTAGACCCTAAGCCCAGGTATCTGTGTATTTCTTATAGTGTTAAGTACTCTCAGAGCGTCGGTGACGCTCAAACAGCTTTGAAGTTAATAAGGTTACACTGTGTTGCATTTACACTCTACCACTACACAGAGGTTTACAGTATAAGTACATTCCTTAAGGTATAGTTAAGGGAGTACCCTTGCGGTACTTTTTGCGCCAATTGCGTACTGTGTTCTTTAACCTTTAACGTGTTTTTAATAAGATAAATATTTAGCTTTCATAGATGGGGGCTCTGGTCCGCGATATCACGATCTTAATGATGCACTGTACATTACAAACGCGGCTGTAATTGACCGGCTAATGATGGACATCTCGCAAAATGCTGAAAAAAAAATAAAAAAAAAAATCCACGTTAATGTATTGTGGTATCAGTAAGACGCTGATAGGAAATTTTAAGGGACAAGGCGTTTCTCATAATATTTAAGATGCTAAAATGTATTTTTATTGTCACAAAACCAGGTTCAAATGGATCATATCGTGTTTGATTAAGATTAGATTGTTTATCTGTTTAAGTAGGTTTAAAAGTACATTTAAAAGTTACTTTGGGAGCTAGCATGGTGATTTTCTTTATGGCAGGAGAGGCCGCATGGTCTGTCCACCATTTTGTGTGACCCTCATGGAGGTGGAAGGGGGAGGAGCAGCGGCCATTTTGGGAAGGTCAAATTTTTTTTTTGAACGGCTGCTTTTCAGTTGACTCAGGAAATAATCAGCCATCCATTGTCAAAAAAAATAAAAATAAAAAATCACCATTTATGAGTTACCAATGCATTTATTTAACCAGTGTCATAGTCAATTATAAATAGTTCAGATAGGGCTTAATGAAAGTTGTTGTTTTGTTTTTTGTTGTGTTTTTTTCTTTTTCCCCTCTCACCTCCAAGATTCTAGGATTCTCTGCTAGTTGTGAGATGGGCCATTGAAATGCAAATGAACTTGTGTGACTGGTTTGTTGTTTTTTTTTCTCTCCCAGCAGTGAAGGAGATTGCCTTCACAGATAGTTTGAAAGCACATTCGTATGCAAATTGGAAGCACTGAATAAGGTCTCATATATGTAATAAGTGATTAGTACATATATGTAATGTCTATATGTCTGTGCTTACATCAATGTATGTTATTAGATTAATTTAGAATTGCATTTTCATCTGTGTACTTTCACATATCTCACTTTCCTGTTTGCCATTTGCATTGATAACGTGCTGAGAAAATTTGCTGCTATTTAAAAAAAAAAAAAAAAGTAAGGAGTAATACTTAAGGGAGTAATTGAAAAAAACAAGCACACAGCATAGAAGATACTGTGTGGTGTTTGGTAAGCGTTTATATAGTGAAATATCGCTTACATTTATAGTAAGGCAATACAGAAGCCACAAGACAATAGCACACATTTGTTCAGTTTCCAAAATTTAGTTTAAATACCTTACTTTACTGTAATGCCTCTGGGGACAGCTATCAGACTACGGGAAATGATTTTTCTGATCAGAAAACTATAAGAATGATAGTGGGTTGAAAAACGGTATGAGTGTATTGAATCCCGCTTTGTGGACTTTGTGATCTGTGTGATAAAACGGTATTGAATCCCGCTTTGTGGACTTTGTGATCTGTGTGATCTTTGGTGGAACGTGATGAGCACGGTCTGAGTGAAAACGTGCAACAGAGTGTGATAAAGTTTTCGTTGTATTACGCTCTGGCTGTTTTGGAGCACAGTAGGGAGACTCCAATGATCCTACCATTTATGGGCAACAAGTGTCTATAAGTGGTACGATTGGACCGCACGGTTGTAGGTGTGACCAATAACGCAACGTGATACGAGGTAAATTGCCCTCATACGTGTTGTGGGAAGCACATGCAAGCGTGATTTGTGTAAAGAAAAAGGAAGGGAATTTTCTCAGGAAAATCTCTAGAGATAGGGCCTGCAACGGTTACACGTGTCTGCTAAAAGGGGCGGATTCGTTGTACTCGGAGCAGAAGGAGTTCAGTGGAAGAGCTTTAAGGATTTCCACCGTAGACTTCTGTGTTTGGTGCATTTTAGGAAGTTTTTCTGTGTTAAAAAAGGTCCACAATGGAAGCCAAGTGTACAACACAGGGACGTTCAGCAGTCAGGGTTCAGACTGCAGAGGCTTGCAGACCCCGAGGGTCTGCTCGGTTAGTAATGTGGAGGAGGTATGGTCCCCACACTGAGACCTTTTGTGATGAATGGACACGAATGACTGCGGGGGATAAGGCACCATTTCCTGGGATAGGTAGTTTTGACACAGGGGTGTCGCATAATTTAAGGCGGAGGATCTGTCTCATAAAATCCTGGAAACGAGTTAAACATGATGATTGTTTGCAGTTATGGCAACAGGAAAGTGAAATGCAAAGAAATGTAACTTACATACCTAACTTTCATCTTGAGAGGAGAGACATGGCAATGGAGAGGATTATGGTTGCAGAGAAATGGCACAATGTTGTATGATAAAAATGCACTTAGTAACTGTATTAAGAACGAAAGTAACAAATGTAATAATGTTTATAAAAATGAAAGTGTAAAAATCACAAATGTTAACCTGTGCAAGTCGCACCCCATGTTAAACTTCCCTCAGGATTATCAGCAAGAAAGTGAGCCCAGAACGATGTCGGCATCTCTTCCAGCAGCCAGCCTACAAGACATCCAGGTGGACGCGACCAAATTGGTAAAGGCAATAATCAAACCCCCTAACGGAGGATCAGGTGAGGTCGTGTCCACAGGTACGTACAATGTTTTATATCACGCACAAACAAATGTACCCCATATTGTAAGACCAAAACAAGGTGATGTAATTGAGTTTAGTCCTGTCAGGGTGATCACAGTCCCCAATGGGAAGACTGACGATCAGGGAACCATTCCCGTCAAGGACAGTGCAATGCGCCATCCCTGGTCCCGGACAGAATTGAGATCAATTATGTCTGATTACCCAGATCCTAGGAAAGATCTAACTGTATGATCAAAGATTCACAGAAGGTATATCAACTCCCTAGACAACGACATAATCATGGTATCCAAGGAATCAGGTAGGTACAGGGAAAGCAGTTGATGGTGATGAGCATCCAAGCGTTTGAGGTAGAGATGAGCGGGTTCGGTTTCTTTGAATCCGAACCCGCACGAACTTCACTTTTTTTTTCACGGGTCCGAGCGACTCGGATCTTCCCGCCTTGCTCGGTTAACCCGAGCGCGCCCGAACGTCATCATGACGCTGTCGGATTCTCGCGAGACTCGGATTCTATATAAGGAGCCGCGCGTCGCCGCCATTTTCACACGTGCATTGAGATTGATAGGGAGAGGACGTGGCTGGCGTCCTCTCCATTTAGATTAGATTTAGAAGAGAGAGAGAGAGAGAGATTGCTGTGATACTGTAGATTAGAAGAGAGTGCAGAGTGCAGACAGAGTTTAGTGACTGACGACCACAGTGACCAGTGACCACCAGAGACAGTGCAGTTGTTTGTTTTATTTAATATATCCGTTCTCTGCCTGAAAAAAACGATACACAGTCACACAGTGACTCAGTCTGTGTGCACTGCTCAGCCCAGTGTGCTGCACATCAATGTATTGTATATAAAGCTTATAATTGTGGGGGAGACTGGGGAACACTGCAGGTTGTTATAGCAGGAGCCAGGAGTACATGATAAATAATATTATATTAAAATTAAACAGTGCACACTTTTGCTGCAGGAGTGCCACTGCCAGTGTGACTAGTGGTGACCAGTGCCTGACCACCAGTATATTAGTAGTATTGTATACTATCTCTTTATCAACCAGTCTATATTAGCAGCAGACACAGTACAGTGCGGTAGTTCACGGCTGTGGCTACCTCTGTGTCGGCACTCGGCAGGCAGTCCGTCCATCCATAATTGTATTATATACCACCTAACCGTGGTTTTTTTTTTCTTTCTTTATACCGTCGTCATAGTCATACTAGTTGTTACGAGTATACTACTATCTCTTTATCAACCAGTGTACAGTGCGGTAGTTCACGGCTGTGGCTACCTCTGTGTCGGAACTCGGCAGGCAGTCCGTCCATCCATAATTGTATTATAATATATACCACCTAACCGTGGTTTTTTTTTCGTTCTTTATACCGTCGTCATACTAGTTGTTACGAGTATACTACTATCTCTTTATCAACCAGTGTACAGTGCGGTAGTTCACGGCTGTGGCTACCTCTGTGTCGGAACTCGGCAGGCAGTCCGTCCATCCATAATTGTATTATAATATATACCACCTAACCGTGGTTTTTTTTTCGTTCTTTATACCGTCGTCATACTAGTTGTTACGAGTATACTACTATCTCTTTATCAACCAGTGTACAGTGCGGTAGTTCACGGCTGTGGCTACCTCTGTGTCGGCACTCGGCAGGCAGTCCGTCCAACCATAATTGTATTATATACCACCTAACCGTGGTTTTTTTTTCATTCTTTATACCGTCGTCATACTAGTTGTTACGAGTATACTACTATCTCTTTATCAACCAGTGTACAGTGCGGTAGTTCACGGCTGTGGCTACCTCTGTGTCGGCACTCGGCAGGCAATCCGTCCAACCATAATTGTATTATATACCACCTAACCGTGGTTTTTTTTTCATTCTTTATACCGTCGTCATACTAGTTGTTACGAGTATACTACTATCTCTTTATCAACCAGTGTACAGTGCGGTAGTTCACGGCTGTGGCTACCTCTGTGTCGGCACTCGGCAGCCCGTCCATAATTGTATATACCAGTGACCTAACCGTGGTTTTTTTTTCTTTCTTTATACATACATACTAGTTACGAGTATACTATCTCTTTATCAACCAGTCTATATATTAGCAGCAGACACAGTACAGTGCGGTAGTTCACGGCTGTGGCTACCTCTGTGTCGGCACTCGGCAGGCAGTCCGTCCATCCATAATTGTATTATATACCACCTAACCGTGGTTTTTTTTTTCTTTCTTTATACCGTCGTCATAGTCATACTAGTTGTTACGAGTATACTACTATCTCTTTATCAACCAGTGTACAGTGCGGTAGTTCACGGCTGTGGCTACCTCTGTGTCGGAACTCGGCAGGCAGTCCGTCCATCCATAATTGTATTATAATATATACCACCTAACCGTGGTTTTTTTTTCGTTCTTTATACCGTCGTCATACTAGTTGTTACGAGTATACTACTATCTCTTTATCAACCAGTGTACAGTGCGGTAGTTCACGGCTGTGGCTACCTTTGTGTCGGAACTCGGCAGGCAGTCCGTCCATCCATAATTGTATTATAATATATACCACCTAACCGTGGTTTTTTTTTCGTTCTTTATACCGTCGTCATACTAGTTGTTACGAGTATACTACTATCTCTTTATCAACCAGTGTACAGTGCGGTAGTTCACGGCTGTGGCTACCTCTGTGTCGGCACTCGGCAGGCAGTCCGTCCAACCATAATTGTATTATATACCACCTAACCGTGGTTTTTTTTTCATTCTTTATACCGTCGTCATACTAGTTGTTACGAGTATACTACTATCTCTTTATCAACCAGTGTACAGTGCGGTAGTTCACGGCTGTGGCTACCTCTGTGTCGGCACTCGGCAGGCAGTCCGTCCAACCATAATTGTATTATATACCACCTAACCGTGGTTTTTTTTTCATTCTTTATACCGTCGTCATACTAGTTGTTACGAGTATACTACTATCTCTTTATCAACCAGTGTACAGTGCGGTAGTTCACGGCTGTGGCTACCTCTGTGTCGGCACTCGGCAGCCCGTCCATAATTGTATATACCAGTGACCTAACCGTGGTTTTTTTTTCTTTCTTTATACATACATACTAGTTACGAGTATACTATCTCTTTATCAACCAGTCTATATATTAGCAGCAGACACAGTACAGTGCGGTAGTTCACGGCTGTGGCTACCTCTGTGTCGGCACTCGGCAGCCCGTCCATAATTGTATATACCACCTAACCGTGGTTTTTTTTTCTTTCTTTATACATACATACTAGTTACGAGTATACTATCTCTTTATCAACCAGTCTATATATTAGCAGCAGACACAGTACAGTGCGGTAGTTCACGGCTGTGGCTACCTCTGTGTCGGCACTCCGCAGCCCGTCCATAATTGTATATACCAGTGACCTAACCGTGGTTTTTTTTTCTTTCTTTATACATACATACTAGTTACGAGTATACTATCTCTTTATCAACCAGTCTATATATTAGCAGCAGACACAGTACAGTGCGGTAGTTCACGGCTGTGGCTACCTCTGTGTCGGCACTCGGCAGCCCGTCCATAATTGTATATACCAGTGACCTAACCGTGGTTTTTTTTTCTTTCTTTATACATACATACTAGTTACGAGTATACTATCTCTTTATCAACCAGTCTATATATTAGCAGCAGACACAGTACAGTGCGGTAGTTCACGGCTGTGGCTACCTCTGTGTCGGCACTCGGCAGCCCGTCCATAATTGTATATACCAGTGACCTAACCGTGGTTTTTTTTTCTTTCTTTATACATACATACTAGTTACGAGTATACTATCTCTTTATCAACCAGTCTATATATTAGCAGCAGACACAGTACAGTGCGGTAGTTCACGGCTGTGGCTACCTCTGTGTCGGCACTCGGCAGCCCGTCCATAATTGTATACTAGTATCCAATCCATCCATCTGCATTGTTTACCTGAGGTGCCTTTTAGTTGTGCCTATTAAAATATGGAGAACAAAAATGTTGAGGTTCCAAAATTAGGGAAAGATCAAGATCCACTTCCACCTCGTGCTGAAGCTGCTGCCACTAGTCATGGCCGAGACGATGAAATGCCAGCAACGTCGTCTGCCAAGGCCGATGCCCAATGGCATAGTACAGAGCATGTCAAAACCAAAACACCAAATATCAGTAAAAAAAGGACTCCAAAACCTAAAATAAAATTGTCGGAGGAGAAGCGTAAACTTGCCAATATGCCATTTACCACACGGAGTGGCAAGGAACGGCTGAGGCCCTGGCCTATGTTCATGGCTAGTGGTTCAGCTTCACATGAGGATGGAAGCACTCAGCCTCTCGCTAGAAAACTGAAAAGACTCAAGCTGGCAAAAGCACCGCAAAGAACTGTGCGTTCTTTGAAATCCCAAATCCACAAGGAGAGTCCAATTGTGTCGGTTGCGATGCCTGACCTTCCCAACACTGGACGTGAAGAGCATGCGCCTTCCACCATTTGCACGCCCCCTGCAAGTGCTGGAAGGAGCACCCGCAGTCCAGTTCCTGATAGTCAGATTGAAGATGTCAGTGTTGAAGTACACCAGGATGAGGAGGATATGGGTGTTGCTGGCGCTGGGGAGGAAATTGACCAGGAGGATTCTGATGGTGAGGTGGTTTGTTTAAGTCAGGCACCCGGGGAGACACCTGTTGTCCGTGGGAGGAATATGGCCGTTGACATGCCAGGTGAAAATACCAAAAAAATCAGCTCTTCGGTGTGGAGGTATTTCACCAGAAATGCGGACAACAGGTGTCAAGCCGTGTGTTCCCTTTGTCAAGCTGTAATAAGTAGGGGTAAGGACGTTAACCACCTCGGAACATCCTCCCTTATACGTCACCTGCAGCGCATTCATAATAAGTCAGTGACAAGTTCAAAAACTTTGGGTGACAGCGGAAGCAGTCCACTGACCAGTAAATCCCTTCCTCTTGTAACCAAGCTCACGCAAACCACCCCACCAACTCCCTCAGTGTCAATTTCCTCCTTCCCCAGGAATGCCAATAGTCCTGCAGGCCATGTCACTGGCAAGTCTGACGAGTCCTCTCCTGCCTGGGATTCCTCCGATGCATCCTTGCGTGTAACGCCTACTGCTGCTGGCGCTGCTGTTGTTGCCGCTGGGAGTCGATGGTCATCCCAGAGGGGAAGTCGTAAGCCCACTTGTACTACTTCCAGTAAGCAATTGACTGTTCAACAGTCCTTTGCGAGGAAGATGAAATATCACAGCAGTCATCCTACTGCAAAGCGGATAACTGAGTCCTTGACAACTATGTTGGTGTTAGACGTGCGTCCGGTATCCGCCGTTAGTTCACAGGGAACTAGACAATTTATTGAGGCAGTGTGCCCCCGTTACCAAATACCATCTAGGTTCCACTTCTCTAGGCAGGCGATACCGAGAATGTACACGGACGTCAGAAAAAGACTCACCAGTCTCCTAAAAAATGCAGTTGTACCCAATGTCCACTTAACCACGGACATGTGGACAAGTGGAGCAGGGCAGGGTCAGGACTATATGACTGTGACAGCCCACTGGGTAGATGTATGGACTCCCGCCGCAAGAACAGCAGCGGCGGCACCAGTAGCAGCATCTCGCAAACGCCAACTCTTTCCTAGGCAGGCTACGCTTTGTATCACCGCTTTCCAGAATACGCACACAGCTGAAAACCTCTTACGGCAACTGAGGAAGATCATCGCGGAATGGCTTACCCCAATTGGACTCTCCTGTGGATTTGTGGCATCGGACAACGCCAGCAATATTGTGTGTGCATTAAATATGGGCAAATTCCAGCACGTCCCATGTTTTGCACATACCTTGAATTTGGTGGTGCAGAATTTTTTAAAAAACGACAGGGGCGTGCAAGAGATGCTGTCGGTGGCCAGAAAAATTGCGGGACACTTTCGGCGTACAGGCACCACGTACAGAAGACTGGAGCACCACCAAAAACTACTGAACCTGCCCTGCCATCATCTGAAGCAAGAAGTGGTAACGAGGTGGAATTCAACCCTCTATATGCTTCAGAGGTTGGAGGAGCAGCAAAAGGCCATTCAAGCCTATACAATTGAGCACGATATAGGAGATGGAATGCACCTGTCTCAAGTGCAGTGGAGAATGATTTCAACGTTGTGCAAGGTTCTGATGCCCTTTGAACTTGCCACACGTGAAGTCAGTTCAGACACTGCCAGCCTGAGTCAGGTCATTCCCCTCATCAGGCTTTTGCAGAAGAAGCTGGAGGCATTGAAGAAGGAGCTAAAAGGGAGCGATTCCGCTAGGCATGTGGGACTTGTGGATGCAGCCCTTAATTCGCTTAACAAGGATTCACGGGTGGTCAATCTGTTGAAATCAGAGCACTACATTTTGGCCACCGTGCTCGATCCTAGATTTAAAGCCTACCTTGGATCTCTCTTTCCGGCAGACACAGGTCTGCTGGGGTTGAAAGACCTGCTGGTGACAAAATTGTCAAGTCAAGCGGAACGCGACCTGTCAACATCTCCTCCTTCACATTCTCCCGCAACTGGGGGTGCGAGGAAAAGGCTCAGAATTCCGAGCCCACCCGCTGGCGGTGATGCAGGGCAGTCTGGAGCGACTGCTGATGCTGACATCTGGTCCGGACTGAAGGACCTGACAACGATTACGGACATGTCGTCTACTGTCAGTGCATATGATTCTCTCAACATTGATAGAATGGTGGAGGATTATATGAGTGACCGCATCCAAGTAGGCACGTCACACAGTCCGTACTTATACTGGCAGGAAAAAGAGGCAATTTGGAGGCCCTTGCACAAACTGGCTTTATTCTACCTAAGTTGCCCTCCCACAAGTGTGTACTCCGAAAGAGTGTTTAGTGCCGCCGCTCACCTTGTCAGCAATCGGCGTACGAGGTTACATCCAGAAAATGTGGAGAAGATGATGTTCATTAAAATGAATTATAATCAATTCCTCCGCGGAGACATTGACCAGCAGCAATTGCCTCCACAAAGTACACAGGGAGCTGAGATGGTGGATTCCAGTGGGGACGAATTGATAATCTGTGAGGAGGGGGATGTACACGGTGATATATCGGAGGGTGAAGATGAGGTGGACATCTTGCCTCTGTAGAGCCAGTTTGTGCAAGGAGAGATTAATTGCTTCTTTTTTGGGGGGGGTCCAAACCAACCCGTCATATCAGTCACAGTCGTGTGGCAGACCCTGTCACTGAAATGATGGGTTGGTTAAAGTGTGCATGTCCTGTTTTGTTTATACAACATAAGGGTGGGTGGGAGGGCCCAAGGATAATTCCATCTTGCACCTCTTTTTTCTTTTCTTTTTCTTTGCATCATGTGCTGATTGGGGAGGGTTTTTTGGAAGGGACATCCTGCGTGACACTGCAGTGCCACTCCTAAATGGGCCCGGTGTTTGTGTCGGCCACTAGGGTCGCTAATCTTACTCACACAGTCAGCTACCTCATTGCGCCTCTTTTTTTCTTTGCGTCATGTGCTGTTTGGGGAGGGTTTTTTGGAAGGGACATCCTGCGTGACACTGCAGTGCCACTCCTAGATGGGCCCGGTGTTTGTGTCGGCCACTAGGGTCGCTAATCTTACTCACACAGCTACCTCATTGCGCCTCTTTTTTTCTTTGCGTCATGTGCTGTTTGGGGAGGGTTTTTTGGAAGGGACATCCTGCGTGACACTGCAGTGCCACTCCTAGATGGGCCCGGTGTTTGTGTCGGCCACTAGGGTCGCTAATCTTACTCACACAGTCAGCTACCTCATTGCGCCTCTTTTTTTCTTTGCGTCATGTGCTGTTTGGGGAGGGTTTTTTGGAAGGGCCATCCTGCGTGACACTGCAGTGCCACTCCTAGATGGGCCCGGTGTTTGTGTCGGCCACTAGGGTCGCTAATCTTACTCACACAGTCAGCTACCTCATTGCGCCTCTTTTTTTCTTTGCGTCATGTGCTGTTTGGGGAGGGTTTTTTGGAAGGGCCATCCTGCGTGACACTGCAGTGCCACTCCTAGATGGGCCCGGTGTTTGTGTCGGCCACTAGGGTCGCTAATCTTACTCACACAGCTACCTCATTGCGCCTCTTTTTTTCTTTGCGTCATGTGCTGTTTGGGGAGGGTTTTTTGGAAGGGACATCCTGCGTGACACTGCAGTGCCACTCCTAGATGGGCCCGGTGTTTGTGTCGGCCACTAGGGTCGCTTATCTTACTCACACAGCGACCTCGGTGCAAATTTTAGGACTAAAAATAATATTGTGAGGTGTGAGGTATTCAGAATAGACTGAAAATGAGTGTAAATTATGGTTTTTGAGGTTAATAATACTTTGGGATCAAAATGACCCCCAAATTCTATGATTTAAGCTGTTTTTTAGTGTTTTTGGAAAAAAACACCCGAATCCAAAACACACCCGAATCCGACAAAAATAATTCGGTGAGGTTTTGCCAAAACGCGTTCGAACCCAAAACACGGCCGCGGAACCGAACCCAAAACCAAAACACAAAACCCGAAAAATTTCAGGCGCTCATCTCTAGTTTGAGGAGGCATCAAATCAACCAAAACCCCAGGCCATTGGCACATGGAGGAACTCAAGGATTTGTTATCTTTGTAAAAGAGAAGGGCATTATGCCAGTAACTGCAACAGCCCACATAAAATCAGACCCCCTAGACATGAAAATGAGCAAAAGTTAGGACACACCAAATTATAATCAGGGATCATATAGGAAGAATTTTGGGCCACACCCATGATATGTGGTCAGGAAAGGTGATCATTAGGACTGATGGTAAGCCTGAGGTAATGGTTAATACATTGGGAGGTCATTCCCTGAAGACACAGGAATGACCAGGTGAAACATTGTAAATGTATCTGTGAAATGTTTTTTTTTTTTTTTTTCCTCTCTCTCTCTCTATCTCCCCATCTCTGACGATTATTGGTAGGACTCAAACATTGCATATCTACTTGGTCTTTGCAAAAGTCTACCAAACCCCAGCATGACTTGCCCACATCAATGTATTGTGGCCAGATACAAAGGGTGGAGTATAGAGGTGCTGGTGGGAGGGACTGCGCAAGGAAACCATCAGACATGTAGATATGACAGCCTGATGATCTGACAATGTTTTAAAATGTTTTAAAATGTTTGAAAACTGTTTGTTTGAAAAATGTTTTTTTTCCTGTTGTTGTTTATTGATGTGTTATGTTATATATATACATATATGAATTGTTCTCTCTCTCTTTTGGTTTTTTTTTTTTTGCTGTTGTTGTTTTCTCTCTCTTCTCACTCATGCTTTCATGTTTTAAAGATGGTATGTCACCCATCAGTTAGACAAATGGTAATGCAAGATTTTTGCTCCTTACAGAAAGATCGCTGGTTTGGAGGGAATATTGCATCACCAGAATGTTCGTTTGGAAGACTGAGAGACAGCACCTTTGAGAAGACAGCAGAACAAGAAGAACAACAAGACGAGATAACTAATTATCGTAACAAGTTTCTCTCCCCCTCAAACTGATTTTCTGTACCCCATTACAAATTTCTTCTTTTCTCCTCCTGTAAGATGCACTTGCCCCAAGAGACTGTGATATGGATTTTTCCTGTTGACCATGATGTTGAGCAGAGCAGTCTGTTTCGGTGAGAGTACCAGTGAGGTCGAGAAAGAAGTTTTGACACCAGAAAGGTTCCAATGACTAAGACGGAGGTGTAAATTTCCAATAGCAACACAAGCACCGAACAAAGGCGAGTACCGGAAACAATCTAACAGCCATGTTATTTGTAAACATTTTTTTTTGGATTGTTAGCTGAAGAAAACTATATCTGTAGGCTCTGTGACAATGTAGTTGAGGATGGGTGCATTAAGAAATGCCAATCCAGTTTTAATATCCACATGGACCGGCATCCATTGAGTGACTATCACTCCTTAGTGGGTAGTGTGTTAAATAAGACAGATTGTTGGGTATGCTCTCAAGTACCTCAAGGTCATAGCAAATCAGGGCTAGTACCATTTCCTTTAACGTTAGGGGAGGTACTTGAGTTAAGTGGTGGGAGACCGGTGGACAGGAGGTTTAATATCTCCAGCCCTCCTAGTTTGAAGCTCCACCAATATCATGTGGATAGGTCCCTATTATGTTTTAACATCTCCAATCCCCGAAAGCCGGGAAATTGGGAAGTGTCATGGAGTAACCAAACCATGACCTTTTCATATAGAACCGATAGAATGCCTATAGATACAGAGCTCATACGCCACATAGCCGATAGTGGAAAATATTTCCGATATAGGTATACCCTAGGAAGTAGGATTACGAGAGTTGGAGAGGTATCACTAGGATACAGTGCACAGATCGTACAAACTGATAGGTGTACTAAACAGATGGGAGAATTAGGGTTAGGAGAGTTCACATGGAAAATGTGCAACATGGTAATGACATATTCCGTCCCATATGTTCTCCCCGATGATGCATATTTCATATGCGGGAGAAAGGCGTATGAGCGGCTTGCCCCAAACTCTGAAGGATTGTGTTATATTGGAAAAGTACTACCTGAGGTAATGAGTCTAAGGAGTGAGGAAACTGTAATTTCAACGGATTTGATTTATGACCCAACTGTAGAAACAATGATGTGATGAAAATGCGATTATACGGTCCATTTCTTTCACCTGTTTTTTCCGTTTTCCTCCAAGGTAAAAAGACCCACTTGGACGAGGAATTTTGATGAGCCGATATACAGACAACAGATGGATTAAAGAAGAAGTTTTGACAACCTTATACACAGATTTTTGATGAACTATGCCATAGATCCCCAGTTTCCCTAGAAATTTTAAAATTACGCTAGCCCAACACTTTTGTAAATCTATGGACATTGACAGCTTTTGCTCGCACCTTATGGGCAAAAGCACAAAGAAGACTGCAACCAACAGACACCGAACAAGACTTCAACCGACAAATGTACATTAACCTGACATAGAATACCACAGCATTTACCATAAGTGTTCTTTATCTTCATTTCTACAACCCTCAGGTAATGACACACATAGTCGATAGGGAATCCAGGCACAGATATCAGCAACCACATACCTCCCCCATTCATGTATCATCAACTAAAATGTGCTCCCCCATTTTGTTACACCCACAGCCGAAAAGAGCTCGGTAGAGTTTGACAGCCCATCCACAGACCCTTAATACGGGATAAGAAGGAATTCAAATGTATACTTCGCAATACCTCGAAGCTTGATGTACCACACGTACGGCACGATGATACATGACCCCCCAAACATGGACTCATACACACATGCTTCTGCTATCTCACTAGGTCATACCCTCTTCACACCTTCTCCTCTCTCCTCCCTTACCCAACCATGGAAATGTATTAACCCCTGACATATATTTTTCTCTTTTTGAAATGTTTTAGAAGGTGGCAGTTATTGTTGACTGCCAAAGGGTGGACTGTCAAAGTCAGAAAAATATCTCTATGCACACTACCATATTTGCACCTCACACAGGTCCGTGCTGCGCATGCGTACGCTCTCCCGTACGTGCGCATACTCACAGTCGCGTGCACCCGCAGGCGCACGGTGTGCGCATTTACGGTAGAGTTTATGTGTTCGTAGCGTGCGACTCAATCGTTACATAATTTAATCAAAATAATGTATTTTATAAGTTAATATTCCCCTGAGTCCAGCAGGTATCAGTGGGTCTCAAATGGCTCTTTGACCTTAGAGATCCCCCAAACAATAGTTTGCATGTTGGGAGGGCTTCACATGGTGTTATGCATAGGTAAGCACAGGAATAGTAATTGAAGATTAATTGTATTCCAAATCAGTATCTTTCCTGCAGACGGAGTACAATAGCCTTTAATTACACTGAGCTTTGAGACTCAATGAGGAGGGCCAACACCTGTGTTTACCAATGGGGCCGGATTTGTCTCCAGAAGAATGATTGCTGAGATGTCATTGTCTCAACTGAGAGTGGACAGTGAGATAGTATTTGCCAAACAATAGCTTCCCACAAGACAGGAATGTGTTGGTCATCACCCATTGTTTTGCATAACCAAGGCCACTGATGCAGCTGGCTCACATGCTGTGAGGGACACACACACATCTTGTTGTTGACACACCCCCACAGCTGGAATGAGGGTATGATATACCCACTGGAGATCACAGGGCTCACTCACTCACACAGCTACCTGGCACCCAGCAGCATGGCGGCTACATCCCCAGGACTGACCTACAAACTAAAGGCTAAGTATTGAATTCACATGGCTAGATAAGGAAATATAGACAGATTGCTTTAAGGTCAATGGTGCTGGATTAAATAGGATATTGTAACTTGGTTGTGTGATTGTTGGGTGTTTGTGTTGACACTCTGTGAAGTCTGTGATGAATTGGAACAGTAGACAATCTGTAGCATAGTACTTGTGGTATTTGTTTGCCTATGGTGATTTAAAATAGATTGTGCTGGTTAGTTATAATATATCTTGTTAATCATAAATACCACCATGCAGTTACGTTTGAACATGTGCTGGTAGCAATGGCAGGCTGAGATGTGTGGTTACATTGTGATCTGGTCTTGTGATGAATATGCTCTGGTTATTGAGATACTGAAGTTGTTTGGAATGTGAAAGTGAATAAGATGGTTCTAGGAAGTTGTTTGGAATGTGAAAGTGAATAAGATGGTTCTAGGAAGTTGGATTGAAATTGTGAAAGGTGATTTAGATGGTTTGGAATTGTAAAATCAGAACATATGCATTGTTCTGAGGCTTGGACATTTTGGAATAAAATGGAGTCTTGTGTCTTCTGCTATGTGATTGTGGTGTAGCAGAGAGTGCCATGTGTTTGGACCTGCAAATCTAAAATGGCTGCTGCCGGGTATTTTCCCCTCCCCCTTTCAACCATGTGGTGCAGTCTTTGGAATCATGGGAGCTTTAATAAAATGGAGTCTAGCTCCTGTCCCATGCGGTATTGTAGGGTTGTGTATATAGGGACTGCCAGTATGGGTAAGGTCAAGTATTTTCTCCACAAAGATTCTCAGCATTGAATAACTGCGCAGCGATTGTTCTTCACATGTGTAAGCTTCTCTGCAATCATATTGTCTTATTGTTATTGTGAGCCATATCTCTCTCTCTCTCTCTTCTCCTCTTTCTCCCTCATTTTCCCTTAAACGTAAATTGTATTGTATTGTATTTCCTGTGTAGTTAACTTGGTTAGATATTCTATGTTATATTGGTAGTGTATAATTGTATTGTATTATTCTTTTGCAAGCATACCATCCATAATATATATATAAGGCGTTAGACCCTAAGCCCAGGTATCTGTGTATTTCTTATAGTGTTAAGTACTCTCAGAGCGTCGGTGACGCTCAAACAGCTTTGAAGTTAATAAGGTTACACTGTGTTGCATTTACACTCTACCACTACACAGAGGTTTACAGTATAAGTACATTCCTTAAGGTATAGTTAAGGGAGTACCCTTGCGGTACTTTTTGCGCCAATTGCGTACTGTGTTCTTTAACCTTTAACATGTTTTTAATAAGATAAATATTTAGCTTTCATAACAGAGGTACTGTCTAGATGTCTGCAGCTGATTGCATTGTGATTTCACAAAGGTAATGACTAACTGCCTGCAGCTGAATGCAATGTGATGTCATATAGGTATTTTGTAGCTGCCTGCAGCTGAATGCATTGTGATGTCACATAGGTAGTGTTCAGCTGCCTGAAGCAGAATGCATTGTTATGTCACAGAGATAATGTCTAGCTACTTGCATCTGAATGCATTGTGATGTCACAGAGGTACTGATTAGCCGCCTGCAGCTGAATGCATTGTGATGTTACAGAGGTACTGTCTAGCTGCTTGCAGCTGAATGCATTGTGATGTCACAGTGGTACTGTCCAGATGCCCCAGCTGAATGCACTGTGATATCGAAGAGGTACTGTCTAGATGCATGTAGCTAAATGCATTATGATGTCACTGTGGTACTGTCTAGCTTCCTGCAGCTGAATGCACTGTGATGTTGAAGAGGTACTGTCTAGATGCTTGCAACTAAATGCATTATGATGTCACAGTGGTACTGTCTAGCTGCCTGCAGCTAAATGCATTGTGATGTTACAGTGATACTGTCTAGGTACCTGCAGCTGAAAGCACTGTGATGTTGAAGAGGTACTGTCTAGCTGCTTGCAGCTGAATGCATTATGATGTCACATAGGTACAGTTTAGCTGCCTGCAGCTGAATGCATTGTGATATTACAGAGATAATGTTTAGCTAATTGCAGCTGAATGCATTGTGATGTCTCAGAGGTACTGTCTAGGAGCCTGCAGCTGAATGCACTGTGATGTCAAAGAGGTACTATCTAGATATTTGCAGCTAAATGTATTATGATGTCACAGTGGTAATGTCTAGCTGCCTGCAGCTGAATCCGTTGTGATGTCACAGAGGCAATGTCTGTCTCCAGCTGAATGCATTGTCAGGGGCAAACGCAGGATTTCTAGAGGGGGTTTTCCAAATGCAATCCACAATCTCCCAGCCTGTGGAACATTGGAACAAGTGCAGGAGTCTGGGGGACAGGTAGAAGTACCTACCCCGGACATACATATGTACCTCTTGGCCTTTTTATACACTGGATAGTGTATGGAGTACTGTTTTAATAATTACAATATTTATAGTGCATGTTATACGCTGTATCAAACGTATTAAACTAATAACATAAGTGGTCAGCAAAAGGTTAAACATCCCATAATAAATAACTACACAAACATAATAGAACCAGTAGGAGACAGAACTGTCCCTTATACTGTATGTTGTGGTGGCAGCTCTAGCTATTGTATTATATACTATTGCTATATTGGTCATAATTTAAGCTTCTGGCCAGGTGGAGGGGGGTTTCTGGGCAACCAGAACCCCCCCCCCCCCGCATGTGCCTATGACTGTGATGTTACAGTGGTACTGTCTAGCTGCAGCTGAATGCATTGTGATGTCACATAGGTACAGTTCAGCTGCCTGCAGCTGAATGCATTGTGATGTCACAGAGATAATGTCTAGCTAACTGCAGCTGAATGCATTGTGATGTCACAGAGGTACTGTCTGTCTGCAGCATCATGAATTGTGATGTCACGGAGGTACCGTCTAACTACCTGAAGCTTAATGCAATGTGATATAATAGAGGTAATTTCTAGCTGAATGCATTGTGATTCCACATAGGTTATGTTTATCTGCCTGCAGCTGAATGCATTGTGATGTCACAAATGTACTGTCTAGCTACCTGCAGCTGAACACATTGTGATGTCACAGAGGTACTGTCTAGCTGCCTGCAGCTGAATACATTGTGATGTCACAGAGGTACTGTCTAACTGCCTGCAGCTGAATGCAATGTGATGTTATAGAGGTACTTTCTAGCTTCCTGCAGCTGAATCCATTGTGATGTCACATAGGTACTGTTTAGCTGCCTATAGCTGAATGCATTTTGATGTCACAGAGGTACTGTCTATCTACCTGCAGCTGAACGCATTAAGATGTCACAGAGGTACTGTCTAGCTGCGTGCAACTGAATGCATTGTGATCTCCCAGAGGTACTGTATAGCTGCCAGCAGCTGAATGCATTGTGATGTCACAGAGGTACTGTCTAGCTGCCTGCAGCTGAATGCATTGTGATGTCACAGAGGTACTGTCTAGCTGCCTGCAGCTGAATGCATTGTGATGCCATAGAGGTACTGTCTAGCTGCCTGCAACTGAATACATGTGATTAGAGATGAGCCGGTTCGGTATCCTGAGAACTGACCTTCCCCCGAACATCCAGTTCCGAGCCCAGATCCAAGTCTGGCTCGGGACTTCCCACCAGACTTGGGTACCAGATCGAGGCAAAACGTAATCATCCAACTGTTGGATTCTCATGGGTTTTGTATCCCATATAAACAGGTGCGCGTCACCGCCATTTTCACTACAGACTTGGAGAGTGAAGGAGACAGACCTTTGTCTCTCTCTGTGGGTGGTGGCGTTGGGTGGGGTTAGTGTCTGCTCTGTAGGGGTGCTTTTGCAGTCACTGTGGTGTACCTGTGCAGTGTTTGGGGTGCTGTCTTGGCTGTCCTTGCTTTCAATGGTGTTTCATGTCCTATTACGGCCGGGTGCTGCAGCTGTACATGGGTGTTGCTGTCCTGGCTTTCACTGTGTTGAACAGTGTGCAGGGGCATTGTCCTCCTCCTGTATGCTGTAAAATATAAGGGTGCTGCTGGCCCTGTATATTGTAAAAATTCAGGGGTGCAGTTGTTAAAAATTAAAAGCACACTGCTCCTGTATGCTGTAAAATATAGGGGTGCTGCTGGCCCAGTATGTTGTAAAAATTCAGGGGTGCAGTTGTTAAAAATTAAAAGCACACTGCTCCTGTATGCTGTAAAATATAGGGGTGCTGCTGGCCCTGTATGTTGTAAAAATTCAGGGGTGCAGTTATTAAAAATTAAAAGCACACTGCTCCTGTATGCTGTAAAATATAGGGGTGCTGCTGGCCCTGTATGTTGTAAAAATTCAGGGGTGCAGTTGTTAAAAATTAAAATCACACTGCTCCTGTATGCTGTAAAATATAGGAGTGCTGCTGGCCATGTATGTTGTAAAAATTCAGGGGTGCAGTTGTAAAAAATTAAAAGCACACTGCTCCTGTATGCTGTTAAATATAGAGGTGCTGCTGGCCCTGTATGTTGTAAAAATTCATGGGTGCAGTTGTTAAAAATTAAAAGCACACTGCTCCTGTGTGCTTTCAAATATTGTTGTGCTGCTGTTCAAATAACATTACACTGGCCCTGTATGCTGTAAAAATTCAGGGCTGCAGTTGATAACATATAAAAGCACACTGCTGTATGCTGTAAAATATAGGGGTGCTGCTGGCCATGTATGTTGTAAAAATTCAGGGGTGCAGTTGTTAAAAATTAAAATCACACAGCTCCTCTATGCTGTAAAGCAGAGGTTCTCAAACTCGGTCCTCGGGAGCTCACACAGTGCATGTTTTGCAGGTAACCCAGCAGGTGCACAGGTGTATTAATTACTCACTGACACATTTTAAAAGGTCCACAGGTGGAGCTAATTATTTCACTGCGATTCTGTGAGGAGACCTGCAAAACATGCACTGTGTGGGCCCCCGAGGACCGAGTTTGAGAACCTCTGCTGTAAAGTATAGGGGTGCTGCTGGTCCTGTATGTTTTAAAAATTCAGGGGTGCAGTTGTTAAAAATTAAAAGCACACTGCTGTGTGCTGTAAAAGATAGGGGTGTTGCTGTTCAAATAACATTACACTGGCCCTGTATGCTATAAAAATTCAGGGGTGCAGTTTTTAAAAATTAAAAGCGCACTGCTGTATGCTGTAAAATATAGGGGTGTTACATTACACTGTCCTTGTATGCTATAAAAATTCAGGGGTACAGTTAAAAATTAAAAGCACACTGTTCCTCTATGCTGTAAAGTATAGGGGTGCTGCTGGCCCTGTATGTTGTAAAAATTCAGGGGTGAAGTTGTTAAAAATGAAAAGCACATTGCTCCTCTATGCTGTAAAATATAGTAGTGTTGCTGTTCAAATAACATTACACTGGCCATGTATGTTGTAAAAATTCAGTGGTGCAGTCAAAATAAATGTACACTGGCCCTATCTTGTATGCTGTAATAATTCTAGAGTGCAGTGAAAATGAATGTACACTGGCCCTGTCTTGTATGCTTAAAAAATTTCAGGGTGCAGTGAAAATCAATGTACACTGGCCCTGTCTTAGATGCTGTAAAATTACTGGGGTGTTGTGAAAATACAAGGGTGCTGGCACTGTCCGCGGCTGCGATGTCTAGGCCTGACCTTCACAACACTATATGGGATGAGGAGGCTCCTACCACCATTTGCACACCGCTTGCAAGTGTTGGGAAGAGCACCACCAGTCCAGTTGCTGAAATTGAAATTGAGGATGTCAGTGTAGAAGTACACCAGGATGAGGAGGATATGGGTGTAGCTGGTGCTGCAGAGAAAGTCGGCAATGAGGATTCTGATGGTGATGTGATGTGGTTTGTTTGAATAAGGTACCAGTGGAGACAGTTGTTGGCCATGGGATGAAAAAGCCCATTGTCATGCCTGGGCAAAATACCAAAAAAGCCACCTCTTCTGTGTGGAATTATTTCTCCACAAATCTGGACAACAGGTGTGTTGCCTTTGTCAATCCATAATAAGTAGGGGTAAGGACGTTAACCACCTAGGAACATCCTCCCTTATACAGTACAGCACCCGCAGAGCATTCATCATAAGTAATTGTCAAGTTCAGAAACTTTGGGTAATAGTGTAAGCAGTCCACTGACACCTAAATGATGTGGTTTGTTTGTTTGAATATTATTTCTCTGTGAGGATCAGGATGTAAACACTGAAGGGGGGGGGGGGATCTGAGGATGACATCTTGCCACTGTAGAGCCAGTTTGTGCAAGGAGAGATTATCTGCTTCTTTTTTGGTGGGGGCCCAAAGAAAGCAATAATTTCAGCCACAGTTGTGTGGCAGACCCTTTCGCTAAAATGATTGGTCTGTTAAAGTGTGCATGTCCTGTTTATATAACATTAGGGTGGGTGGGAGGGCCCAAGGACAATTCGATCTTGCACGTCTTTTCTTTACCACATCATTCCAGGGGTGCTGTCCTATATGGTGTGCTGCCCCTCTACCCTATCAATCCAGGGGTGCTGCCCCATTGCCGTTTAAGCCAGGAGTGCTGTTGCCTGTCTGCTGTGCTTTGTAATTCTCCTGGGGTGCTGCCTATGCTTTATAAGTCCAGGGGTGCTGCTGTATTTGATCCTTGGTTTAAATGAAAGCCTAGAGCAGATATGAAACAAGCTTCAACATCACAAACAGATTTGTGAAAATTAGCCACAAAGGTAGAAATGGAATTTGCCAAAGTGTTTTTAAATAAAGTGGAAAGACCATTTGTGGCCAATGTCAATGTGACTCAGAAGAGACTGAATCATAATCCAGCGCAACTGCCGGATAGGTAAACATGATGTTTTCTGCTGGAGCATTAGAGAGGGGTTCTTCTGAATTATTTCATGTTAGGAACTCACTCAAATGAATGGCTCCAATTAGTCAACCTTCATTTTGATTTATTATTGATGTTCCACATTTTGGGATTATTTATTTAGAAGATGCGTGTTTGTTGTACAGGTTTAATTCCTAAGGGCTGCGTAGGGTTATTGCAAGACCTTGCGTTAGAAGAACAGAGTTTCAGTGATCTTGCATTGCATCGGCTTTCTATTGCACTGCAGCACTAGATGGGCCAGGAGCTCCTGTGAGGTACACACAGTTACTGAAAAAGGCCCAGTATGGAGTCTCATGGTGGCTTACAGCCAGGAAGATGTCTGGCTTGATAGGCTGAGGCATGCTGTGGGCACGGACGTTAGCATTGCTTCCTCCCACAGTCCTACTTATAGTATGAAATGAGCTTGGACTGTAGAGTGGTAAGCTCTACTAGGGCAGTGGCTCAATAACAAAAAGATTTACTGCACAGGCGTGCTTAGTACTTAATATGAATAAAATAAACAAGACACACAGGTATGCTCACGTGTGTAACTGGGACACACAGGTATGCTCACATGCGTGTAACTGGGAGCTGTGAAAAACAAAAATAATGCATCTGCCACAAAATATGAAACCCCAAATAAGTCTCCAGACTCCGTGGAGGGGAAAATATCCAATCTTGATCCTGTGGTATACACCAGTTTATTTGCATCCCAGCATTAAATCCGTGATTATCTTAATTCCTGAAAATGGAGAAGGAGGCTTTGGCCCCCTAGTTTTTCAGTTTGTACAGTAATGTGGTAATTAATTAATATTTAAATATTTGCTTGGTTGAAGTCCTTTCTGTTCCACACCAATATAGGAGTGGAGGTGAAAGCCTGTGTGTTGTTCCTGATTGCATGTGCCTAATTTTTAATCACCTTCTTGACACTGGACCTAATTCAGAGTTGATCACAGCAGCAAATTTGTTAGCAGTTTGGCAAAACCATGGCCGTTATTCCGAGTTGATCGCTCGCTATCTACTTTTTGCAGCCGTGCAAATGCATAGTCGCCACCCATGGGGGAGTGTATTTTCGCTTTGCAAGTGTGATGAAAAAGTTTTTTGCAGTTTCTGAGTAGCTCTGGACTTATTCAGCACTTGCGATCACTTCAGTCTTTTAGGTCCCAGATTTGATGTCAGACAGCTGCCCTGCAAACGCTTGGACACGCCTGCGTTTTTCAAAACACTCCCTGAAAACGGTCAGTTGACACCCACAAATGCCATCTTCCTGTCAATCTCCTTGCGATGAGCTGTTGAATGGATTCTTCGTTAAATCCATCGCCCAGCAACGATCCGCTCTGTACCCATATGACGCGCCTGCACATTGCGGTGCATGCGTATGCACAGTAGTAACCTGTTCGCTACACTGCGAAAAACGGCAGTGAGCGATCAACTCAGAATGACCCCCCCATGCGCGCTGCAGGTGGGGCAAATATAACATGTGCAGAGAGAGTTAGATTTGGGTGGGGTAAGTTCAAACTGAAATCTAAATTGCAGTGTAAAAATAAAGCAGCCAGTATTTACTCTGCACAGAAACAACATGACCCACCCAAATCTAACTCTCTCAGCAAATGTTATATCTGCCACCCCTGCAGTGCACACGGTTTTGCCAAACTGCTAACAGATTTGCTGCTGTGATCATGTAAGGATGCCGAAGTGGTATGAAGCCGGCGGCCGTGTAAGTGAATCACTGCTTACCTCCGTCTGCGCGCACACTCCGCCCACTCAGCGTTGATTTCAGAGGACGCTTCTTCGGGGCCTCCGCCCGGAACTTGCCGGCTAAAGGGGACAAGAAATACTCTCACTGCGGGCCCACTTCTCCCTTTACCTGGGGAATAAGTGGCACACCGGGGGTGGCTGCGACGTTCACCGATTAGGTGAATGTCATCATCGGCCCGTGGGCCTCAGCTACCCAATCGTCACCTATTTGGCACTTGCGCACCGAGGTGGGAGCGAGCCCGCTAGGCCTAGCGGGATCCCGCGACCGGTGCTCAACACGGACAAGGACACACACTCACAAATACTACTCACGCTGGTACTCTTGTCAACTTGCTTGATGCGCCACTCCGCTCCTGTGGGAAAAGAATGACAGCAGCCTCCCTACAACTAAACAACGGCTAACAACAAACTGAGCCTAACTACTATGAACTGCAACAATTTACTGGGACGGCTACTTCACCTAATCGCTAACAACAGGTCAAGCAAACACGAGATCAATGCGAGTACAATATAAATGGAGAGTACCTTACCATCCGGTCCGACGCAGGTTCTGCCACCTCGCCCTAGTGGTGACCAACTCTCCACGGCTCTTCCCCACCCTGGGAGTGTACTCAAGGCGTGAGGGTCAGCCGACCCTCTGCGCCCAGCCTACAATGTACCCCGCCCGAGCGGCCGCACAGCTCGCTCGCCGAGGTGTGCAAAGGGCAGGGCTCCGCTTGATTTGAGAACACCCCGATGGTCTCCCCCTCCTGTTAGTGGGTACCGTTGGATGACCCGAACGTAATGCCCTGGGTCACCTTATGATTCCCTACCCCCCCCTCTGGCTAGGTGCTCTTATGGCCCGCAGGCCTATGGCCCGTTATGCCCCCGGGCCTAATACCCGCCTGACTGGGTGACTGGCAGGGGTTCGGGCCTAACGCCCAAAACCCCACGGAAGAGAAGGGTCGGGTCTGGCCTTACAGACCGCGGGCCGGGTGGAGCCCCGACTACGCGCGGCCTCCCAGGCCCAGACGCACCGACCAAATTGCCCACGGGCCGGAAGGGCCCGACTATCTGCCCACAGGCCGAGAGGGCCTGACTATGCCCACGGGCCTAGCGCCCGATCACCCGGTGGTCTAGGAGGAAGCGTGAGACTCGGCACGAGGCCGCTTACCGGGCCGTAGGGAGAGGCCGCGGTGGGGAGCTTCGTTAGCTCTTTTGCCTCCCACACACCGCGGCACTCTCCTCCGGGACTTCCGGTGGGCTCCTCTTCCGCGGTCGTCCCGACGTCTTCTTCCCGGCCGTCGACAGTCTCTCCGCGCTGGGACCTCTTCTGTCTTCTGCTTCCTGGCCGCTCCCGTCGCCGTCGCCGCCGCCTCTTCTCCGGGACCGCCGCCTTCTTTCTTCTGTTTCTTCTTCTTCTGTTTCTTCTGGAGCTCTTCTCTGCTCCGTCCCCGGCGCCGACTGGCCGCTCCTGCTCCGCCGCGTCTGTTATAAGACGCTGGGAGGGGGCGGCGCTATGACGCGGCGAGCCTTGATTGGCTCATCGCGGCATGCTCCGATTGGCTGACCGGGCGCGAGCCCTGATTGGCTCCCGCCCGGCGCCATCCTCGCCCGCGATTGGAGGGGCTTGAATCCCACCGGATGCAAGCCCCTCCATGCTGAGGACCCGCCGCAACGCCGCCGCTGACTGGGGGAAACGGGGGCCAGTGACTTCCCCCGTCCCCCCAACCTGCTGCCCTCTCACATTTCCCCCCCCTGTTTCCTTTGTAGACCCTACAAAGATGCGAGCTGCGGCCCACTCGAAGTTTGGGTCCGCGAAGCGGGGGGACGGCACCCCAAGGGTAGTTCGAGTTGAACGCCTGGGCAGGGTTGCTGAGGTGGGGACGGAAACCTCTGGCACAGAAGTCACCAGTTCACCACTCTCGGCTTACTCTCCCGATGGCGGAGGGTCCGGGGCCCCTTCAGGCGGCGGAATCCACCAATCATCATGGGGAGCAGGTCCTCAAATAGGCAGGGACGCAGCATGTTCCTATGTAAAGTGCGGGCACGCCCACTCCCATCTTCCGCCTTTACTTCGTAAACGGGGTTGTCAGGAGACACTCGCCGCTGCACGATGTATGGCATCACCTCCCATCGTTCGCTCAATTTGTTTCCAGGACGTTTCTCTCGGACTAACACTCTTTGTCCCTCCGCGAATGGTCCTCCTAGCGACCTCCCGGGGCTAGGGTGCAGGTTGGACCCGATGTTCCCCGCTGCCACCTCCTGGGCGAACGTCAGTCGGCGTTTCTGCTCCTCAATCCACCCACTGTGCGTCCACTCTTCCTCCTCCGCTGGTAGGGACAGATCGAGGTCCTGTAGGTCTTTCTCTGGTCGGCCGAACAGCAGAAAATAAGGCGAGAACCCCGTGGTCCGGTGTACTCTGTTGTTGTATACCCACACCAACTCCGGAACAAAGTCGGGCCAGCGCCGCTTCTTGTCAGCCTCCAGGACCCTCAGCATTTGTAGCAACGTCCGGTTGAATCGCTCGCAGGCTCCATTCCCCTGGGGGTGGTACGGGGTGGTCCTTGATTTATTCATGCCATAGGTGCGACACAGCCGCACCATCACCCGACCTTGGAAGCATGCACCTTGATCCGAATGGAGGCGCTCCGGGCAGCCGTACTTTCGGATAAAATGCTCAACAATGGCCTTAGCCGCCGTGTCGGCAGTCTGGTCCATGGTAGGGACAACCACTGTAAATTTGGTGAAATGGTCGGTCATCACGATGGCATACTGGTACCCACGCACCGACTCCCCTATCAAGACATAGTCCACCATGAGGAGCTCCAGGGGTCTGGTGGTCCGAATGGTCTGCACTGGTGCCCGTTGTTCGCCACTTTTGGTAACAGCACACCTCCTACATGTCTGACACACGCTTTCCACCAGGGTCTGTAAACCCGGGAAGAAGTACTGCCGGCGGACCCATTGCAGGGTCTTCTCTGTACCAAAATGGGCACCTTCTTCGTGGGCCTCCGTCACCAGACCACGGGCCAACTCCCTGGGGAGAACAACCTGCCACACCTTCCGGAGCTCATGCTCGAGATAAGTCTGGCGGCACAATACCCCTCCTCGTACGGCCAATCGTTCCCACTGACGTACCAGCCTCTTGCCCCACGGGCTAAGCTGCAGCCTCTCCGCGGAGGACGGCCAGTGGTCCCGCTCCTTCCACCCTCGCACACACCGCACCTCCTGGTCTTGCCCTTGTGCTGCAGCCCAGTCCGGCAAGGCCTTCTGTAGTAGGATCCCGCGTGTTGCCTTGGGCCCGGTCGGGCTGGGGGTCATCCTGGTAAGGTCAGGGATCTCCTGACCCTCTCTCTCTTCGTCCGTGGGCCCCGTAGGTAGCCCTACCGGGTAGGGGGACAGGGCGTCTGCATTGGTATTCGCCTTACCCGGCCGGTATCGGATCTTAAAGGAGAACTTGGCCAAGCGTGCTACCCAACGCTGCTCCAGGGTGCCCAACATAGCTGTATGCAGGTGCGAGAGGGGGTTGTTATCCGTGACCACTTCGAAGTCGGTGGCGGTCAGGTACTCTGCAAACTTCTCGGTGACCGCCCAGACGACTGCCAGCAACTCCAGCTTGAACGAGCTGTAGTTGTCAGGGTTCCGCTCCGACTCTCGGAGACTCCGACTCCCATATGCGATAACTCGCTCCTGGCCCTCCTGCAGCTGGGAGAGTACAGCCCCCAGGCCTTGGTGGCTCCCGTCGGTGTACAATATGAATGGCTTGTCAAAGTCAGCATAAGCCAGCACGGGGGCCTGGGTGAGGGCTTGTTTAAGCCCCGTGAAGGCAACCTCCTGTGCTTGGTCCCACGCCACTGCCCGATTCCGCACATCTGTGGCAACACCTCGCAACAGTCCATGCAGGGGGCCTGCAATCTTGGCAAAGTCTCGAATGAACCGCCGATAGTAGCCTACTAATCCCAGAAATGCCCTCAACTCCGTCACATTGCCCGGGGTCCTCCATTCCTGGACTGCGGCAATTTTATCGGGGGTGGGCCGCACCCCTTCCTCCGAGACTACATGGCCCAGGTATTCCAAGCTGGACTTCAAGAGGTGGCACTTCCGTGGTTTCAATTTGAGGCCGTATTGTTCCAATCGCTGGAGCACTTGTTCCAACCTATGCAAGTGTTCCTCCAGGGTGGGAGCGAACACTATAATGTCGTCCAAATAGATGAGGATTGCTTCGAAGTTCAAGTCCCCGAGACAGCGCTCCATTAGGCGCTGGAACGTGGCCGGTGTATTGGAGAGCCCGAAGGGCATTCGACAGAAATCAAAAAGCCCCATGGGCGTAACGAATGCCGTCTTCGCCTGATCCTTCTCCGCGACGGGCACCTGCCAGTACCCACTGGCCAGATCCAGCGTGGAGAAGAAGCGCGACTTCCCTAAAGCCGCCAGTGACTCTTCAATGCGGGGTAACGGATAAGCGTCCCGGACGGTGCAGCTGTTCAACCTCCGGTAGTCCACGCAGAATCGGATTGTCCCGTCTTTCTTCTTTATCAGCACGATGGGGGCAGCCCATGGGCTCTTACTTTCCCTGATGACGCCGTTGACTAACATTTGTTGGATCATGGTCTTGACCTCCTGGTACAGCTTCGGGGGAATCTGCCGATAGCGCTCCCGAGCAGGCAGACTGTCACCGGTGTTGATCTCATGCTCTATCTCGGTCGTGTGACCAAAATCTTCCTCGCTGCGGGAGAACGACTTCTGTCGTGCCCACAACATTTGCTTTACCCGGTCCACCTCTGCTGTACCAAGGCCCTCCAGTGATACATCCATCTGGTTCAGGATCACGTCCCCGTTCCACTCCACGGTGGGTTCCTGTTTTTCCTCAAGGGCGACGGCCAACGTCCAAGGCTCGCATGCGTCCAGCTTTAAGGTAACCCTAGGGCCGGGTTCAATGCCACCCTCGGGGATAGCCTCTAGATGGGCCAGCACCGACCTGCCCAGGATCTTAATTGGTGAGTTTCCCAGGTTGCACACCCGTAGGGGTACGGTGCCATTCCGTACGACCGCTACGGTTCTGGCCAGCAGCAACCCGGCCTCCACTTGCCTGAACCAACAAGGTTCTATCACAACTTCCCTTCCTTCTAGCCGCTGCTGCGCACGGACGGGTACTTCCAGGACCACCTCCTGTCTCGCTGGGATCCTCACCCTTTGGTTATGTTGCGTCTTAATCAGGCCGAGGGGGCGCATGGTTTCCACAGAGGCGGTCTCTTCGTTCCGCTGGACGACTCTCTGGAAAGCTTGCTGCACCGGCTTCTGCACACCCAGATACTTCCAGTACTGGGGGCCCTTATCGTGTACGAGTACTCGATCTAGACTCCGTAGGATGTTCATCCCCAGAATCACCGGCCCATGGTGAAACTCCTCGCCACTCACCACTACGAACCCCTTTTTTCCAAGGGACTGCCCATACACCTCCACCTCAATCCACACGACCCCTGTTACGGGAATGGGAAGGTTGTTTGCGGCCACTAGGGTTACCCAATTCCCGACACTGGTGGTCGTGAGATGGGCATAATCTTCCCTAAACCGTTTCTCGGACATGGTGGACACTTGCGATCCGGTATCCAAAAGGCAACGTTGATCCCTCCCTCCTAACTTTGCCACTACCGTGGGACACTCACCGAACAAGTCCGATGAGTCGACGACGTCTACTTGGGCGCCGCCTTCCCCCGCGGTTTGTCCCGTTACCGCGAGGGACCTTAGTTTAAAGGTCTCCTACGCCCCTCCCGTCCGGAGCGGCGCCCCGGGCAATCCCGAGCGAAATGTCCAGGCTCCTCACATTCCCAACACACCAACTCGCGGGGTCCCCTCGGGCGCACCTCCCCTCCCCGACGTCCAGCGGTCTCCGTCTCCTTTTTCCTCCGAGGGTTCTTTTCCTTGGCCCGATCCTCGTCGTCCCAACCCCTCCTTTCGGGGTCGGCGTCACGGCTTTCGGCCCGTTCCACCCTCTGCCTTAACTGGGACACTTCGTCCTGGACGAGAAGGAGCGTGGTGGTTAGCTCCTTGATGCATCCCTCCAAGGGACTAATCTCCGGCGCCCGGACCCTATCTATCGGTTGAGTGGGTGGTGTGGACACGGCGCTGGAACTAAGCTCAGCATTTTCTTCTTTCTTCAGCGCCATCCCTAACACTTCGAAGAAGGTGAGCTCGCCATCCCCATCGACCTTATCCTGGAGGTAGTTCCGCAGGGACCTGCTCCTCAGTCCACCAATCAAAATACCTCTCAAGGTGGAATCCGGGTCCCCTGTCATCAACTCCTCATCTTCCCTCGTCTGGATCTCACTCATGTATTCCTGGATCGCGTTCGCGAACTGAGAAATCGTCTCATCTTCCCTTTGAACCCGCGCGAACACACGCTTCTTCAGCGTGGTGGTGGTGGCCTTCTCCACATACACGCCCTTCAGGATGGTGAAGACGTCAGCCAGGCTTTTACGAAGCCGCTCGGGGCGTACTCTCACGGTCTTCCGGGCGACGCCAGTCAGGACCTTCAACGCCAAATTCACCTGTACCCGTCTCGGAATCTGGTAGAGGTCGATCGTGGTTTCCAACTGCTCGATCCACTCCGTCAAGGGCATATTCTGCCCGTCGAACTTGTCAAGGTGGTTGAGGGCCGCCCCGATGGGTAACCTGTCCCGAGGCGGATCTTTGGTCGCGTCCTTCACCTCCTCGGAAGACTCGTTACCGTCGTCCTCCGGCTTGTCCACTTCCCGATCCATCTTCTCTAAGGATCCTGCCGACTACGCCAAATGTAAGGATGCCGAAGTGGTATGAAGCCGGCGGCCGTGTAAGTGAATCACTGCTTACCTCCGTCTGCGCGCACACTCCGCCCACTCAGCGTTGATTTCAGAGGACGCTTCTTCGGGGCCTCCGCCCGGAACTTGCCGGCTAAAGGGGACAAGAAATACTCTCACTGCGGGCCCACTTCTCCCTTTACCTGGGGAATAAGTGGCACACCGGGGGTGGCTGCGACGTTCACCGATTAGGCGAATGTCATCATCGGCCCGTGGGCCTCAGCTACCCAATCGTCACCTATTTGGCACTTGCGCACCGAGGTGGGAGCGAGCCCGCTAGGCCTAGCGGGATCCCGCGACCGGTGCTCAACACGGACAAGGACACACACTCACAAATACTACTCACGCTGGTACTCTTGTCAACTTGCTTGATGCGCCACTCCGCTCCTGTGGGAAAAGAATGACAGCAGCCTCCCTACAACTAAACAACGGCTAACAACAAACTGAGCCTAACTACTATGAACTGCAACAATTTACTGGGATGGCTACTTCACCTAATCGCTAACAACAGGTCAAGCAAACACGAGATCAATGCGAGTACAATATAAATGGAGAGTACCTTACCATCCGGTCCGACGCAGGTTCTGCCACCTTGCCCTAGTGGTGACCAACTCTCCACGGCTCTTCCCCACCCTGGGAGTGTACTCAAGGCGTGAGGGTCAGCCGACCCTCTGCGCCCAGCCTACAATGTACCCCGCCCGAGCGGCCGCACAGCTCGCTCGCCGAGGTGTGCAAAGGGCAGGGCTCCGCTTGATTTGAGAACACCCCGATGGTCTCCCCCTCCTGTTAGTGGGTACCGTTGGATGACCCGAACGTAATGCCCTGGGTCACCTTATGATTCCCTACCCCCCCCTCTGGCTAGGTGCTCTTATGGCCCGCAGGCCTATGGCCCGTTATGCCCCCGGGCCTAATACCCGCCTGACTGGGTGACTGGCAGGGGTTCGGGCCTAACGCCCAAAACCCCACGGAAGAGAAGGGTCGGGTCTGGCCTTACAGACCGCGGGCCGGGTGGAGCCCCGACTACGCGCGGCCTCCCAGGCCCAGACGCACCGACCAAATTGCCCACGGGCCGGAAGGGCCCGACTATCTGCCCACAGGCCGAGAGGGCCTGACTATGCCCACGGGCCTAGCGCCCGATCACCCGGTGGTCTAGGAGGAAGCGTGAGACTCGGCACGAGGCCGCTTACCGGGCCGTAGGGAGAGGCCGCGGTGGGGAGCTTCGTTAGCTCTTTTGCCTCCCACACACCGCGGCACTCTCCTCCGGGACTTCCGGTGGGCTCCTCTTCCGCGGTCGTCCCGACGTCTTCTTCCCGGCCGTCGACAGTCTCTCCGCGCTGGGACCTCTTCTGTCTTCTGCTTCCTGGCCGCTCCCGTCGCCTCTTCTCCGGGACCGCCGCCTTCTTTCTTCTGTTTCTTCTTCTTCTGTTTCTTCTGGAGCTCTTCTCTGCTCCGTCCCCGGCGCCGACTGGCCGCTCCCGCTCCGCCGCGTCTGTTATAAGACGCTGGGAGGGGGCGGCGCTATGACGCGGCGAGCCTTGATTGGCTCGTCGCGGCATGCTCCGATTGGCTGACCGGGCGCGAGCCCTGATTGGCTCCCGCCCGGCGCCATCCTCGCCCGCGATTGGAGGGGCTTGAATCCCACCGGATGCAAGCCCCTCCGTGCTGAGGACTCGCCGCTACGCCGCCGCTGACCGGGGGAAACGGGGGCCAGTGACTTCCCCCGTCCCCCCAACCCGCTGCCCTCTCACAATCAACTCTGAATTACCCCCACTATCCTCTTCCTCTTGCCTCTTCTAATAATATGAAAGTCATCAAATATGGATGTGGTATGTTTGTAGATAGCTATGATTCTGAGAATTTGGCAAGCTTTTTCCTGGGGGACCACCTGTCGCTTAAATGATGGATTTATTACATTGTGCATTTCTTGTTTAAACAACATAAAAGTGGGTGGGAGGGCCCAAGATAATGCCATCTTGCACCTATTTTTTTCTAGGCATTATGTGCTCTTTAGGGCCTTGTTTTTAAACTGCCATCCTGTCTGCCACTGCAGTCCAACTCCTAGATGGGCCAAGTGTTTGTGCCGCCCACTTGTGTCGCTTAGCTTAGTCATCCAGCTACCTCGTTGCACCTCTTTTTTTTTTCTTTGCATTATGTGCTCTTTGGGGACTAGTTTTTAAAACTGCCATCCTATCTGACACTGCAGTGCCACTCCTAGATGGGCCCTGTGTTTGTGCCACCCACTTGTGTTGCTTAGCTTAGTCATACAGCGACCTCGGTGCAACTTTTTGGCCAAAAAACAATATTGTGAGGTGTGAGGTGTTCAGAATAGACTGGAAATGAGAGAAAGTGAATGTTATTGAGGCTAATAATACCGTGGGATCAAACTTACTCCCAAATTCTGTGATTTTAGCTGTTTTATGTTTGTTTTTTTAAATCATCCAGATCCAGAACCAAAATCAAAACCGGAAAGGATGGTTTTCGCAAAACCAATCCAGATCCAAAACACAAGTGGGTATACAGATCCAAAACCAAAACACAATACCCGAAAAGTGTCCGCCGCACATCTCTTATTGTGTTGTCACAGAGGTACAGTTTAGCTTTCTGCAGTTAAGTTAGAGAGGTACATCAGGGGCGGATGGGGATGGAAAACCAGCCAAGAAACTTATGGAAGGAGCCCTAGTGGGGGTGCAGTCTTATTAGGGGGTGGGGTCTGCTGAGGCGGGTGGAATCTGTCCTCATAGGGCCTGATTATATGCAGTTGGGCTTTCCGTGTATCTTGCTGCAGTTGTGTCTGAGAATAGGGGCAGATTGGGAACTAAAAGTGGCCTTGTAATATTTCCTAGAACTGGCCTGACATTGGCATCACAAGAGGTATAACATACCGTGTAGCCATGGCAGCATTACTAGATGGTAGAGTTGCTGTATTGCAGAGATGGAATAACAGAATGAATGGCTACAATGCAGTGTACTAAGTGTGGGGAGCTGCCTGTCATGTGGGGGGGTCTAGCCACATGACAACACACGAAACAGAGCCCACAGATACGTCAGCCTACCAGAAATCTTCCTGGTGAGCCATATGGCCAATCCACCCCTGGATCATATTATTATTACATTTTTACGATGTAGGATCCTTCCTGGCATGCTGACCTACTTCAGGTTCCATACCCACAGAAGGGCTGCAATTAGGGGGGGGGACTAAGAGGTCACATGCCCAGGGCACCGAAAGGAATGAGCGCCAGGGAGTCTAGCTCCACTGGAGAATGAGCTCCAGACTTTAAAATGAACTTGTGCACTGCACATGCTGGGTGAGGTCAGAAGGCAGCAGCTATCTAATAGCTGCCAGGCTGCCAGGTGTTGGCTCCAGGGGCTCATGCTTCCGGGTTCTGCCGCATTGTGTGTGTGACATCATGACACCAAATGTACGTATGACATCACATGAAGGGAGAGAAAAGTTGCGAGTCCGGAGACACTGAAGCCGAAACCCAGCGCACAGTTAACTATTTGGCAGCTGCTGTCTTCCGACTTCATATAGAATAAAGGAAAAAGATAAAGAAGAAAAAGGGATTTGTCTTCGGTGCACTAAGATATAAAATTTAACTTTTAATTATTCAGTATAAAATGGATGACACATTATCATCCAATGTGTCCTACTAATAAGCTGGTTTGCGAAATATTAAACTCACATATATCAAATATGACAACACTGTGAACTATAGACAAAAAAGAAAAAATACAATAAACATAAATTGATTAAAAACTGAGCGTCTGTTTAGTGTCTGTCCTTTATAAGTCACTGTCTTAATATAAGTAACAGTTGCTCTATGTTAAGTTACAATTTCTTTTGATATCGATACAACTAATACCCCTTTCACATCGCACAAATAACCCGGTATCGAAACGGCATATTGCCGTGTCGTAACGGGTCAGTGTGCGATGTGAAAGCACCTTTGCCAAATTAGCGGGTCGCCTGACCCGGTAATTCAACCCGGTTAAAAAGAAGGGTTATTACCGGGTTGAATACCGGGTCAGGTGCAGTGTGAATGGGAGCCCGTTCGATGCGACACGGCTCCCATTCACAGCATAGGGAGAGGCGGCGCAGGAGATGAGCTTATCTCCCAGCGTCGCCTCCACCCCCGCCACTGCTGCTGCTGCGCCCCCCGCTGCTATGGCAACCGACCCGGTATATTGCCGGGTCGGAAAGCCAGCAGAGAAGAGCAAATGCCGGATCCCACCCGGTAAGGACACGTTTCTCTTACCGGGTGGGATTCGGCATTTGCGATCTGAAAGCGGCATGAGTTAGAGCTGTTACTTTAGTGCTTCTATGAAAGTTTTTGGCATTATGCCCAGACTCCTTGTGTTATAGATACAATTTATATGTCTAAATGTTTAGTAATATGATACAATAGTCCTGTGTGTTAACAGTATACCATGGACAGCTTGAACAGCTACCCTCCAGCGGATAGGTTTTATATCTATTTAGTTCCAAATGTGATGTTCCCAGGGCCGGTGCAAGGTTTCTCAGCACCCTAGGCAAATAGTCAGTGCCCCCCCCCCCCCCCTTGCCAAGATACCGAGCCATCAGGTAAAATTTAGGTATAGGATATTAGGGTTGTTTTAGCAGTTTGGGTTAAGGTAGAGGTTCCCAAACGCAGTCTTCAAGGAACCCCAACAGTCCAGGTTTTAGGTATATCCTTGGCTCAGCACAGATGGTTAAATCAAATTGACTAGGGTGCTAATTAAATCACCTGCAGCCAAGCACGGATACATTTAAAACGTGTGTGTGTGTGTGTGTGTGTGTATATATACTGTATATATTATTATATATATATATATATATATATACACACACACAAACATACACACACACACACTGGTCGAAGTGGAAATTTTGAAGTGGGGGTATGGAAAAGTGAAGGTTGTAATTACGCGCGCACTGCTCCGAAAAAGGTAGTAGTTTACTACCCCTTATACACATTTTGCACCACAATAGTAGGACCCCTTATACGTTCTAGTACTGGTGCCCCTTTCACATTCTATCACACAGTTTGAGCCGGAAATGACATTATAGCACACAGTATGAGGCAAAATTCACATTATAGCACACGGTATGAGCCGAAATTCACATTATACCACACAGTTTGAGCCGAAAATCACATTATACCACACGGTATAAGCCGAAAATCACATTATAGCACACGGTATGAGGCGAAATTCACATTATAGCACACGGTATGAGCCGAAATTCACATTATAGCACATAGAATGAGCCGAAATTCACATTATAGCACACGATATGAGCCGAAATTCACATTATAGCACACGGTATGAGCCGAAATTCACATTATAACACACGGCATGAGCCGAAATTCACATTATAGCACATAGAATGAGCCGAAATTCACATTATAGCACATGGAATGAGGCGAAATTCACATTATAGCACACGGTATGAGCCGAAATTCACATTATAGC
The DNA here is from genome assembly GCF_028390025.1 of Pseudophryne corroboree. Taxonomy (NCBI): domain Eukaryota; kingdom Metazoa; phylum Chordata; class Amphibia; order Anura; family Myobatrachidae; genus Pseudophryne; species Pseudophryne corroboree. The sequence continues at coordinate 265,316,359 of NC_086451.1, read as the reverse complement.
ACATAGAATGAGCCGAAATTCACACTATAGCACACGGTATGAGCCGAAATTCACATTATACCACACGGCATGAGCCGAAAATTACATTGTAGCACACGGTATGAGCCGATACTCACATAAGATCACATGGTATGAGCCGAAATTCACATTAGAGCACACGGAATAAGCTGAAATTCACATTATGCCACACACATAGCCACATATTTACACACCCACAGGCAACATACAGTATACACACATGCATATATATATTTACACACACAGACACATTTACACACACACACACACACACACACACACACACACACACTGTCCCCACCCTGACACTCTCCTCCATCAGTTCCCCTCTACTCACCAGTTGCCGGGTAGCCGGGGGTATCAGCATACGGGAGCTGGAGCCGGGTAGCTGTGCTGTGGAGTGGGAGCCAGCCACCCGAGTTGTTATCAGAAGAAAGCCAGTGCTGGGCAGCGGAGCTGTCAGGGGGGCAGGAGTCGGAACCTTGGCGTAATCATACTGCAAGTGGGAGCCGAACCTTGCAGCCGCACTTGTCAGGGCTCAGGGACAAGTGCCGGGCACTGTACTATTTTAAATCTGCCGCGGACCGGCAGCCAATCAGGAGCTGCTGCTACTGATTGGCTGCCGGTCTGCGGCAGATTTTAAATAGTAGCGCAGCGGTCAGCCTGATGCGGTGGTGGACCGGCGGGGGACAGTACTCGAAGAAGTGCCGGTCCACTTCAGGCACTGTAACATATATATATATATATATATATATATATAATTATATATATGCGTGTTAGGGTTGGGGGGGGGGGGGTTAGGGTTCAGGGTTAGCTTACTTAATTAGTAAGTGTCAGGATTTTACAATCAGCCTGGCACTCTGTTTTGGATGTTGATTGGCCCCGGTGCCCTGAGTGCGGAGGATAGTATATAGAATTGATACTGCGGCACTCAAGAGTCGATTAAAAAGAGCAAAGTGTAGTCAAATAAATTTATATCACATAGTCCAACGTTTCGGGGTGCCTAACCCCTTTGTCACACCTTGACAAAGGGGTTAGGCACCCCAAAACGTTGGACTATATACTATCCTCCGCACTATCCTTGGACTATATACTATCCTTCGCACATCCTACATACTATCCTCCGCACTCAGGGCACCGGGGCCAATCAACATCCAAAACGGAGTGCAGGCTGATTGTAAAATCCTTACACTTACTAATTAAGTAAGCTAACCCTGATTCCTAACCTCCCCCCCCCCCCCAAACCCTAACACACCTTTCCCGCAGCCTGACCCAAATTGTCCCCCCTCCCCCCAGCTTAATCCTAACGCTCCCCGTTGGTACCTAACACTAACCACCACCTTCCTGCAGCGTAAACATAGCCCTACTTCCCCCCCCAGCCTAACCCTCCCCAGGTGTGCCTAACCCTCCCCCCCCACAACCTACACCTAACCTAAGCGTCCCACACGGAGGTCATGGTGTAGGAGGATGTGTCTCAATGTCGGCTGCATGGAGCACACAGATGCAGGCCAGGGAGAGCAGACGCCGGACGCTGCCAGGGAGCAATGTATGACGCGGGGCCAGCACGTCCCAGGCTGCGCTGCTACTCACCTCTCGGCACTGCAGGATGAGGATGAGTTGCGAGGTGTGCGGAGGCGGAGGCGGGAGGTGGGGCGGGGGACAGCCCGAGCTCCCGGTGAAGACAACCACGACTTTCCCCGAACTGTCAGTTAAAGAAAAGTGTCATAAATGGTAGGGGGAATCCACCAGTGGTTGGGGAATCCCTCTCCTCGTCGGGTGAAAGTCCCGCCCTCTGCCTCCTCCACGGGCTCCAGCAGATTTGTTGCCTCCTTAGCTGGTTTGTGGACTCGGTGTCGGGAGCAGATCATCTTATACATGGTCATCAGGTCGGGAGGGTGGGGGGAAGTGGAAATAGCTTATCTGACACAGGGTTAGGGGGTAGCGGACGTGGTTGCCTGACATCCCAAATGGCGAGCGCAGAGCAGTCACTTCCTTTTTTTTTTTTTTTTTTTTTTGCTGCACTCAGCGCCGCCTTTCAGGTGCTGCCGCCTATAGGCAGCTGCCTAAAGCTGCCTAATGGTGGCGCCGGCCCTGGATGTTCCATGTTACATATACAATATGATGTCTTTATGATTATACCTATCACTGTGATGTAATGTGTGCTGCCTCTTTGAGCATAGTATCAAATAATCGACCTCTCACTTATAGTGGCAGGTTCTGATGCTATCAGATACAATATAAATACTCCTCTCACTTATAGTGTCAGGATTGTTTAGCTTCTAATGTATCGGATATATTGATATATAATATATCAATATATCCGATACATTAGAAGCTAAACATTCCTGACACTATAAGTGAGAGGAGTATTTATATTGTATCTGATAGCATCAGAACCTGCCACTATAAGTGAGAGGTCGATTATCATATTACTAAACATTTAGACATATAAATTGTATCTATAACACAAGGAGTCTGGGCATAATGCCAAAAACTTTCATAGAAGCACTAAAGTAACAGCTCTAACTCAATTGTATCGATATCAATAGAAATTGCAACTTAACATAGAGCAACTGTTACTTATATTAAGACAGTGACTTATAAAGGACAGACACTAAACAGACGCTCAGTTTTTAATCAATTTATGTTTATTATATTTTTTCTTTTTTGTCTATAGTTCACAGTGTTGTCATATTTGTTATTTGTGAGTTTAATATTTCACAAACCAGCTTATTAGTAGGACACATTGGATGATAACGTGTCATCTATTTTATACTGAATAATTAAAAGTTACATTTTATATGTTAGTGCACCGAAGACAGATCCCTTTTTCTTCTTTCTCTTCTTGCTTTATTCTACATTATTACATGATCTGTGGTAGCACCTCCTAACAAAATACGACCAATTATTGTTACATTCACGATAGGGGTATATTCCTTCATTTTCTTCCTGTGCAACTGATTTCCCCCTCTCCCTTTTCCCTTGTACCTTCCGACTTTAGCCAGCGGGCGCATACAAAAAAAAAGAAAAAGAGGTCCATGAGCGGGTTTGGTTCTCAGAGAACTGAACCCTACTGGACTTCACATCATGAGCCCAGATCCGAGTAAGGCCCGGGTTTTCCTGCCTGATTCGGAAACCAGAACGAGGCAAAACGTAATCAATCCGCTGTCGGCTTCTCACGGGGTTTGGATTCCATATAAGGACCCGTGTGCCGCTGCCATTTTCACTCCAGTCTCAGAGTGTGCAGTGAGAGGACGTGTCTCTGTCCTCAGTGTCTGTGTGGGCGGGAAAGTGGGGTGGCAATTCCAGTGCTGTTTTGTGCTGCTCAGTCCAGTGTAGTGTCTTATGATGCATCAGTCCAGACAGTCACAGTGGTGGTGTCCTCTGCTGCTATACTGTATGTCTCCAGTGCTGCTGCATAAGTCCTTTGCAGTTTTGCTGTGTTCTCTTGCATCAGACCAGGGGTCACTGGTGTTTCTATAATGGGTACAGTGTGTGCGGTGCACACAAGCCCCTGACAGGTAGATGTATAAATTTTTATTTTTGGTGCGTTATGGATGCTGGAGCATATCGCAGTTTTTTACCGGCGATATGCTCTCGCACTTCACCTGAATGTATGTCCCCCTGGTGAGGTCTTTTACCGCTGCGCTATGTTGGCCCGCTGGTGAAGTGTGCTCCTGTGTCCTTGCGGCTGTCGGTGTGGGTCTGCGCATGCACACGAGACCTCCTTCCCACTGTCCTCCGCTCCTGTAGTAGTGCGCATGCGCGTCCTCTGTCCTGTGATGCCGTGGATGTGTGCCGAGGTGGCGGGTTACAATTAACTTTATTCAAAATATCACAAACAAACATGGCCGCCGGCAGAAAAAAATACATTTGGGAGCCGCACCGCATGGAAAACAACAGCGAAGTCGAAGACTGCAGGCGCCGAAGTGGAGATCCGAAAAAGCCCTTCATACATTGGTAAGTCCTGCCGCCGCCAGCTAGAGGGTGGTGACGGCGAAAAGGGGAGGGGCCCATAGCGCAGCACGAAAAAAACAACCAAATCCTCATTCATACATCGGGAGGTGCGGTAACTGCAGCAAATAGCGTGCGCAGTTACCGTTTTTACACAGAAAAACAGTTCATACATCTACCCCTGAGTCCAGAGGGGGGCCTCACCGCATACGCTGCACCAATTTTAAAAATACTCACCGCTCCGGAGTCCTGCGCCGGCATCCACAGCACTGTGAAAACACAGTGAAAATGGCTCAGCAGAAATTTTTACATAGTTTTGCGCATGCGCAGTAGAGAAATCTCAGGGAAAATGGCTGCCGCGCCATTTTCCCAGAGATCTGCGCATGTGCAGTAGAGTCTGAGCCCTCTAGCCCGCAGGCGTGGCTGGACCGAATGGGGGGCGGGCCACAGTGGCTGTCTGACATCACACGCAGCCGCTGCAGGATGGGGAGCGATGAGTAGCTCCCGGCCAGCATGCTAAAGCTGCGCTGGCCGGGAGCTACTCTTGAAGTGCAAAGGCATCGCCGCTGTGCAATGCCTTTGCACTTCTGCGAGGAGGGGCCAGACTGACATGCGGGGTGGGCTAGGCCTGTGCTGGGCGTCCCCCCGCATGTCAGGTAAGAAAATCGTAGCTGTGCTAAATTTAGCACAGCTACTATCAACTCGGAATGACCCCCAATGTGTAAAGCGCATTATGTTTATAAGGACATTAATAATGTGTGTCATATGTGTATACTGTGTGGTATTATGTGTATAAAGGCATTACTAATGTGTGGCATTATGTGTATACAGTGCTCTACTGTGTGGCATAATGTGTAGAAAGGGCACTACTGTGTGGTCTAATGTGAATAAAGAACAATATGATGTGTTGTAATGTGAATAAGGAGCAATTCAGTGTGATATAATGTGAATAAGTTAAAGTGGTACTACTGTGTGATGTAACGTGAATAAGGGACAACATCACTTGATATAGGCCCTCATTCCGAGTTATTCGCTCGCAAGCTGCTTTTAGCAGCATTGCACACGCTAAGCCGCCGCCTACTGGGAGTGAATCTTAGCTTAGCAAAATTGCGAACGAAAGATTCTCAAAATTGCGAATAGAAATTTCTAAGCAGTTTCTGAGTAGCTTGACACTTACTCTGCCACTGCGATCAGTTCAGTCCGTTTTGTTCCTGGTTTGACGTCACAAACACACCCAGCATTCGCCCAGACACTCCCCCGTTTCTCCAGCCACTCCCGCGTTTTTCCCAGAAACTGCAGCGTTTTTTCACACACACCCATAAAACGGCCAGTTTCCGCCCAGAAACACCCACTTCCTGTCAATCACACTACGATCACCAGAACGAAGAAAAAACCTTGTAATGCCGTGAGTAAAATACCAAACTTCTTAGCAAATTTACTTGGCGCAGTCGCAGTGCGAACATTGCGCATGCGCAGTTTGCGGAAAATCGCTGCGATGCGATGAAAAAGAACGAGCGAACAACTCGGAATGAGGGCCATAATGTGAATAAAGTTGCACTACTGTGTGCGTAATTTGAATTGGGGGTACTATTGTGTGGCCATACCCCTTCCCAGCAAGAACATGCCCCTTTTTGGGCTTGCACCGAATATGAGCACTGTTCCTATTTTAAATATAGGGGGTAGGAACACCAACATGAGGACTGCTATGGGTGAAGGGTGATGGTGCTGGGAAAGGGGTGCAGGGTCAGAGGCGGAACTAGCGGCAGTGATAGGTTGCACCAGCCAAAATCTTGCCTAGGGCATCATATTGGTTAGGGCCAGCTCTGTATACAAGTTGAATACATTTACGGAATGAGAGGTCGTGTTACCTTATTTATCGAACCACCCTTGTATATGATGGTACAGAATACCAAAGGATGTTCATATCTACTTAACATTAATCCATTTGACAACACAGATAGAAATACATTGATTATTTGACCTCTTTTACACTGAAAACATGATTATTCAATCTGACTGTTCTCAGTATTAATCAGAAACCTGCTATTCTCACCTTGGGAGAAGTGACACAGATGTGACTCGATCCCATTAATTACTTTGCCTGTAAGATGTAATTTGTGTACTGGCAGGTGCATCTGATTACTGAGACTTAGGAGCCAACATCCGTTTTTATATGGGGGAATAGTGAAATTCTGAATATCTCCACAGCCTGGTGACAGAGGGGAAGATGCACTAAAGCCTTGGAGAGTGATAAAGTGGAGAAAGATAAATCGCCAGCCAATCAGTTCCAGTATACAAATATGTTGTGTTCATAGAAGGGAAAAAAAAGAAAAATAATCCCCACAATTTCCAGACCCTCCAACATGACCCGCCCCACTAGGTACAAAATGCTCTGTTTCTGGACTTCCCTCTTAATTTATGATTTCCATCACCTGTGATGAACTAGTTAAATGATAAGAAAGCTGTTTCTTCACAGGTGATGGCAATAATAAATTAAGAGGGAAGTCCAGAAACAGAGCATTTTGTACCTAGTGGGGCAGGTCATGTTGGAGGGTATGAATTTCCACAGAAACCAGTATTCCCCTGGAATCCCCCAGCACACTGGCTAATACCTGTAACAATACTTGAACCTATCTGGTAATAAAATTTCAGAGATATTTGTTACATGAATTTGCAAATAATTGGGAAGCCACTGAGCCACCTCACGGCTTCTCTGATATCAGCAGTCCTATACTACAAAATAGCAGTGCCCACATACAGGGCAGGCCCGCCAATTACGCGGGCTATGCGCACGAGTAAGGCGCCACAGTGAGAAAGGCACCGGCAGCCTGCACCATGCACGTGCCATCACGCCGCACTCAGGCCGATGCTACTGTCTGACTCCTCCTGGCTGGGTGCTCGCTCGCCCGCCCGCCCTCCCGCACTGTCAGTGGCTCTCTCCTCCTGCGGGGCGTGGACTGCGGCCTTACTACACTGGCCGCCCAAGCCCACGCCTCTGTCCGTCAGAGGCTGCCTGAGATTGAGGAGAAGCTGCTGCTATAGTGCTGTACCCCCCTCCCTCCCAAGCTGTCCTCCTACGGGGCGTGGGGTGGGCTGTCTGCGGCTTGAGCCAGAGCCCGAGGAAAAGCCTGCCTGCATGCTGACCCTGGGCTCCGCCGCAAGCACCAAGAGACTGATCTGAGCAATGGTGAGTGCATCTGCCCTGTGCCCCCAGTGGCATGTGTGCCCGCACTGCAGCAGGCTGTGTGGGGTGGTGGATGGGCTTGCTCTAAGAGGTTCCAGCATCACTGTTTGCGGTGGACGACTGAGGGGCTGAGGCTGCACTGTGTATAATGTGCTCTACGCGGTGCATTGTGTATAA